>NC_061513.1:303023775-303221709 GCF_022539505.1 Lolium rigidum
CAATGATAATGTAAGCCAACAATAATATAAGGAGGTGCTTCAGGTGCTACAGTAAAGTAAAACAAATGTAGGACAGTGACAAAAATATGTCATGTACATGGTACAAGCAGTTTAGGTGTCAGGAGAAAAACTATTGAGAATCTAGAAATTCTTTATTATAATACTTGGTTTAAATTCACTTACCAGCTTATTTATACATGAATAATATGCCCAAAATAGCAAGGGCAAACATGTTAACTAAATGGGAATGCATAAACATCCCCATTGAACTAGACTTTGGAAGAATGCCTTCATTACTTATTGAATATATAGTGATGAGTTATCATTCATATTGTGCATTTTATTCCATAAGGTGTTACAAAACAAGATCAAACTTTGATGGTTAACTTTTATTGGTGCATCGCTAGTAGCTACTCATCGTCACACAACAGAACTTTCAAATACAGTATAGTACCATGATACCGCCTTACTGTCCGTAAACAGCAAGAGTTTCACACACAATATGGTAGTATAAGTATGGGATATAATCAAAATGAGAAACCTTGCTTATATGCATGTTGTGCAGACAGAAGAAAACTATGCAAAAAAAAAAAAGATCACAGTAATATCATTAACACTGAACGTTAAGTGTTTCACTCTCATTTTGTTTGTGTTGAATATAGCTAAGAAGGACCAAACACAGTGCTCGGCTAAGAAGGACCAAACGCAGTGCTTTTACAAAGTTGTAGTTATTCAGTCTTTTTCATGGTATGTTTGCTTGAACTGATGGGCTCTTATTGATAATCCCAAACCATAGAAATTACTTATTCCCAAACATAATATCTCATATTTTGTGTAACGCCATGCCACAATGGCAACAGCAGATGGCAGATTTACATGGTGGGCGCATCCATGTTTTATCCGCTGCTTACACATACGACATGGCAAAGCCCATGCCAAAATGGACATATAACACATCAGATTTGCATCGATGGATGCATGGTGTCTCCACTGCTTACACATTCTACATGGAAAAGAACCAGTGGATGAGGAGAGGGGGCTCACCGGGCTGCAGCATGGAAGGTGGTCGTCGGCGGCAGCTAGCACCACCGGTGCAGACGACCGGCACCTCGTGCAACCCCAGCGCCACTCACGCGCCACGGCGAGCTCCTCCCGTCGGCCATGACACCGTCGGCCTCCTTGTCCTTGTCCCGGACGAGCGCCGGAGCCGGAACTACGGGGCCGCGATGTGTATGAGTAGGAGGTCAAGGAGAGATGCGGAGAAGCCATGCGTGGCCGCGATGCGTCGCCCTCAACACCGGCCTCCGCAGTCCGGAGGCGCTACGGTTTGCACGAAGGCGACGTGGATGGTTGAATATATCGAAGGGGAAGAGGGCGGTGGCGGCCGGGTTCCGTCGGCGACGGTGATGGCGGTCATCTTGGGAGAGAGATGGGGATCGAGAAAGGATAGGTTGTGTGTTGTGGTCTCCGGAGAGGCGGCGTTCGTGGTTAGGTCTTGAAAGATTATTGTTTTCAACGGAGTGATTCGCGGCATGCGAGACGACGGGAAAAATCCCGTTAATTAAGGGTTGCTTTGCTTCGGACTTCCTCCGGTTAATTAAATCTGCGATTATCATAATCCCATTAATTAAGGTTGCAATATGGTTGCTCCGCTGGAATCCCGTTAATTAATACTGTACTAAAAATCAATTTTCGCTGCTCTGTTTGGGTGCTTTTTGGTGAGAAATGATCTTGACGGATTAGTTGCCATTGGATATTAAAGGTTGCATCTCAATTTTTTCTTCTCGACTTATTGCTGTTTTCTGGTACGTAACAAGTTGCAGGTCCACTCGTTGAACCATCCATTCGCTCAGCTCCACAAGTACGAACACGATTTCTCACTTTCTTCAGCCTCTCTCTTTTTTCTGTTTGAGAGAGAAAATACTGCTTGTTCAAAAAAAAAAGAGAGAAAATACTGTAGATTGCTATTGATTAAAGCAAACCATTGCACAAATAGAATCCAGAGCCACATTATAGAAAATAAGAACATCTCCAGTCACATCCCCAAAGCGGCCTCCATAGATTTTTGGGACGTGTCGGACATTTTATCTAACCCACCCACGCGCCTTAAAGGGCGCCCTAAGCCCATCCCGGTTCACAGAGGATGCGCCGAACAGAGCACGAAACTAAACTACGTCGCAAGTGGCAAGCCTGACGCGTCATTGACACGAAAGTCCAAAACCCGTCTACAACCTCTGGTCAACGGCGTTAATGGCCTGACGGGTTTCCCAGGCGGCGCAGTGAAACGGTTAGTCGTGCATGGCCGTTCGCGCCGGCGTTTATTGCGACCAACGCCCCCGCTGGCGCTTCGCCTGCCGCCGCCGTCTAGGCACCGCAAGTACTACTAGATTGGTTTTAGGTTTAAATTTTATTGAATTTCGTTCATATCCACGTAATATATAGAGAGTTTGAATGAATTTGACTGTTTTCCATTAAATTAAAAAATCTAAACTTTTGTTTGGAGGACGCGGCTAGGTAGCGACGCCCCCAAATGTGGCATAAAGAAACAACATAAATTCGCCCCCCAAATGTGGCATAAAGAAACAACATAAATTCGGTGCGCTTTGGGGGGAGGGTGTACAACAATTGATTAACTTTGTGAAATATGAAATACAAAGCAAATGGAAAACATATGCATGAGCGAAAAGCGGGTCTAGATTATTATATTTGTGGCTGCTAAAGTAAAAAAAAAAAGAGTCTTATTTAGCAAGAAATTAGCAATTAGAAATAGGAACTTCAGTTCATAAGTTGAGAAGGTAGCATATTTATTTCACATGACACAATTATGAGCATACACGATACATAAGTAAAGGTAGCCTGTATTTTAATTCGTAGGCTATAAATCATGTATGTATGCATACAACATGCATAACATAAGTAGAGAAGGTAGCTTATATTATCATTCAGAAGCTATAAATCATGCATGCGTGCTAGGATGAATTAAGTTGAGAAGATGGATCAGAAAAGTACCCGCACTTACAAGAGGGTTAAGCAGGTTTTAAAGCACGAAAATTCAATGCACAACCTAGTTCTTTTTGTCTATGTATGCAATGATCTAGTATCATGGTGTCACACATTTTCGATAACAATTTTACTAGAAGTATGGGAACCACGTCGGTCTTACACGAAGCCCTCTTCTTGGTCATCGCCCCCAAGCCTGATAGCGGTGCCGAGAAGAAGCCGTCCGTTAATCTGGCAGCCATGCCTCCCCCTAACCCTAACCCTAACCTTAAACCATAACCCTAACACTAACACTAACACTAACCCTCATAATTTATAGGTCTTGACTTCTTATTCTTTACCTGAAATTCACAAACACAAATGGCCGGACCTTAGATGAAAATTGCAAATAATCATGTCTTCTCTTCTGTTCATCTACTCAAAACAAGCAGGTACCAAGAGCTACCAGCAATAGCAACTAACATTAGATGGATTTACTTCATGCAAAAGGATTACTGTAAAATAAAGTCGCCACATATGGATTTTACATAATTGTTAGAACAATGGTCACTTACTCGCAGTATCATCAAAACGTGATTTACTTTTCCGGTAATATTAATGACGATATAAAAATAAAACAAGTACTCCTTCGGACCATACTAAGTGCCATGCTTTAAGTAAAACCATGACACTTATTATGGTTCAGAGAGAGTAGAATTATTATATAGATATAGGGTGAATCAACTATTCTACCAAGCTTGTAAAATCAACTATTCTATTATAATAAGAACGTGCATCAGAGGTGAATTTATTCAGTGTGTTGTAGAACCGCCAACAGAACAAAAAGAGCAAAGGTTGTTTAGGCAAACGAGACCTCGAATTATTGCACGAGATGAGCCACTGTTATTATTCTTCCACAATTTCAACCGACGAAAACTGTAGATACATATGCAGATATTGTACAACTCCAGACCGATGAAGAAAGACAGATCCAGCAAAACATGAACCCTTACTATGTCTAAGCACCAGCATCCTTTTTTTTTTCCTTTTGGAGCCTATATCCGGCTGACCCCGATGAAATGGTGTACCCAGAATTGAGCACCTGCACTAATTTATTTTGGAGCTTAAGTTAAAGGAACCAGGAGTTATTCCGGTACCATAATTAATATAAAAAATAATTAGTAAAGCTAAAATCAGTTGCCAACTCGAGATACAGATAACAAATCAATGACCAACTTTTGTTCTTGAAAACAAAGTACTGAACAATGAACTACCATAAACAATGCTACCATATGGCACCTCAAAACTGAAAGACCATGTGAAAAAACATAGGAAGAGCATGTAGAGGAGAAGGAAGAGGAAGTATAGGACTGACAAGTCTTTGGCCTTATTTCAAAACAAAGAAGAACTTTTGGTCACAACTTTTGTACTTGAGGGAGAAAACAAATTGATCAAACAACCAGAGGAAGTTGGGGATCATCATGACTATAACTTCTCTACTTCATGGACAGATGGAAACTAAGCAAATGGTAGAACCACCAAAAATAATGCACAAATTTATTCTATACTGGGTGTAAAGATGAGACAAGCGGTGGAAAGGGAATAACTTCAATAACTAGTAAGAAAAGAAACGAATACATATCCTACCAATATGAATTAAGCTACCCCAATATTCACGAAGCTCACAAAGATGCACTACATAATTTCACAGTCCAAATTTAACAAGTTAAAGAACTTCCGAAAAATATGACCAGGATACATAGAATTACAAATAAATAAATGTTACTGCAGACCGAGAACTAACTTTGTTCGCAGACCAACATAATCTCAATAATTAATGATAAAAAACTAGCAATGCTAGAGATAATTAGCACAATAAGAGTTTCATGATTTATAACAGAGTGAAGCAGCTAGTATGTGTTTAAAAGTTTCATCTAGTATTTCATCAAGGATTTGCCGCATGCATCAGTGTGCGACCAAACATGAAAACCTATCATTGCAATTCAGCTCCCAAGAAACAAAACAAAAATAAATAAGGATCTAGGTGTACATCTACATGTCAAAATGAAATATTTTGTTCTTTCTTCCTCAAAAGTGCTCTCTTCCTACAAAATTGTTCAAATAGAGAAGTTGTTTAAATAAAGGAGTATATCTCTTTGCTTGGTTTGGCTGGCAGCAGGACCCAACGACTAACAACAACAAGAAACATTAAATCTCACACCATAATCAGCTCGCAAATGGACTTTCAAAATCCTGCATTACTGTACAAAGTGATGATAGAGAAATACAAACTAACTTTGTTCGCAGGCCAACATGATCTCAATTCATTTTATGATAAAAAATACTAGCAATGCTAGAGCAAATTAGAATAATAACGTTTCATGATCTATAGCAGAGCGAACAAGCTAGTATGTGTTCAAAAGTTTCATCCAGTATTTCCTCATTAGTAGGAGTTTCTGCATGAATGAGTCTGCAACCCAGCCGTCTATAATTGCAATTCAGCTCCAAAGAAACCAAACAAAAATAAATAAGGATCTGGGTGCATAGCTACATGTAAGATGAAATATTTTCTTCTTTCTTCCATAAAATTGGTCTCTTCCTGCAAAATTATTTAACTGAAGATTATACTGACTACAAAGCACCATAATCAGCTCAGAACTGGACGACCAAATTCCAGAATTATTGTACAAAATGATGATCGAGATATACAAACAATAGACTGAAAACGAGATGTGATGTTGCGACACATTAATTTCAGACATCATAAAAATTGTGGAACAGAGCGACATTACTCAGTTGTTTTCCTGATTTGGAGTTTCGATTGGTTGAAGAATACTCAAATCACATACCTATGTACAGGTGACTGAATCGGGAGAACATATTAGAGGACTCCTATTTGTTTGGACTTTAGGTACTAGAAGTTGATTCAGTCAGCTGTTTGCTTATTCTTCAATTATACCTCATTAGTCAGGTAAAAAGCAACTCAAGCAAATTATGGACCTGTTTTTCCTCCTGGATTATCAGAAAAGTGTCCATGATTGTATATTGTATCCTACTACTTGAGATTTTTTTAGTTTTGGTCAATCAGCGAATTTGTGGAAACTAGTATTAGTAGATAACTCAATGGAGAGTCAATATATGCGCAGTTTGCTTGACACCACAATACAGGCTTCTTTCCCTTCTAGATTAGCACGCAAATCACCTACACTTGCATTGACACGGTAAGGCAAAGGAGAGCGGGAACTGGTCTCACCTGCGGACACACAGTTCACATGGCCGGCGACACATATGCCACCGGGAAGCCGCTTAGCACTTCATGCAGACCGGGGAGCCGCGTCGATGATGCCGACGGACAAGACCCCATCCCCTCCTCAAAGGAGATCCAAGGGTCTTGCAGCGCGGGGAGGACGGCGTCATGAGCAGCCCTTCATGGCTCGCGTCGCCGAAGTCCCGTCCTGGTGGCTTGAATGCAGCGCCCTCCCAACTCCACCGATCACGCGCGATGCGATCTGGCAATCTCGATGGCGCGGCGTACACCGACTAACCGATGCACGTGCGAACCGGTGATCAAGACAGCCAGCCGCACCGTCACGGTACCGTCGCTAAAGGAGCTGGGCGTGGAGCCACGTTGCAGGGGTCCGGCGGCGCCGACAAGACGGAATCCATCGTGGCTAGGGTTCGACGGGAAGCAACACATCGTCGGTCCCGCGGCATGGCATCGGTGGAGGAGGAGGATGTGGTGCCGGGGCGGTGTTCAGCAACGCGAGGACTCGCCGGAGCTGGCCGGGATCTGCCCGAGGCGTAGGCGGCGGCTAAGGAGATCGTGAGGCGTGATGGGAGGAAAATGGACATGAGGTGGAGGCGGTGAGTGATGATCTACGGGTGGAGAAGGGCGTCTGGGTTGAAGTAGTGCTTTTTTGGGCCAAAATTTGATGCTCGTCCCAAAATGAAATATGGGGCTACAAAATGAATATACGTCGTGGACCATGGTGGGCTTTAGTCAGCGTTGAAAAAAGGTACCAATCAATGAATCAACGAATGCTTAATTCCATCGGTAGATGTAGTGCAATTGTGGATCGGAAATGCTCCACACATGACAAATTTAGTACTCCCTCCGATTCATATTAATTGACTTCAATATAGATGTATCTAGAACTAAAATGTGTCTAGATACATCCATATTAGAGTCAATTAATATGAACCTACGATGGTCATTTTCCTTTTTCTTCACTGCAAGAAAATGCATCAGGGCGAGCAATCTTCATCTCCTCCACTTTCGGCAATCTTAGCCGGCGCCAAACCCCGGCGATCTCCCTCGCCTCACCCAGCTTCTTGTGGTGAGTCTGGTGACCATGGAGCTGCGACCTCCTTCTGTTCTAGCTGCTTGTTCCTAAGCTAGATGTGCATGGGGCAGGTCGTTCCCGGCTGCCCATGTGCCAACCACCGGCAGAAGCTCGCCGCCGGCTTGATTTTTCCCCCGGCGTGCCACCTCTCTGTTGCCCTTCCGTGTGCTTGCAGCTTTGTCCCGACGTCGCCGGCATCTAAACACCGATGAAATCGAGTGAGTTTTCATGCTGTTGTACAAAACTCGTAGGAAAAAATCGTACTTATAGCAGCGATCATTGTGGATCGTCCAAGATTGATGTGGTGGGGCAATATCGAGAAGTGATTCGTAGTGTGTTCAAAGTTGTTGACTATTTGCAGCCATACGCATGGAGTAGACGTACAAGTAAACAGAAACCGAAAATAGAGCGATGTAGATATGTACCGGAATTAAAAGAACACTTGAATCATGCAAATAACTGAGAATTCAAGCGAATGAATAAACTTGTTTCCCTAATTCTAGCGTGTTGCTTGATTTACTGAACAGGAGAAGGTCGAACCGTGGAAACGTCCTCGAATGTATAAAGAAAGTACTTGACAAGATCATGTAATAGGATTTCTTGGGCTGGAACATGCACATCAATACATTACAAATGGAAATTTCATTTCAGCCGGAAACGAAAATTCCTTTTCCATGGTGGTTTGGCCAGAAAATATTGTTCCATTTCCGTCAAAAAGTTTTCATTTCCATATCTGTTTTGCAAAATTCCCTTTATGTTTCTATATTTTCATTCCGTTTCCGTTTTAATGCGAAAAGTTGAAAACTTTCCGCTGTATTTTCATACCTAGCTGAGGCCGAGATGCGTTCTTTAGCTCTCATGTCCTGATCGATGGATCCAGCTGCAGGTAGGTTGACTCCCGGCTCAGCTTCCTCTGTTTGACTCCGCAGCTGCTCCCCGGGAGGCCGGGAGGCTGGCAGGCTTGCATCGACGATGTGGGTGACGAGTTGAGGTGAGGTGGGTTTCTGTGCGTTGGATGGATGAGATAGTCATCGGCAGAGAGGCTTGGTTGTGCTAGTCGATGGCTTCATCGATGGCTGTGATTACCGATGGAGGTTAATTAAGTACGTACTCTGAAACATCAAGACATTAATTTTGGCTGTGTGATTGCCGATAGCTACGTGATTGTAGTTGGTGTTACTTAGTACGCGCTGGCCAATATGCCAAGGCATGCATACGTCAAAATCTAGCCAAAAATACGAGTGTTGCATGTTACGTGCTCTAGACATACGTACATGCACATGGTTACATTTCGAGCTGATTGGATTGGTTTGTGTACCAATCACGATGGTTTCATTTTCTATTTGGTATAAAACCACATCAGGCAGGTAGCTAGTATTTTTTTTCTCTCTTTCCTGGAAAATGGCATTCGACCATATTGGTGAACTCAATAACCCCATTTTGTTTCTCCAAATAAATCTCGAGACATCCTAGAAATCGAGATGATCAAGGGGGCAGTGCTGTCGTGTTGGACCATCCGAGATACACTACTAGGAAAATATCTATAGGCGGGTGGCATACCCGTGATGCATTAGGAAAGTGGTGTGCCACAGTAAGTTGCTACCCATGATGGTCACGGTTGTCTTCTCCCCCTTCGCATGGAGAGAGCGTTGTCGCTCGGTCGACTTCAGCGCCCAACCACCACCGCACGTGCTCTCCATCTCCACCACCTTCCTTCCTGAACGGCGTCGGATGTATCCCTCCCCAATCCCTTCTGCGTACCGGGGGAAACCCTAGGCCTAGTCCGGGCAGCAGCGGCGTCGTCGTCGTTCCCTTGTTGAAGATGCTGCTTGGTATGCGGTGTCTTGGCGTGCTAGGAGCGTGGTGGTACTTCTCCGGAGGGCGCAGCGGTTGCGGAGTCATCCTCGTTTTCGTCAATCTGCCTGTGTCGGCATTAGTTTCTTTTTCTTTTCTTTGTCCTTTCATTTGGGCTTGGTTGTGCTGCGGCCCCAGCTGTTTTGTTGTATCGGGTGATTGCTATATTAATATAGCGGGGCGAAAGCCTATTTCGAGGAGGAGGTTTGCTTTCTTCACGTAGAAAGAAAAGGGATGGATTAAATTAATTAAACATAAGAGTGGTGCGTGCGCACACGATGGATGCATGGCTTTGGTGTGGTGGTTTGGACTTCGGAATTTAGACAAAGCCAGCCGACGTCAAAATTGAAAAAGAAAATTGAAAAATGATACACCTATACCGATGGCAATACCGTCGGCACAGGACCTTGGCTATGCCGATGGCCAAAAGGTCTGTGCCGAGAAAGGATTGTAACTGCGGGGGTTGTGCCAACGGTCAAAATAGCATGTGCCGACGGCTTTCTGGTCGTCGCATTTTGACTATTTCCTGTAGTGTCGCTCGGTAAAAAGACAAGCTTGCTACTACGCCATGCACAAAGGTTTATTTCCTCTCCAATGTGTGAATTGCTGCCAGCGTGATTGGCGGACTATGCTTTGTGTAAGTATGGTTTAACATGCACGGAAGATAACCAAACCGAAGAAAAAGAACGAAATTAAATTAAAATCAACACAAATTTGCTTATCACTCGGTGCACAAAGGCTTATTTCCTCCCCAATGTGTTGCCACCGCAAAATATCACTCTTGATTCCCTTAAATCTCTCTTGGCCAATGCCCCTATCGCACGATTTATTCCGTTGGAGACCTAGCCGCCCACACCTCTAATCATCGATGGAGACCCTCGCTGACCACCACAATATTGCTGCCCACTGGCACGTCCCCTAGTTTGCATCTCATCAAAACCATCACCATGAACTTCGTCCCTTCGTTGGCTCATCCTCCCATTTCGCGTCATCCCCAAGTTGCCATATTTGATGGATTATCCATCAAATATGTAAGCCCCATAAGAAAAAAAAAAGACATGCATTTTTTATACGTCGCGGTCGCGAATAAACAAAGCAATAAAATTCTGGTCTGGCAATAAAACTGAGTATTTAGTCACACGACCATGGCTCTTCGCACCCCCGCCCATGCCAAGGGTGTCAGGGTTGTTGCTCGTTGCCTCATCACCGAAGTCCACCTCACCACACCGACACATCATCCACTGGTATGGTGGGCCCGCATATCAATCATGTGATTTATCCACTTGAGTTGTGACTTTTTCCACACAGTCGATTATGACCATGACTCCATAAGGACAAGATGCCATGGGGAAAACATCGCCTTACATGGCAACTACTACCGACCGGACTGTGCTCATTCATCCTAGGTGTTGAATATAAATACACTGCATAGTATCTTTTCATCAGTTCGGATTTTTGGTTCAATTGGCTAGTGCAGCAATCTTACCCTAGGCTCACCGCGTCCGCCTGCGTTACCACCGCCTTCTCCTTTCCTAGCTTACGAGGCCATCGGCCCGCCACCCCGTGGTGTGAGGCATAGCTGTGCCACCTTGCCCTTCTGAATTACGTGCCACCCTGCCCTTGCAAATTACGTGTTCAAAAAAGAAGTAGAATTATGTGTTAAATACCCTCTCCACTCTGCTTGAAATAAATAAATTTGGTGTATATGGGTATAGAGGTGGCTAACGCGGTACTAGGGTGCAACATACTACATTATATGCATGCATACATTTCATGATGTTTCGCGTGATTAGCACTACACGTACATACTACTCAAGGACACATGCAGTTATTAATTAAGAAGTCTGTTGGCCGGTGGCGGTTAATGATGTGATTTAGGAAGATGGTAATTAGTAGCCGATGCATGCTTCCTAGCTAGCTCGTCTCACGCATGGTTTGCACTTTGCATGCATGTGTTCATGTATGTTTTGACAAAACAATTGATGAAGTAGATTGGCATCCCAGCTTCAAGTAGGAAGAAGAAATTATTGATGTGTGCTAGATACTAGGAAGCAAGAACCTCTGATATATAGAAGGAAAAGGGAAAACAACGTGATCCATAGCTAGCTAGCGGTGTTTCTCCTATATATCGCGGCCTCTCCGTCGGCATCCCCTAAAGGCCTTCAGACCGCGGTCATCCTTATCGGGTGGGAGATCTGGAAGGAGCGCAATGCTAGGATCTTCAACAACAAGGCTTCCACGCCTTTGGCGCTCATGCAGAGGATTAAGGACGAGGCCGCTAGATGGAGAGCGGCAGGCGCAAAACACCTTGCGGAGTTATCCTCTTAGGGCTGGCTTTGTTTTATCCTTTTTTGGTTTCTGGTTGAGCTTAGGCCGTGTCATGTTTGCTCCTTCTATATCAATATAAAAGGCAAAGCTTTTGCCTCTTGCTTAAAAAAAAAATTAAGCAACCGTGCGTGCGCGATGGATGGGTTTGGTTTGGGAGGAACACACGAGACAAAGGCAGCCGACCCGGCCCGCTCTCGCGCGTGTCAAACTGGAACATATGTGCCGAGCATGCTCCAAACTCTAGAGGGCAGCGCCATGCAAAGGAGCATATGTGCATAATTTTTTTTTACGACGGATACCTAGCAACGAGAATTGGCGCCGCCACGGTTCCGAGTCTCACCTTCCTTTGAACCCGCTCCTCCCGGCTTACTCATGTAGAACCATAGGAAGTTATATGTCACCAAAACTGTATTAAGGGTGTGACAATTTCTCGGTCAACTTAGAAGTAACTTTGTTCTCAGTCGGGTGATGTCAGCAAATCTCAGTTGCAACTGATGGCTAGCACGAATGAGGAAGCAAATCTAATGGCGTAGATAGTTTTTTCTCGGTTGTAGCTCTACTTTCAATTGAAAAAAGAAGAAACCCTAAAAGAACTCAGTTGCAACCCATATATATATATGCATATGAATGAAGATGCAATCAAATAGTGTACGACTTGACTGAGACATAGCAAAACCGGTTGTTTCAATTGTTAGTATGTAGCAAGAATGACAAACGCCACATGATTGGTGATGTAAATGTCCAAAGAAAAAAATAAGAGAGAGATAGGAAGAGAGACAAAGCCAGGCGTCCCGGCCGCTGTCGCGCGGCGCGTGTGCAGTCAAACCAGAAACGCGTCAAAGCGACCGACCGACCGAAGTCGCAGTGGAGCAAGTGATTTTTTTTTTTTTTTTTTTTGCGAAACACAGTACAATCAAAGACGCTCATACATACGCGTACACACTCACCCCTATGAACGCACACACGCACACCCTACCCCTATGAGCACCTCCAAGAGATCACGATGAAGAACGATCCGGCGGGTCTTGAGATTGACGAAGTCACCACAGCGCTGCCATTGTCGACAGGAACGTCACCTCCCATCTGAAGAATATTCCGCCTTTATGAGACACCAAGTGTCAAATCCGGATTTGAACTCCGGCAGGTGCAGAGTCATCGCCTTCCTAACCATCCAACCACAGGTTGGTTCTCAGCAAGTGATTTTTGACGATGTACCAAGTGGGCAGATGTATCAAATCAAATTAATTATGCAGCAGAGTGGTGCGCGCGCGATGGATGCATGACTGAGCACGAGCAAATCCCGCGCGGGAGGCTGTCTCCGGACGATTGATTCGCCAGCTGTCTCCGGACGCGCGCGTCAAACCGACCGATGGAGGATAGAAATCAGCACCGCGCCGCTGCCAGTATTGTGTGACACAATCGTGGTGGGCCAGCGCGGGGACGTGTTCACACGGACGGACAGCGGCACCAGAATAAACCCGGACAGGGGGAGGAGTTCGATCACTGAAAAGGGGAGGGCGTGCAGTCCTTCTTCTTGCGCACGGGGACCGGATCCAGGCGAAGCCGTGTAGCGCGCCCGGACCTCTGGCTGGTTAATTGTGGCGCGCGTACGTGGACCTACGTGTTCACACGGAACGGAAGGCCAGCGCCGACCTTGGCCTTGGCCGACCCGAGCCTAAGAATTTTCGCTGATTCACCTCGCTCCATCCTTGGCAGTTGCACTGTGCACGGCAGTGGCGTGTAGCAGCT
Organism: Lolium rigidum; assembly: GCF_022539505.1. Taxonomy (NCBI): domain Eukaryota; kingdom Viridiplantae; phylum Streptophyta; class Magnoliopsida; order Poales; family Poaceae; genus Lolium; species Lolium rigidum. The sequence goes on from NC_061513.1 coordinate 303,037,029, forward strand.
GCGTCCGCCAGCCAGTGGCTGCGCTGCGCTCATTTCTTTTTCACTCTTGACCGATGACCAATCACGAATCGCTTCTTCCTTTTGTTTTCAGCAGAAAACCACAACTGATTCCACCTGCCCACCATCCCACTTCTTCTTCCACCGGCACCTTGCCCCACTCCTCTTCAGCCTCTCTGTTCACAGTACACACGCCACTCCCTCAAACGCTCGAGCTTCTTCTTGTCCTTCCAGATCTGAGGAATGACGTCCGAGGGGAGGGACAGGGGCTCGCCGTCGTCGGTCATGGGGCAGGGCGACCAGAGCGCCAAGAAGCAGAGGGTGGAGCAGCTGCCCAACGGCTCGGCGGTGAAGCAGGAAGTCGTCGTGCACGATGGAGCCGTCGTTGCGGAGGTGAACGGGGCCAGAGTGGAGGTCACCCTCAAGATGGACATCTCGGTTCTCCACTGCCCCCTTTGCTTCTCCCCTCTCAAGCCCCCCGTCCACAAGGTTTGTTCCTTTCTTGCTCTCTTGATTTCGACTATCGGTTCGCGTCTCAGCAACTTCGATCTGTGACAGTGTAAGGCCGGACATCTGGCCTGCGGCGGCTGCGTCGCCGATCTGCCGGGGAACCAGTGCCGTCGATGCGAGCACGGCGGCGCGTTCGACCATGAGCCGGCCATGGACGCGGTCGTCTCGGCGGCAAGGGTGGAGTGCCCGCACGAGGGCTGCGGCCGCTTCGTCGCCTACTACGAGGCCAGCGACCACAAGAGCGCCTGCCTGCACGCGCCGTGCCTGTGCACGGAGCCCGGCTGCGGCTTCGCGGCCCCGCCGTCCGCCCTCGTCGCGCACCTCTCCGCCGCCCACTCCATGCCCGTGCACAGGATCCCTTGCGGCAGGCCCAACAAGATCCAGGTGCCGGTGCCGTGCCCCCCGCGGCGCCTGATCGTCGTCACCGGAGACGACGGGCGCCAAGGGCCCGTGTTCCTCCTCACGCTCTCCGCGCTCAGCGCCGTCACCGTCGTGTCCGTGGTCTGCGTCCGGGCGGACACCTGCATGGTGCCGCGGTACACGGTTAAGATGTGGGCCAATGGGCCGCCACCGTTGCCGGGGTCGGCGGCGAACCGCAAGACAGACACCGTGCTGGCGGACGTCGAGGCGGTGAGCAGCTCGTCGCCGGGCCTTGTCGCCTTGGAGGACCTCACGTCGTACCTCATGGTGCCGCCACGCTACCTCGTCGGGCCTGCCGCGTCCAAGGAGCTCCCTCTCCACATCCGTATCGAGAAGAACATCTCCTCCTGATCACTCCGTGATGTTCCACTACTCTACTGCACGCGTCCATCCAGAAGAACAGCTTCTCATCTGTCGTTGATGTTCCAGCATTCCAGTAATCGTCTACTCATCCTAATTAGGTAACTTTGAGCTTAATTTAGTTGGGGAAGGTTCCGCTTGTCATTCATAACAAGTGATGAATTCTAGTTGCAGTGTGCACTATTTCGTGGCTGTTATTAGTACTTCAACATCAGACGAGGTACTGTGAAAATTCCAAACCAAATGGATTTCCATTATGTCACGGTTCCGTCGGCGCTCTGCCTCCCGGACGCATCTCTGCGCCTCCGCCACACGTCGTCACCGTTCGCACGCCACCGCGCGTTCCCACAGCTTCTGGCCTCTTCTCGTGCTTTCTTCCCGCCTCTTCTCGTGTCGCCGGCGCCTATAAAAGGCTCCCCCGCTCAATGGACACCACCACAGCCGCCAGTATCCCTTTCTCCGCCGCAACGCATGCCTCGTCACCTACGCAATGATGAGCTGCGTAGGGGGTGTCCAGTTGCCTCCACCACCGTCTCCACCTCCACCTCCATCTCCACCACCACCGGAGTTCAACGTCGATCTGGAGGCTGCGGACAACGAAGCATGGGAGGAGGCGGCGCTAGCGGCCACCGTAGCGGACTTCGACGACGCTACAACGGAAGAGATGCGCCTCCGCCGGGCGGAGGAGATGGGTGAGCGGCGGCGTGCAGAGCAGCTGCAGTGGCGCCGTCGTGCGGATGAGCTGGAGCTGCGGCGGCATGCGGACTAGCTGCATGAGCGGCGGCGCATTGAGGAGATGGGCGAGCGGCTGCGGATCCGGGAGCTCCATCAACGACAACGGCTGGAGGAGCTGGAGCAGCAGCTGCGGAGGAGGCAGCCTAGGAGGTGGAGATGTTGGCGGCGATGGCGCAAGTTGAGGAGGAGGAGGAGCAGGCGAAGGAGGAGGAAGAGGAGGAGGCGGCCTAGGAGGTGGAGATGTTGGCGGCGATGGCGCAAGTTGAGGAGGAGGAGGAGCAGGCGAAGGAGGAGGAAGAGGAGGAGGACGACAATGGCTTCGACTGGTCCGACGACGATGGGCCGAACCCGGAGGAGGTGGCGCATCAGCAGGCGCTCGTCAAGTCGTTCGAGTCGCAAAAGAAGCTGCAGGACGATGCCCGTGCCCGCGAGGAGGACAACGACGCGTGGGTTCGTCGTGGCGTCGAACTCTCCCTCCAGCAGGAGCAGCTGCGGAGGGTAGGCGATGATGCGGCGAATGAGCAACGGCGTCTTATCGTCACGCTTCGTAGGGAGAGGCAGCGCGCGGTGCACAAGCAGCGGCTGAGGGGAGGCGACGATGGGGCGAGGCCGTCGAACGCACCGTCGGACGGCCAGTAGGCCAGAGTTAGATAATCTAGCCGTTTTCATTTAAACTTGTAAATTTTAGTCAAATTTAAATAAAAACTTTTATTTTCGTACATCTTTATTGATTTGGGGTCTCTAAATGAGACGCGCGACTGGGCAGCGACGCTGCTCAAACGCGGCACGAAGTAACAACGTCCCCAAAAGCTCGATCCAGCTGTGTCACTCAAACAGGTACGATGCATGCATTTATTAGAGGAGATCAGCCCATGTGAAAAAGTAGGTGAGATAAAGTGTGGGAAAAGAGAATGGTATGTGAGAACTAGGAGCTAGATAAATGCATTCAGATGTTGTTTTTTTTTCCAGCGTCTCCGGTAGAAACTCTATACATAGAGTCTCTACCGGAGACGTCGGAATGCGGCGCTGTTTAACTTTGGACGATGTGAATGGAAAGAATTTTTCTCCATTTTTTATCCGCGGTTGGAGATGCTCTAATTGTTGCTTATCTCATTGCAAAATATGCAAATTTTCAAAAGAAAAGTTTACCCCCACGAGCTAACTAATATCCGCCTATTTATCAGTCGATGTTAATTTTACAAATCTATTCATTTTTTTCATCGTGTTATAATATTTTTACATTTCATGCATCGATATGTGGTGTCAATTATTAGAGTACAATACCAACAGCCTTAATAGTAGACCCAACTGTTTACTAGAAAGAACATAAAGAAAACCATGCTGAATTGGTCGCCATCACAACCTTCTAATGCCTATACGGGCATCTCCAACGGCTCTACAATTTAGTCCGTTTGGATCCGGTGACGGGCACACATTTGTTCATTTGGATCCGGTGACGGGCACGCATTTGTTCGTTTGGCCCGACACAAATGTTGATAAATTATATTTGATAGATAAATATGAGTAATTTACAGAAACCAGTTTAGAGAAACCACATTTTTGGTGTGGCGCTCCTATTTGATGAAACATATGACTCATTTAAGTGGTCTTTTGAGACTTTTCTAGCTACACATAATGGGAGGCAGCCTAGTACTATTTATACGGATCAAGATGCAGCCATGGGAAAAGCAATAGGGAAAGTCTTCACGGAATCCTCTTCTTCCTCTACTTCTTCTTCTTCCTCCTTCCCGTCGGAGGAGGTGGGTTTCACCCAGGGATGAAGGTCGTCTTCGCCTTCACTTATCAGCTTCCCTTCGACGAGGAACTTGAGGTCCTCTTCCCCGTCGGTCAGAGGCAGGTCGCCTTCTGGCACATGATCGGAGTTCCACTCCGGTTCGCTCGAGGATGGGGACTGGAGGGAAAGGCCGGAGGAGGCTGAGGAAGAGGAAGACATTGCTACAGGGGAAGAGGGTTTTTTGGTGCCGATAGTTAGAACAGAGGAAGGGGATGAAGTGGGCTAACCAATCGGCACGTTTAAATAATAAGGAGCCTAGTGGGGATTTAATGCCATTGCAGTTTCCGAGGAGGTGATGCTGAAGCTATCAAATTTTGCAGAGAAGCTGAGAAGACAGGGCGTCATGATGAAGGATACTGCAACGGTTATGCTCTGCCACGACATGACCCGACGAAGAAAAGCAGAGTGATTTTGGAATTATCAATTCCAAAACCAGGGGGGCATGTGTTATCACCAGAATTTGACCGAGTCAGAGGTGGGCCGCGATCAAGATGGATTTGAAGATTATATATGGAAGAAATACGTGAATCGGCCTTTATATGCAAAGTTTGGGCTAGTTTGCCCTTGTATCTGTAACATATTAGGATACGTGTCGGTTAGTTAGAGTTTGCCCCGTGCACGGTTAGGTGCACGCCTGAATTAGAAAGTCCCTGGACTATAAATATGTATCTAGGGTTTATGGAATAAACAACAACCAACGTTCACCCCACAAATCAATCTCGGCGCATCGCCAACTCCTTCGTCTCGAGGGTTTCTACCGGTAAGCATCATGCTGCCTAGATCGCATCTTGCGATCTAGGCAGCACAAGTTTATCTCGTTGTTCATGCGTTGCTCGTATCGAAGCCTTTTGATGGCGAGCAACGTAGTTATCATAGATATGTTAGGGTTAGCATTGTTCTTCGTATCATATGCTGTCGTAGTGCAACCCTTGCATATCTAGCCGCCCTTACACCTATCTTAGGTGTAGGGGCGGCACCCCGCTTGATCATTATTCAGTAGATCCGATCCGTTACGGTTGCTCCTTGCTCTGCAAGGATTAGTTTAATATCTGCAATAGTTAGGCCTTACAAAGGGTTGGAGGATCCAGCGGCACGTAGGGTGTCGTTTGCTAGTCCTAAACAGGATGTTCCGGGGATCAACCTCGTGTTGGTTTTTAGGCCTTGTTTAGGATCGGCTTACGATCACCGTGCGTGGCCGCGAGGCCCAATCGTGAGTAGGATGATCCGATTATGCGGTGAAAACCCTAAATCGTCGTAGATCGAGTTAGCTTTATCTTGATCAAGCAGGACCACCATATATTCGTGCTCCTCGTACGAATCATGGGTGGATCGGCTCCTTGAGCCGATTCACAGGATAACCTGAGAGCCGATCGAGGCTCGTATTTAATGTTTACGTGTATGCCATGCAGGAAACTAAGCGAGGCATCTCCATCACCTTCCTGACCAGGTATAGGTCAGGTGGCACGCCCTTGCATCAGCATCGGACGGTCGTACCAGAAGCTTTGCGGGCCGTCGCTCGGAGGGACCAGGGCCAGCCGCAGCCCTAAGTTGTTCCCGGCTCTACTGTGTTGCCTGTCGCTGCCCGCCGGTGGGTTTCTGACGACAACAAAAGAACAACGAGCAGCTAATGCTCGTGACACGCGTGCTGGAGACCCTAATGAAAGGGAAGAAGCTCGGTGATGGGGCAGAGCAAAGAAAGGAGATGGGGCAAATGGCGGCCAGAGTGGAGGCCATGACAAAGGTCGTGTTGATCATGGCCAGAACAATGGAAAGGGGAAGCAGAAAAAACAGCACAAGTTCGACATCACGAAAGTTAAGTGTTTCAACTGCAATGAGAAAGGTCATTTTTCTTCTGACTGCCCGGAGCCGAAGCGTGGCGTGAGAGGCCTAATCTTCTGTCGGCCATCTCCTTGGCCTGCGCCCTGGTGAAGGGTGGCGGCAAATTTCACGCATGAAAAAAAAATAGCGCTATTTCGGCGTTAATAGCACGCTACAACGTTTCTAGACAGTCTACGCTACATTATTCCGGTGCTATAGCGCGCTATTAGCGTACGCTAATAGTGTATTTTTCGGCCAACGCTATTTTATTATAGCGCGCTATCTTTTTCCTTGCTTTCACGGATAAGAGTCGTGGCTCTTCTTGGAGCTATAGCGGCATGCATAGGCACTAAAATGATGTAAAACTGACGCTTCAAGTTTTGGCCTGATTTTGTCATTTGTGCCGGTGGAGCAACAGATCATCTAGTTACGAGAAATAAGTTGGATTTGCTTCTCCCTTTATATTATTCACCAAGTTTTGTAAATTTGCTCGTCAAGGCGGAGCAGCATGCTCCTTCTCCCTCTTCTGAATGTTTCTTAGCAACTCCTCCTCTTTGTCGGCCATCTCCTTTGCCTGAGCCGTGGTGAAGGGTGGCGGCAGCGTGCACGGATCAGAGTCAGCAGCTCGCCTCTCCATGGAATCCATCATGCAGGGCCGGTGCTGGTCGTCGGCAGGGCATGCCAGGGAGTGGGTGCAGATCTCGACGGCTTTCTCCAGGATGGTGGGCTTGTACCGGAGCAGCTTGGCGTACTCGGTGAGCAGGTGCAGCATGTAGTCGTAGATGTAGTCCATGCTCATCTCCTCTCTGGCGAACCGGCTGCCTTGCTCGCCGATGAGCTGCGCCTCGACAGGGTGCTGGTTGCCCCAGTCGACGGCGAACCTGATGGACTCGCATATGCGGTTCCGGTCAATGGGCCAGTAGTGCTTGCCGGCGACGAGACCTCTCGACATGATGTCCTGGAAGGGCGTCACCACGAAGAGCACCGGCGAGTTGCACGCTAGGATGTACTTCTCGCTCACTGACCATGCGTTCCCCTCGATGTATATCTTGTACCTGAATGTATGTACTAGTATTAACAAAGCATCGGTCGATCATCAAAATTTGAAACAGTACTGTAGCCATAGGCAGGCGTTGTCCAGAACGAATTATATACCTATATAAGCATTGCTTGGGAATGCTGGAATCTCTTAGACCGTTTTGTCTCGCTTTCCCCCAGTCCTAAAGCCAGGTGAAGGTAAAAAGAGTTAATTTGTGGATTCAGTAACCGGTGAATTTCTTTGTTGCCAATAACATATTTTAGTAGTTTAAAATAGCCTGCTATAGCCGGGCTATAACTATAGCCTTTCCCGCATGGTGCTGCTAACTGCATTAGTCGCTAAAAGGTGTCAAACTCCTTAAATAGCCGGCTATAGCTATTTTAGGAGGCCGCGGCTATATCCTGTAGCCGGCTGTTTTAAACATTGGATTTTAGAGCACTCTTGTTCACTACATACTGAAAGTAGTACGTACCTGGTTGAAGAGTCGGGCGTTCCATTCCTTGCCGTTGGAGACATTGCATTTCATCATGTCGTGGCGTATGCGGTATCTGTCGGGGTTGCCCTTCCAGAACGCGAGCGGCTCCCTCTGCGTCCACGGCACGCGTTTGTTCTCGCGCTCAATCTCCGCCAGCATGGGCGTCCACGGCCGGATGCCCACCTCCGGCCAGCCCCAGAAGGACCAGTCGGGGAACACGATGTCCAGCGTCGACTTGTCCTTGCAATAGCGGAACACCGGCGGCGCGTCGGACGGCGTCGCGAACTCGGCGGCGCGCACCTGGCCCGGGTCGTCGCAGGCGAACATGATGTCGAGGTCGGGGACGCGGCCGGGGTAGCGGCGCATCAGCTGCAGGATGCCCCACTGCGTGAAGACGTCCCGCATCTGGAAGGCGACCTGGTACGTCTCCACGTACGCGCGCCCGCCCACCACGACCAGCCGGAAGTAGGCGTACTTGCGAGCGCGCTCCATGGCGTCGCGTGTGATCCCCGCGCCGCGCCAGGGCCGCAGGTCGTCGTGGATGTAGCGGAAGTAGTCCGGGCACGACGGCGTGGTGCTGGCAGCGGCAGGCCAACGCCATGGCTGCGGTGCTGCTGTTGCGGGGCATGTGGTTGATGTGCCGTTGCTGCAGGTGAAGGGAGTCGTATAGTTGGAGAGGCTGTGGAATTCGTAGGCTCGGGTTGGCCAAGGCCAAGGTCCGCGCCGGCCGGTCTTCCGTGTGAACACGTACGTCCACGTAGGCGCGCGCGCAAGTCGATCCGGTCCCCGCACGTACCGCGCCCGCGCGCAAGAAGAATAGATCAAGGACTGCACGATCCTCTATTCTTCTCCCCGTGCCTCGAGGTGCGCGGTCAGTCGGTCGGTTCGACGCGCGCGTCCGGGTCGAGACGACGTCCGGGTTTATTCTGGTGCCGCTGGGCGCTTGCCTCCCCGCTGGCCCTCCATCGGTCGGTTTGACGCGCGCGTCCGGAGACAGCTGGCGAATCAATCGATACCATCGTCCGGAGACAGCCTCGCGCGCCGGAGTACGACAAAAAAAGAAAAATCCATGCATCCATCGCGCGCGCACGCACGCACCACTCTGCTGCCTAATTAATTTGACACATCGTCAAGGTCCAGTGCGAGTTCGGTCGGTCGGTTTCACGCGTTTCAGGATGGTGGGCTCTTTTTTTTCCATGGTTGCAAGTGGAGCTACAACCGAGAAAAAAACTATCTAGCCCATTAGATTTGCTTCGTCATTCATGCTACTCATCAGTTGCAACTCAGATTTGCTGACATCATTCGACCGAGAAATAGTCACACCCTTAATAATATGTTTTGCCTAAGCACATAGGGCCTACTAACGCCACCATCCACAACAACAAGGGCACCACCGCTAAGTGGACATCGAGCCCCTCACCTCCCCCGCCGTCGGGATCCCGTCTCTCCGCGCCGCAAGATCCGGACGAGGGTGCATGCCACCGCCAAGGGGAGAGAGCCCTCGCTCGCCGCCGCCAGGTTTTGCCCGGTGGAGCTTCCCGGCAACATCGAGAAAGGGGGAGGCGCTGGGTAAGGGCGTCGACGACGGGATTTCTAGCTTTCTATGGTTCGACATGGATGAGCCGCGAGGAGCAGGTTCAGAGGAAGGTGAGACTTGGAACCGTGGCGGCGCGCGCCAATTCTTGTTGCTACGTATCCGTCGTAAAAAAATAATAAGTATATGCACATATATATGTTCCTTTGCATGGCTGCCCTCTGGAGTTTGGAGCATGCTCGGTGACGTATGTACGCCCGTTGTAGGTATGTATGTACTCTAGGCCCGAACTAAAAAGGGCAGGAAACAAGACCAACATGATTGTCTCACGGAGACACGGTCAGGCACGCCTCTTGGTTCCAGTTTGACACGCGCGAGAACGGGCCGGGTCGGCTGCCTTTGTCTCGTGTGTTCCTCCAAAACCAAACCAATCAATTTGAGTACATAGGAGAGACGCCGCTAGCTAGCAATGGATCACGTTGTTTTCCCTTTTCCTTCTATATATCAGAGGTTCTTGCTTCCGAGTAGTATCTAGCACACATCAATAATTTCTTCTTCCTACTTGAAGCCGGGATGCCAATCTAATTCATCAATTGTTTTGTCAAAACATGCATGAACACATGCAAAGTGCAAAGCTAGGACGAATCTGGTGACCGCTCGGGTCGTCCCCTCCAGGGCGACTCGGGCGGCAAACGCTAGCCGCCGCCGCCGTCCTCCCCCTCCCTCCCTCCTCCTCGTCCCCGGAGGCTTTCGCCGGTGAAGCCGGGCGCGGCCGGTGATGGGGGCGGCGGGGCTTCTCGTATGATCCCTCCGTGCGGCGAATGGAGGCTAGCCTCCGCACGGGAGGGATGGCCCCGACCCGTGGAGGATGTGGGCGGCGCGGCCCCTCGTCGGGCGAAGCGGTGATGGCGGCGGCGGCGTGGCCATGATCTGGTGGCGCGGCCATCTCCTCTTCCTCGCAGCGGCCTTCGGACGGGTGGTGATGGGGGCGGCGGCGCGGACCCGGAAACTGGCGGCGCGACTTCCTCAAGGTCTGGGACCACGGCACCAAGGGCGGCGGCCCTGGATGGCGGAGACAGCGTCGACCTGGTGGCAGGTGGCGGGCATCTGGAATTGATGCCAGAGTGCAATGGCCAAAGAGAAGAATCGGTGAAGTTGGCGATGATTGGGAGCGTGCGGGAATGATTCCTTCGGGGCGGAGGATGTGGGGTATGAGGCACATCTTTTCGTGGTCTCATCTTGTAGCGGGGTGGCCCGAGATGACGACACGGTCATAGGGGAGCTCACAACCATGGTTCAGTGGTGTTCTGTCATATTGTTTCGCGTGGAAAAGGAAATGAGGCGAAAGGGGATGCTCTGGTGGAGGCGATGTGAAGCAGAAGAGAGGAGAAAGCTAGGATTTCCTCGCGGGGCTAGGGATAAAAGGAGGGAGATGGAGAGCACGTGCCGTCGTGGTTGGGCGCTGACGTTGACCGAGCGACCACACTCTCCCCATGCGAAGGGGAAGAAGACAACCGTGACCATCATGGGTAGCAACTTACTGTGGCACACCGCTTTCCTAATGCATCACGGGTATGCCACCCGCCTATAGATATTTTCCTAGTAGTGTATCTCGGATGGTCCAACACGATGGCACCGCCCCTTCATCATCTCGATTTCTAGGATGTCTCGACATTTATTTGGAGAAACAAAATGGGGTTATTGAGTTCACCAATATGGTCAAATGGCATTTTCCAGGATAGAGAGAAAAGAAATACTAGCTACCTGCCTGATGTGGTTTTACCAAATAGAAAATGAAACCATTGTGATTGGTACACAACCAATCCAATCAGCTCGAAATGTAACCATGTGCATGTCAGCATGTACGTATGTCTAGAGCACGTAACATGCAACACTCGTATTTTTGGCTAGATTTTGACGTATGCATGCCTTGGCATATTAGCCAGCGCTTACTAAGTAACACCAACTACAATCACGCAGCTATCAGCAATCACACAGCCAAAATTAATGTCTTGACGTTTCAGATTACGTACTTAATTAACCTCCATCGGCAATCACAGCCATCGATGAAGCCATCGAACAGCACAACCAAGCCTCCCTGCCGATGACTTATCTCATCCATCCAACGCACAGAAACCCACCTCACCTCAACTCGTCACCCACATCGTCGATGCAAGCCTGCCGGCCTCCCGGGGAGTAGCTGCGGCCTGACCCATGGATGGAAACAAGAGAAAACAAACAGAGGAAGCTGAGCCGGGAGTCAACCTACCTGCAGCTGGATCCATCGATCAGGGCATCTCCAACCGCGCGACCCAAACGGACGCGCTGCGCTGGGCCGTCCGTTTTGGACCGTTTGGGTCGCCAGCCGGACACGCGGACCGCGGCCCGCGTTCGCGTGTCCATTTGGGTCGCGCGCTGCGCCCAACGCGCGGACGCATCGCATAATCCGGAAACACGAAAATAAAAGGAAAAAAGCAAATTTAAACGAAATTTGATTAAAACATATGCCCTATTTTGGGCAAATTTATACATAGCCCTATTTTGGGAAAATAACTAACAAAAGAAGCCCCTATATGGGCTTTTAAATTTAAACTTATACTAAAAACCCTCTATTAGGGTTTGGTCGGCGGCGCGGTGGCCGCCGGTGCGCCGCCTAGCCCCTGTGGGCGTCGTCAGCGACGACGTCGTCGTCCACCCCGGGCGGCGACGCGCTGTCGTGGCTGGAGCGCGCCGGGGACTCCGGCCACGGAGACCACAGGGCCTCCTCCCACGGCGAGTGGGGGTCCGGAGCCACCCGGCGCTGTGCCGACCGCACGGAGCGGCGCCTCCTCCACGAGGCGCTGCTGTCTCTCCTGCCGGGCGCGGCGCCCGGCCTCCGGCGCCGCCGCTCGTCCTCCCCGCCGCCGCTGCTCCTGGCGGCGGTCCTCGTCGGCGCGGCGCCTGGCCTCCTCCCGCCGCGCCGCCTCCTCCTCCTCCTCCCGTCGCGCCTGGAGGGCCTGGGGCGTAGAGCTCCCAGCCCTCCGCCTCCTCCACCTCCCGCCGCGCCGCCTCCGCCATTTCGAAGGTGCGAATGGCCGCATGGAGCTGCGGCCATTTCGCCTCCTCCTCCGCCGCCGAGATGATCAGGGCGGCGCGGAGGTCCGGGTCCTCCTCCGAGGACTCCGGCTTGGGCTCGATGAGGAGAGGTGGCGGTTGCGGCAATGCCGCACCGCCGCGGGCGTCCTCTCCGATGTGGAGGCCGCCGCGGTTCCCTCCGGCCCGCAGCGCCGGCGGCCGACGGCGGCTGCTGCTCGCCTCGTCGTCGTTCGCTCCGGGAGCGAACCGTCGCTTCGGGGCCATGGCGGCGGTTTTTGCTCGGGGAGTGGAGTGGGGACTGGAGTGGAGGGCCAGATCCCCTCCACTCCCCATTTAAATAGTCTCCCTGGTCACCGACAGGTGGGCCCAAGGGAGACGAGGCGACCAGCGCGCGGACGCGAGCGGACGGCGCGTGCCATCCGCGGCCACGCAAACCTAGTCCAGATTTGGGCCGGGTTTGCGTCGTTCCGGACGCCGCGGCCGTCCGCTTTTGCGGTGCGTCCCCGCGCTGGGCCGCGTTTTTTTCCGGCTCGACCCAAACGGACGCGCGGGCGCGGTTTGGATCGCGCGGTTGGAGATGCCCTCAGGACATGAGAGCTGAAGAACGCATCTCGGCCTCAGCTAGGTATGAAAATACATCGGAAAGTTTTCAACTTTCCCGCATTAAAACGGAAACGGAATGAAAATATAGAAACATAAAGGGAATTTTGCAAAACAGATATGGAAATGAAAACTTTTTGACGGAAATGGGACAATATTTTCCGGCCAAACCAACATGGAAAAGTAATTTTCGTTTCCGGCTAAAATGAAATTTCCATTTGTAATGTATTGATGTGCATGTTCCAGCCCAAGAAATCCTATTACATGATCTTGTCAAGTACTTTCTTTATACATTCGAGGACGTTTCCACGGTTCGACCTTCGCCCGTTGACAAGTAAATCGAGCAACACACTAGAATTAGGGAACAAGTTTATTCATTCGCTTGAATTCTCGATTATTTGCATGATTCAAGTGTTCTTTTGATTCCGGTACATATCTACATCGCTCTGTTTTCGGTTTCTGTTTACTTGTACGTCTACTCCATGCATATGGCTGCAAATAGTCAACAACTTTGAACACACTACGAATCACTCCTCCATATTGCCCCACCACATCAATCTTGGACGATCCACTATTGCACTACATCTACCGATGGAATAAAGCATTCGTTGATTGGGATGAGTACCTTTTTTTCAACGATGACTAAAGCCCACCATGGTCCACGGATATTCATTTTTGTAGCCCCATATTTCGTTTTGGCCCAAAAAAACCACTACTTCAGCCGAGACGCTCTTCTCCGCCCATAGATCATCAGACGCCGCCTCATTTCCATTCTCCTCACATCACGCCTCCCGATCTCCTTTGCCGCCGCCTACGCATCGGGCAGATCCCGGCCAGCTCCGGCGAGTCCTCCCGCTGCTGAACACCGCCCCGGCCGGCACTACATCCCCCTCCTCCACCGATGCCATGCCGCGGAACCGACGATATGTTGCTCCCCGTCGAACCGTGGAGATGGATTCCGCCTTGTAGGCGCCACCGGACCCCTGCAACGTGGTTCCACGCCCAGCTCCTTTAGCGACCGTACCGTGACGGCGCGGCTGGCTGGCTTGATCGCCGGCTCGCGTGTGTATCGGTTCGCCGGCGTGCGGTGCTCCGTCGAGATCGCTGGATCGTGTCACGCGCGTGATCAATGGAGTTGGGATCGCTGGATCGTCGGCACACCTGCCACCAGGGCGGGACGGTGTCGACGCTATCGGCTGACGACTGCACACTTCTCCTCTGAGAAGGGGACCGGGTCTTGTCCGTCAGCATCGTCATCGGTGCGACTCCTCGGACTGCATGGACTGCTGCGCGGTTCCCTGTGGCCTGCGTCCCCGGCCATGTGAGGCCACTGTTTGTCCGAAGGTAACACCAGTTCTCAGATCTCCTGTGTGCCTTACCGTGTCAGTGCAAGTGTAGGTGATTTGTGTGCTAATCGAGAGAGGAAAGAAGCTAGTATCGTGGAGTCAAGCAAACTGCACATATATTGATTCTCCATTGACTTATGTACTAATACTAGCTTCCACAAATTCTCTGACTGATCAAAACTAAAATCTCAAGCAGTAAACTACAATATACGATCATGGACAGTTCTCCAATAGTCTAGGCGCGAAAACAGGTCCATAACTTGGTTGAGTTGCTTATGAGAGTTGTAAATGAGGTATTAAGAAAACAGTCTCAATCAGCTTTTAGCACGTAAAGTCTAAACAAATAGGAGTCCTCTAATTTGTTGTCCTGATTCATGATTCAGTCACTTGTACATAGGTATGCGATTTGAGTATTCCTACCAATCGAAACTCCAAATCAGGCAAACAACTGAGTAATGTTGCTCTGTTCCACAATTTTTATGAAGTCACCGGGAGATGTCTGAAATTAATGTGTCGCAACAACACTTCTCGTTTTTAGCCTATAGTTTGTATATCTCGATCATCATTTTGTACAATAATGCAGGAATTTGGTTGTCCAGTTCTGAGCTGATTATGGTGTGAGATTAAATGTTTCTTTGTAGTCAGTATAATCTTCAGATAAATAATTTTGCAGGAAGATAACAATTTTATGGAATAAATAAGAAAATATTTCATCTTGAAATGTAGCTATGCACCTAGATCCTTTTTTCGGTTTTTTTTCGTTTTGGAGCTGAATTGCAATTATAGACGCCGGGTTGCAGACTCATGCATGCAGAAACTCATGCTAATGAGGAAATACTGGATGAAACTTTTGAACACATACTAGCTAGCTCACTCTGCTATAAATCATCAAACATTATTATTCTAATTTGCTCTAGCATTGTTAGTCTTTTTTATCATAAATGATTGAGATCATGTTGGCCTGCGAACAAAGTTAGTTTGTATTTTTCAATCATCACTTTGTATAGTAATGCAGGATTTTGACAGTCCATTTGTCAGCTGATTACGGTGTGAGGTTTAATGTTTCTTGTTGTAGTCAGTCGTTGGATCCTGCAGGCAGCCAAACCAATCAAAGAGATATAATCCTTTATTTAAACAATTTCACTATTTGAACAATTTTGCATGAAGAGAACGATTTTGAGGAAGAAAGAACAAAATATTTTATTTTGACACGTAGATGTACACCTAGATACTTATTTATTTTTGTTTTGTTTCTTGGGAGCTGAATTGCAATTATAGGTTTTCTCACGCTTGGTTGCACACTTATGCATGCGGAAATACTAGATCAAAATTTTGAACACATACTAGCTAGTTCACTCTGTTATAAATCATGACACGTTATTGTGCTAATTATCTCTACCATTGCTAGTTTTTGATCATAAATTATTGAGATTATGTTGGCCTGCGAACAAAGTTAGTTCTCGGTCTGCAGTAACACTTATTTATTTGTGATTCTACGTATCCTGGTCATATTTTTTGCAAGTTCTTTACCTTCTTAAATTTGCACAGTGAAATTATGTAGTGCATCTTTGTGAGCTTCGTGAATATTGGGGTAGCTTAATTCATGTTGGGTAGGATATCTATTCGTTTCTTTTCTTACTAGTTATTGAAGTTATTCCCTTTCCGCCGCTAGTCTCATCTTTACACCCAGTATAGAATAAATTTGTGCATTATTTTTTGGTGGTTCTACCATTTGCTCAGTTTCGATCTTTCCGTCTTCCTCTAGTTGTTTGATCAATTTGTATTTCTTCCTCAGGTACAAAAGTTGTGACCAAAAGTTCTTCTTTGTTTTGAAATAAGGCAAAAGACTTGTCATTTTCATTAATTAATAAGAAGATAGTTTGCCCTGTTAATTTTCGGGAAATCGGCCTTAGATCGTAACACCCCTTCGCCAACCATCAGTGTGGCCTGAGGCCAACGACAGCGGTGGCATAGTAGCACCATCATATGCTGCTAGTGGCGGTGGGGTTCGGATCCCCCGGGTCGCCATGACCGTGGCGACACGGGGTCGGGTGATTTTTCTTCGACCCCTCTTCAACGTGGATGGCTGAAGCGCGTGGCATGGGTAGAGATATAGCAGGCCCAGCAACATGTCCGCCCCTGCAGCTCACTTCCTGGCCGCCAGTCTGCCAATACCTCCATTGTTCAAATATAACCCATCGCTCCCTCCCATTCTCCAAATTCTGCTCTCCTCCTCTCTAATTACTGATTCATGTGTCCAAATTATTTGGGGATGCTCCTTAAAATTCAGAGAAAGGGTAGTAATTGGCGCACATGCATGAGAGATAAAATGTGCAGGATTTGGTCGCCGGCTTATAGATCTAAACTTTCATGCATGTCATGTGTCAATTGATGTAGATCAACTCTAGTAGGCGCACGGGTATGAGAGGACAAGGACACATGTACCATGCTCCTAGTTGTTGTTTCGGTCACGTTCGGTTGTTCACTAGGTTATGTAGCTGGGCATATGTACCATGCTTTTTTACTAAGTGCTTTGTTTACTTGGTTATGTAGCTTGGGATCTCTACCATTCTTTGTAGAATTATAGCTGGCAATTTGTATTAGTGGTCCATGTTCTTTCATTGGTTTGTGAAATGCCTTGTGGCCAATTTTCCATATATAGTAATATGATACTAATGGTTTATAGCACAGTTGACTTTTCCATGGTTATGCGTGCAATAAGTTTGAGACTAGTAAATTAACTGAGCATAGTTGACTAATGGTTTATAGGACAATTGACTTTTCCATGGTCACAGTTGTTGTGCTTACTACTTGCCCGCTTTAGTACGCATGTACATGTGCACTCATCTGACCAAACATCTATAATATTAGCTAGAGTCAGTGCCAATATATGATTCACTATTGTGTATGTAATGTTGCTATGTTGATAACATAATTGGAGCTTGAGAGAGCAAAGTCAAAATAGCATGGATTCCGAAATCTTAGTAGTAAAATAGACAAAAAAACATATTTGTATAATTGATACTAGCTCATGCATATCATCTCGGTACCTATCGCTCCTGGATCATTTTTAAGATAAAAGCTATCCCATTTTTAAGATAAAAAGCATCTAGCACTAGCAGTGTTACGAATATTGTTCCATCTTTAGCAGTGCCATTTGCACAGACACTTGGCATTGGTGCCTTTGAACAACAATCATTTTCGGTCACCTGCATTTTGTTAATGAGTAGCTTAATTGGGTCTTCGATTCACTGCAGTAACCTTGTGTTTAAAAGTCATACAAGTCAATAAACTCTAAAGTTTGCTGCAGTAACCTTGTATTTAGCACTTACCTTTCTTGTTAGTCATGTATCGCTATGAGTTTGTTGTGCTTTTTTTATTTTTTAAGTAATGAGTTGGTTGTATATAATTTCACGTTAGAACTTGCATATGATTTTTTCACCCACAATAAGATACGTCAAAAATCTCAAAAGGTTGCTGCAGTAACCTTGTGCTTAACACTTATCTTTCTGGTTAGTCATGTTTGGCTCTGAGTTTGTTGCGCTTTTTTAATTTTGTGAGTAATGAGTTGGTTATTCTTTTGGGCTGAATTGATAGCAACTCAGCATGTTCCATTATGCCAGAGAAACAACCAGATATATCAAAATATTATAATGAGCTACAAAAGCACCGCTTGACCGTGCTTTCTTGCAGCTAACTTCATGCACGTACATACATGCAAACGAAGCTTATGTTGTTGTCAACTCTTAATTAAAATATGAATAAGTCATCGGCTCCAGCCGTTTATCCTTTTAATTTCGTTTAGAAATGCACGAAGCATATAGCTACAACATCTTACTTCTACGGGCTTAGTCGTATTGTTCATAAGCTTCTTTTGAAGGTGATAAATTGCAAGAACTATTTTCATATTCATGGAATACCTAGTAATTAGGATCCCAAATTAAATTGGTGATAGTGGCACCCAAGAGTCACTCGTAGTTATGGTGATAAACAGCAAGAACTATTATCATGCATGGGAAACCTGATAAATGGGATCAAATAAAATTTATGATAGTGGCACCCAAGAGTAACTCGTAGTTATGATGTTATGAAACCTGGAGCACGTTCAACATGTGCAGTCCTTTCTCTTTTTTTACGATGTCTGGCACTAAATATGATGTCTGTGTCTAAAAATTTCGGATGAAGGAGGTAGTTTTGTCTAGTTTGATGTATACAGCTTGTATGGTATAAGGACCATACGGGGTTACTTCTAGATTTTGTTTACCTATTGTTAGCCATTGATGATGTTAACAATCTACTTTGTTCAGAGGTTGCTTTTTTTCCTACATGGAACTTAGGTGCGTGCGGGTTAGTAAATACATCTTTGTTTGATTGAGAAAACTATATTTTCCTATTTTGTTTTCTCTACTATATTGATATTGTTTGTGTACTGATGAGTGAACTTCATTATAATTCTATAAAACCATTGTAGCATTTGATTGTTTATTTTTCACAATATGTGGCATGGCAGCACCCATTTGTAGAAAGCCATTTCCATGTAAATCCTTCATGGGGCAAGGAAGACCGCTCTTACCCCATCCTCACCGCTGGATCTTGGCTTCTGGTCTTCGTATCCGTGAAGCAAACCTCTAAAGAAGCTGAAGCAAGGGTTTTATCCGTAAATGTTCATTGTCTGCTTAGAGATCCTGTTTCAGTAGATGTCGTTATTGAGGAATGTTCCCTCCTTTTAGTGCTCCTGCTAATGTAGTTTGCTTTCATGCTCTTTGCAATATTTCTCAGCTGTAAGAATTTTGGATCTAATGGTTTCTTTATATACTATCAAACTGAGGGAAAACTCCCTTTTAATCTAAAACAATATAAAACCATCATTAGGTTTATACTTCTTATTATGTCTCGAATTATAATTGGTTATGCATTTATCTATTTGTACTCAATTAAGTGTTCTGACCTGGTGGATGATTCTGAGAGCACAAATGCCCAACTTTTTGTTGCTTATTCCTAGTTGGATATGCTCATTCATTTAACTTGGCATTTTTAAGGTCAAGCTGTTGACATTCTACAAAGATATACAAGACAAACAACATCGAGAAGCACAATCAGTGTGTTACAATACTTCAAGCCCACTCAGATGGTGGTGTTACTTCAAGCCCACTCAGATGGTGGTGTTGGCCTCAAATTTTATTTTCAATTCAGCAATGTCTTCATCTCGAAATTCCTTATTGATTCAACGTCATGTTCTTACCTTCATATTAGCTTAGTTTTGTACTGCTCAGTGCTTCCTAGTGGGGGCCGCTTTACAAATCAAGCAACTCATTTTTGGGGGGGATCCAATGCATTGCGTGTAGAATATGCTGCTACAAAGTAGTATTTGTAGTGTTCTTTAGCTCGCCATGTTTTTTTGTTCTTGCCTCTTTTAGGTTTCGATAATTGGTGAAAAAGTAGGTGAAAGCATTGGTAGTACAAGGAAAAGAAGGGCGGCGTCAAGATGCATAGATATGTGTAAGAAATCTAGCCAGATAGTTTATTTTATGCATTTTAAATTTGGATTATTCATGTTTACTCCATGGATATATAGCACCATCTAATATCTTGGAATCTATCACCGTGGACATATAACAAGTTACAGCTGCCGCCCAGTTGTAGTTTGGATAGTTCCGTTCTCAAATTTGCACGTTGAAAAATACTTGCAGATAAGTACCTCTTGACTTAACGAAATAACACGACGTGTTGGCATTGTTCATGGTGTGAACGTCTGGTATCTAGTACACCCTCCTATATCACTATTTTTTGTGGGTCTTGCAGTACACAGTTCTTTGTTGTCAGCCATTAATGTTGTCTGGAATGTTTGCTTTCTATTTATAGAATTTATCTTATAGAAAACGTCCTGACACCCTTAAGTATACTCAATGGCATGACCTTGCTATTTTCACGTATAATTTGGCAGGCAAACTCTTGGCAAAGGAGTTGGAATAACATGGGAAGAAGTGAAGCTTCATGTTAGACAGCTCACAAAAATGCATTTTTTTTTCAAGTTAGATCAGTTTAATTAGAATATATAGGTTCACTTACGATTTCACACTTATATTGTTGTCCCAAAATAAACTGTATTGTAGTGCTTAGATATCGGGTCAACTGTTTGACTGTTGCTTTTGGTGACGGTGTGGTGGAGTGGATTTCTAATATATCTATGAATATGAACTGCGATATTATATTTGCTTGCATTTGAAGTTTGTCTACTGAATAGAGGTGGCGTACATGCATTTTTGAAACAATTAAAATATATCTAGGTTGGCTTTGGTTGTTCACATGTTGTATTTCTGAATTAAGTTCTTGCATGTCCGCCACTTTGTAGGGTGCTGATGGGGCACTTGGAACTTTGCGAACCATGCTTGGTCAATTTACTCAGAAATTTTGTGGTTCTCTAAGTATGTGTTTTTATTGCATGCTATATATCTATTTAGTCATCAAAAGAAAATGTACATTTGCTTTTTACGGACATGGTTAGTTAATTGTCACGATGTCCCATGGTCCAGCTGACTGCTTTGATTTTCTAGTTCAGCGACTTAAGTTTCGCTAACTTTGTTGTCCTTATTTTATTAGTATTTCTTACCGCTGAAGTACTATGCAACTGGTATGTAATAATGTTTTATTCTAGTTCCTAAATTAAGCGTTGTGTCCATACATAACTGTGCTCTGTGCTTGGTATTCCAGCAGTAGCGTGTTGGGGCCCAGACAATGTTGACGAAAGATCTATCACAGTAACTCACTCATATATGTTGATGCAGTGATTGTTTATTTATAGAAGTAGTTTTTACAGCTTTCCTGATTATTAAATGTTTTTTACATTTTGTTTCCTGCATTATTTAGTCTGGTTATTCATTTTATTTTATTCTTTTAGTATGCTTAGTTGTGTTACTATTCCAAAAACCATTGGTGCCTTATTTCAATAAGTGCTTCAAACAAGATTTCACAAGGCTAGTGCATAGGCTTCATTATGGTAGATATTCCAGGATAGAAGGCCACACTCCTTGACTGTGCTGTCAGAGAAAGAATGTGTGTTGACATGGTAGATATTCTAGGATTGAAGGCCATTTTATTTGAGCAAAGTTTTGCAGCAAAAACGATGTACCTGGACATCGGAGCTCTGAGTTAGAGACTAATTCTGTAAAAGAAAAATGCCATCTGGTGGAATCCCAAGGCTCTCCTCACAGCCTACTGGAGACAAATGGTTTTATAAGCACCAGCGAATTGTGAGGCAATTTTCTGGACTTCATGCAGATAGATACTTTTCTCTTCATTTCACCAACTTTGACTAGTGTTAAAGATTAAACCTTGGATGGTTAGATTTGGCACAGAGCCCTGTGGAAAAGAAGAGCACTGCTTAGGTTCAGGTGTATGTTGTACAACAAGGCTGTAGGTAGCCAGTTTTTATGAGCGGCAGTAGTATTGATTCTATAATTAATGTGTTGAATCTGAATCATAAATAAGATATTATGTTGAACTTGCACTTAAAATACATTTTGTTTGACATTATGATTCTGATTGTTAACGACATATTGTCTTGTTTGCAGTATATTTGAAGATATCGTTGATGTGGATCATTTTGTAAACTGGCAGTGTTGATGTTGTGCTGGATGCGGCCTCCTGCACCTCTGCACGTGATGGTAGGCTCGTCCGAACCCTGAGCTCGCCAATTGCGGTGGTGGTGATGTTGGACTTGGCTACAACTCTTTGGTGAGCTCTTTGGTTCCTTCCTATGTTCTCCGCTGTACAGTAGCAATTATGTATTATCTGCTTGTGAAATATTTGGCAGACAATATATGTGCTAGCTAGTCAGTAGAGAATCCAATATATAGCTGACATGGTAGTTTGTTTGGAAAATATATATTGTACATTCTACTATTTGTTGTGTTTTAGTTAAAAAAACATTGTAAAGGGTTTCATGTCATTGTTGAACTAGTACTACTTGTAGGCAGATGCATTGCTGGAGTAGATGCCGTTTGCACTCCCTATACATTACTCATCTGCTAGGTGGTCCAGTTTTTTTTTTCTTTAGTACTTGCTGGCTTCATCTTTATTTGATATCATGTGGGTATCTAGTTTTTTCTAGAGAAGGCCATCATACTAAGGAACAACATGAGTAGAAGGCATGATGTTGTGGTGGATGAGCATGTAGTGGTTAACCTTCTAGTACTAGTGTCTTTTAATTTTCCATCGAGCTTTAGGCATCTTGCTTAACTAATTAAGCACTCTTTTCTTGAGAATAATTGCATCCTAATCTCCTTGTTCTATGTTTTTGTTGTTGCAATGGTAGGTAGCCATATACTGCTAACTTTTTGGATGTTGGGCCTATCATACCACCATGTATAACTTTTACATGTATGCATGCCCAGGTTATCTTTGGTTCCTACGGGCACGGTATACTTCAATTGCTTTTATACTTACACGATAGTAACATGGAAAATAAAATTGTCTGCTACTTTTATCAGTTTTTCGGATGTGGACAAAATATATTGTTGTTGTTATATTATAAATTAAAGATTTAAACATGACTGGATATGGATGCAATCAATCTAATTTGCTCATTTGGTGGTTGCGATAATATTCCTTGTTTGCTGCGAGGCTTGGTTTGGGTTAAGCAATTTGAAGTAGTGCCCACTTCCCATCGACAAACAGTTTATTGAAGTAGTAGTAGTAACTGGACAATATTTAAAAGATATGTTTGTTGATGCATACCACGTGGTATATCTAAAGCTTTCTTGTATCTTTGGTACATTTTAATGATTGTTCATCTCTGCAATTGTATTGGGTTTCTCTCTCCGCAATTTGTGTGATAGCCTGCAAGGAATATTGTTCTTTTTTCAGGTGCTAGGTTGGGACATTTTAACTGGCAGCCTTCATCTTTGTTGATGCTTTTGCTATTTTCAAGCTGTACAAGTTGGCGCTACAACTGGTATTGGTGGGATGAGACCTAGTTCTTTGAGTATGTACTTGGACCATAACTACAATACCTAGTGAATATCAAATTAGGTATGCACTTTTAACTTTTTGCTTTCAACATCTATATTTATTTCTTGCGTTCCTTGTTCTTAAAATATCAATGTTTATAGGTTGTTTCTGTGATGCTGAAGATGATACTCAGAACCTGGTTGGCAGATGGTAGATATGGTGCTTCCGAAGTATTTGAATGTTACTTAATTGATGGTTCGATTTCTACTTGAATGCTTTTTGGTACTAGTGATGGGGAGAAGTGGAGCTGGTAGTCGCCAGGATGGAGGGAGCCATCACCGCCGGTCCAGATGGCCAGTCATGTTTTTTCTCATGTTTTTTTGGACTGATGATGCAGTCGTTTGGATTCAGTGAGCGACATGTTAGGCGTAGAGTTGATGATGTATTTAAGGGAGTGAATTTAATCTTGGCGTGGATAATACAAATCGTTGCATGTACTCAAAGTGATGAGCAGCATGACCAATTGCTAGTGAGAAGTAAAGGGCTAACATCCCCTTCTTGCTAAGTTTCATGGTGGATAATAAGCCATGCATTAATTAGAATTGATGTGAAATGTGAAACTCAAATTATCTATGATTTGGTTATTAAGACCTTAATATGTGAGCTCCAACTAACACTGTCTTGCCCTTTACCAGGTCCAAATATGAGGGTCTTATGAGTAGAAGGTTGAGAAGGAAGCTTGACAAAGCTGGATTTGGCCATGTTTATGTTTGCCTGCGTTAAACCGGTGGGAACAGACTGTCAGCAGATGACAGTGCTCAAGAGGTGCTAATCTATGTCTGTTATGTGCCTTTTGTTGTACTTAGACCTTATATTGTGCAATAAGTTCTGCACGCAGCCGCAGCCTTCGAGCCAAAGTAGCATATTTCTTTTAACCTTGTTTTGATCATGGCTTTAAGGATTCCAATGCATTCGTATCATATTCTATGTGTTTTTTCTTCCTACATTTTTTTTAAATTCTGCGAATCAAAAAGGCCCTAAGTGATCACGAGGGATCCCCACAAAGGTCCATTTTTTGCCCATATTCCACCATGTGATGTAGGCAAGTATTAAGTGGCGAATAATCTGTAGATGTGTGTGTGTGTGTGTGTTACATCTGAACTTTGTGGAGTTCTTCAAATATGGTACTTTGGCTCGAAACTCCCGAAAGATTGTCGCTTAATTAACTGATGCGTTCTTGATACTAGTGTAGTACACTAGATTACATCTAGTATGCATCAGATATGGCTAAATTGCTTGGGTGTGCTGCATTCATGCTCGAGTATGTCAAAAGAATGGAAATGCATAAAATATTTTATCTTATTTCACAAGTTGCCATTAGCATGTCTGAAGCAGGTGTGTAAATATCATTAGATGCCCTGTGAAATAGTGTCTTTTTGTGTGGTTACAACTTTGTACGGTTAGGTTTAGAACAAAGAAATCAGCGAGCACGCATCTCCTGTTAATTTTATTACTTCTCTGACTAGTTACTGAGCTATGATCTGGTGTTTGTTTAGCCACTGTTCAGATCAGAAAATGTTGTTGCTACCAGAACTAGCTTAGTCGTGCAAATCATTGTGTTGTTTCAACATAAATTAACCAATGGATCAAAATTAGGAATTATCAAAAAAAAATCCATTCTAGGATTTTTTTTGTATCTGTTTGTTTGACCGTGGGTTGCAAATTATTGATTAATTATCTAGTTTTCCTAACATGGCGGCATTTGCAGACGTGTCATGGCTTTTTATCAGTGATTTCAGTGAGCGACACGTTAGGCGTAGAGTTGATGATGTATTTAAGGGAGTGAAATTAATCTTGATGTGGATAATACAAATCGTTGCATCTACTCAAAGTGATGAGCACCATTACCAATTGCTAGTGAGAAGTAAAGGGCTAACATCCCCTTCTTGCTAAGTTTCATGGTGGATAATAAGCCATGCATTAATTAGAATTGATGTGAAATGTGAAACTCAAATTATCTATGATTTGGTTATTAAGACTTTAATATGTGAGCTCCAACTAACACTGCCTTGCCCTTTACCAGGTCCAAATACGAGGGTCTTCTGAGTAGAAGGTTGAGAAGGAATGAAGCTTGACAAAGCTGGATTTGGCCATGTTTATGTTTGCGTGCGTTAAACCGGTGGGAACAGAGTGTCAGCAGGTGACAGTGCTCAAGAGGTGCTAATCTATGTCTGTTATGTGCCTTTTGTTTTACTTAGACCTTATATTGTGCAATAAGTTTTGCGATGTTTCTATTTTCTTTGCCTTGTTAATTTTCTTTTGCGGGTTGCCATAAAATTTTAGCATAATACCAGACTAGGGTGCAACTATTCCTTGTTACTCGACTTGAACGTACCTCCATACAAGTTACATGTATAATCATAAGTGTTGTTCCCTGCAATAAGCCACCATTCCTTGTTATGGCTTCATGCTTTGCTTCATATCGTTGTCATGTTTATGTATGAACTATTACAGTGCTCTAGTAAGTACCTAGGTTGCACCAAAGGTGCATTATAAAGATCTATAGGGTGACACTACTATGTGATGGAACAAATTATCGCCATTCATGATAATCTTGCTTGTTGATTGTTATCCTGAACAAGGAAAAGATTTATTTTATCCTTCTTGTGAAACTGCAGATTGTGGATATGCTGGGTCTTATCTTTTGCGTGTGAGAAAAGACAAATTTACATGTCTACATGAGCACAGTCGTAGTTGAAGGACTAAGTCTAACTTTCTTTTCACACTCAATCATATATTTCTAATCTTTACATATGTACATGAGCACGGCTAGCTTTAATTGTTTCTGAAATGCATTATGTGTTTTTAGTGTTCTCCCTTTTTGTAACGAGTACACTATTCACAATTGGTTAAATATATTGTGTACTATGTTTTGTCAATGCTACTTATTTGTGTCTGCAAATCATATACTATGGATATATTTTAGCTCCTAGGATCTAATTTATATACCTTTTGAATACAACAAATGGATGTCTAAGCAATTTACTAATTATTCCTTGTCAACATGGAGGAGAGAATTGCCTCGCTGCCTTCTTACCTGCGCGCACCAGGTCACAGTGCTGCACGGGGACCTGGTGTCCGTCGACGGTAGAAAACTGAAGATGTTGCTCACCTTTGTTGATGTGCGCCCCAACGGGCACAACCCCAAAGGTCCCTCCTGATTCCCATGTGGTAGTACTACCTGGTCTGTGCTACTGAGTTTGTTGACTTGCGACTCCTTTGCGGTGTTGCTTTCTTGTGTTTCAAATATGTGCAACGAGCACTCCAATTTCCTCCTCCTGTCTCTATACTTACCAAGATGATATCAAAATTCTGTCTCGAGTTGGGGCAGGAAGGAAGGGGCTGGTCACTGTTGATGATATATATAAGGTGAGTCCCACGACGGTGGCGTTAGCTGCTAATCTTGTCGCTTGAGAGGACGCTGCTGTCGTTGTGCTGCAGCTACTGATTGGTCCTTGAAGACCAGCGCATCCTCGAACCTTATTTAGATGCAAGACTCTCATGTGTATTCTGTGTTCAGTCTGTCTGCATTTCATTTCAAGATTTCAGGTCTTTTTTTCTTTATTTGTGTGTTCTTAGATTTATTGTCCTAGCATGTGTGATTATGTTCAGTTTGTCCGCATTCTATTTTCGGATTTCAGGTCTTCTTTTCTCTCTATGTGCGTTCTTCGATTTAATAACAAAGGACCTCTCTTACCTTTTTGTAGCTACTTCATGTTGATTTTGGTTTGGAAACTGTAAAATAGAAATGTGCTGGAGATTTACATCACTAACTATCTAATGTTGTAGTTTGGCAAACAAAGTTGGTTGTGCATTTTTTCTGCAGGACAAGACTATTTCTTGATAGTCAATCAAAATATGTAACTGCAATACCATAGCAGACCTTGCTCATATTTATTAGATAAGTGCTTGAACTTAAATCACCTAAGCTGCTGATCAGAAATTTGAAATATTCCTGCCATGCTTGTTCCACTTTGTTGGCTTGCTTATTAGAAGGAGATGGCCTTATTGCCTTGTCACTGGACTGTCTTCCCAAATTCGAAATATTTTGCATCTTGCCGTACATAGTTTAGTTGGATTCCGGCATTACTTTTTTTAGTTTGATTAATGATTGCTTACTTTGTTAATGGTGGCTTACTTTGTTGTTGGTTGGATCCTATTGTGTTGCCTCGATTAATGATGCCTCGTGTTGCCAATGAATAATCTTGTTTATTGGCTTCTTGAATTAGGAACTTGTTTTACTATCAACATCCAAACCTCAACCATATTTCTTGTCTTTTTGTGTTGTCTTCTTCAGGTGAAGAAGAAAAGAAAAAGACAAGACCTCGAGTAACTATTCTGGGGGCTTTCAAGTGACTCCAACTTCAGTGCTGAGGATGACCACCAACAAGGTCTTCTCCACTTGCCCGTCTTACTCATTTCGCCATCGCCACCTGTTTGTGGACATGGGCCGCTCTGATACATTTCGAGTTTAGTGTGGGGGGTTTGAGTGCTGGGCTATGAGAGGCGAACGCAATGCAGACCAATTTCCTATTGTAGCCCATTTTCTCATTCGTAAAAATGATTACAGAATTCTCACATTGGATAACTAGTTATATTCTAAAACTGAAACATTTAATGTCGATTATTTAGTCCAATTGAACATTCATTGATATCTTCTGCGGGTACATCCCCTTGCAGTCTTGATACCGCGACTGTCACCAATACAGTCTGCCTATGGTTTGAGCCCCATGCCAACCACAAAGACCTCCACTCCGATGGCCGGTTACTACCTTTTGTTGTGGACCTCCACCAAAACTTTGTCATGAAAAAAATGGTAGCTTTCCCTAGGAAAAATCTGTCGACGGGAACTTCGAAATCCCTATTTTGGTATGTTTGATGTGATTGCTGTCCCTAGGAAGTCAAATAGGGGATGTTATTTTGGTCTATGTTCACTGGTTGTTTGCTGACCGTTACTGATTGTGTGCTTCAAATTATGTCTCAGAAAATAATTAGACTGTCTAAAATTAAAACATAGCAGTAGAGCACTCTTTTTTGATTAAGATAGTAAGGCACATATACCAGATGATATGTATAATTCATCTGTTATATTTATAATTTATCTTATTTTCCACCCCACGTCGTGTCTCTTTTTGCAATATGGTATGTAACTGCTTGATATTGATGACACTACACTGATTAGTGTATCGATCAAAACCTGAGAAGCATGTTTGACTTAGTTTCATGCAATTTCCATCCTTAGGAAATCGAATGGGAGATGATAGTCTCGTCCATATGGTAGCTTAACTATCCTCACATGATTCACATTACGCTTCCTGGGATATGATATTTTTGTCCATATGAAATAGTTTATTTACAAGTTGGTTGAGGCAACTGGTGTGCAATATCTTGTTAACAACATCCAATGTTTTTCCGTGCAATTTTTGGTTGAATGGTTTGTATTAAATCGAGTGTGTTTGGTCCGTATGAATGGCTTGAGCTAGACATACATTGTCCTCCTGGAGCTGGGAGTCTGGTGCCTATGGAGTTTTGGTCCATTTTATTTTTTCTTTCGCCTTTGCATCTAAATATATTATTGTCCTCAACCTGGGCATCTGAAAGCTACAGAAGCGGTGTTCGCTATAGTTTTCGTGACTAATAGCTACATTTTGATATTGTGGATTCTCAACTCTCTAGAGGAAATAAAATCTTACTCTATGTCATGTGTCATTATACTAACAAGGTACCTGCAGATGTTAAAGATTATAGTACCCTGCGTTGTGTGCCGAACATCAGGGAGGATCTCTTGGGAAAGCAGCTGGAGAGCCTAGAGCATCCTTGTTTCAGTGAGGGAGACACTGTAAGTTGTAGCTGCAACCAAGTTTTATTGTGGTGCGACTGTAGAATGAATTGGAAAGAAATTATTTCGTGTTCAATTCGCTAACAATGATGCTGCAATTTTTCAGGGAGGAGCTAAATGGCATCTCCAAATGTTTTAGCAAAGGCGGTGCGTGATGGTAATCAGATGGTTTGGTTTGGATGGACAGAAACAACGAAACAGTTGTAATTGCAAGTTCTGGAGTTTGGCCAACT
Source organism: Lolium rigidum (assembly GCF_022539505.1). Taxonomy (NCBI): domain Eukaryota; kingdom Viridiplantae; phylum Streptophyta; class Magnoliopsida; order Poales; family Poaceae; genus Lolium; species Lolium rigidum. The sequence goes on from NC_061513.1 coordinate 303,065,814, forward strand.
AATTCTGACTGCTTGGATGAGTTCCCATGTATACTTGGCTGGTGAATGGATTGGTGTGCATGTGCAAGCTTTTTTACGGCAGCTTGCCCATCCATCCGAATCGCCCACATGGCCTGCATACAGGTACGTGCATGCTTTTCATGAAAAATGAATGGATGTTTGAGGTCCTGCTGATGGAAATGATTGTGGCGTCGTCAAGCCAATCCTTTTTTTTCTTTCGCAAGTGTCGGCTAGACCAGATTTCCTTTTTTCCTTCGGCACACCTGTGTTTTGGGTTCGGAGAACCTTTTTTCTGTTTATCTCTTACCAGGTTCATGCTTTATAATTTGTATAGTTGTAGCAGTACAACAATCTCATGAGAATCCAGGAAAATAAGTAGCAGCCAGTGGAAAATAAGCCAATCCTTTTTGTGTATTGAGTTTCTTGGTGATTTGTTGTGTAGATGATGGATGCACGAGTCAAGGCGGGGTGTCTTGGACCGGTTTGAGCAAGGCGCTGCGTGATACTAATATGGTTAGGGCTAGGCGGATTGGCACTCACAGTGGCATTTACAAGTGGGAGTTTTGCCAACTATTGCAGACTGCTTGGAAGGACTAGAAGAGATGTCTGATATGCACCAGGCTTGAGTAAGAACCAGATGTAAAATCTGTAATAGTATACTGATGGTGCGTGTAATAGTATACTGATGGTGCGCCATGAGAAATAGTAGTCTAGGAGTTTGCTGAGAAGCTGTGGATGCTTATTAATCACCTTTTGTGTCTTTGTCCATGCCTGGAAGGGTTTTTTTTGTTTCTTTCACACACATGGCCGGTTTGCAAGATCATGTAGTGTACACCTGCACCTTTTTAGGTTTGTCCAAGTGGAAAATGAATTCTTAAGATAGAGCATGATCTTACTAGGAATTTAGACATGTATCTTTTTCGAAATATTTCTTGCTGCATGCCATTAGCAGGCCTGGCATTTTGGTATCTGATGGCATGCTATATGCTTAGATTGCTTCGTATAGACCTGATACTTTTGCAAACTATAGGGAAACACAACAGAATGATTACTTGGGTCCTAGCTAGGAATCTTTGTATAAAAGATTCCGCTTCAATAAAAGTAATCCATGTAAAATTCGATATCTTAACCAATCAAAACATACGTTATCCTATAGCAAATAATGGAGTGCACTTGTATAGTCAAATCACGTTATGCTCAATATATTACTTGGAAACCATAGATAAAATAATTAACACTCCATCTCACAAATCACGTTTCTATATAATTACTAAATCTGCCAATCAAGTTTTTTCGCATTTTGTTGCTAGATTTATTTATGGAGTTGATGACACACCAAGGATTAATGACCCTGGCAATTGCGCTCTGCTATAAACAAGGGTGATTAAAGGAAACATAATTATCTCATTGCTCCATGTCATCAGCAATCCACACCACACTAAATCCGAGCGGTCCATCATCAACCTCTCCCGAGTTTATTCATCGTGCCCTTATACCTTGTAAATAAACAATAAAAAGAGCGATGAAAAATTGGCGCTGAGTTTTGAATTTTGAGTGAAAAGCTGAGTCATGACCGGCTAATTATCTATAAATACCAAGGGAGCTAGCGGTATCGTACGCGTGCGTCGCGCGTGACTAAGACTCATATACCCGTGCATCGACATGAGTGTCTTCTTCCTCCTTTCAACGGCAGCTCTGGAGATCTTGCATACTGAAGCCTCAATTTCATTCATACCCATCTGGCTATCAGTTGAGCTCGTATATGAATTTGTTTTCCTCCCATAAATAAAACATCCCTTTGAATGTTGGGTAAGTCTATCTGGAGAAAAGATGCTTGCAAAAATGCTGAAACAATCACGGAGTGATTCACGGGCTGAATTCATATCCTACAAATCCGGAATTTATACCTTGCCAGAGTTGGATGCTCCAATTTAGTAGCGTGATTTTAGGAATGATAATTCTAACTCGCCCACATCTTACCAAACCATTAACACGAGGGGAAACTGCACTATCATATGGTTCACCGATAGGAATGCTTCCCTATTAACGCCGGGTAGATTGAAATACGGATTGGATTGAATCCTCGATGCAGCTAGCTATGGGGGATTAGGAGGGAAAGTCGCGAGATTAGTGGAAGATAGTTAATAGGGTGACCCATCGGCCGTAACACACTAATCATGGCAAAACAAAGATTCGATACGAGAGACTCAATCTCGATGGGGCGAAAAATCCCTAGCATGTCGGAACAACCGAGAAAGTTACGGTAATTAGGTTCCATGCATGTAAATTGAGGACCCTCTGTCCATGATCATAGGCGTGTAATTATTTGGATTGACTAGCATAGACACTCGTGGCATGCAACCCAATCATTAAGTAGGAAGATTACATGCCTTGCTTGGCGTCTGTTTTACTTTGTTTGCTTGGCGTCCATTTAGAAAATAATGGCATACACTTGTATAATCAAATCACGGTATGCTTAATGTATTACTAGGAAACCTTAGATAAAAGAATTAACACTCCATCTCACAAATCACGTTTCTATGTATGGGCAATTACTAAAAACTGCCAATCCAGTTTTCGCGATGTGTTGCTAGATTTATGGAGTTGATGACCCACCGAGGATTAATGACCGTGGCTATTGCGCTCTCATGTAAAATAGGGCGATTAAAGGAAACATAATGATCTCATTGCTCCATGTCATCAGCAATCCACGCCACACTAAATCCGGGCGGTCCATCATCAACCTCTCCCGAGTCTATTCATCCCTCTAGCGCCATTACCTTGTAAATAAACAACAAAAGGAGGGATGAAAAATTGGCGCCGAGTTTTGAATTTCGAATGAAAAGCTGAGTCTTGACCAGATATTTATCTATAAATACTAAGGGAGGGGTATCGTACGCGTGCGTCGCGTGTGACTTAGACTTTGACTCTTTACTCGTCGAGGAGAGGAGAGGAGAGGAGAGGAGAGGAGAGGAGAGCACCCACCCCGTCCTTTTTCTTTGTCGACATGGTTTCCGTACGGAGGGATCGGCGAGGCGAGCCACCATACGGAGGGATCGGCGTGCCGAGCCACCGTCCTCATCGTCAAGTACATCAGATCGGCGAGGCGAGGGCACTCTGATCCAAATCTGCGTGCCGCCGCCCTCATCGTCAAATCCATCGGCGGGGTAGCGGCGCATCGATCCACCAGGTATCCATAGTTGTTTTCATTTGATTTGTTTCTTTTGGGCTGGTTCCGTTCCGTGAGAGGTTTTCGACCATGCATGAATTATGTATTAACCGGCGGGCTAGTCAGGCGAGCAGTTGTGGTTTTCGTAGAATCGATGGATCGATCGATCAATCTTAGGCCCCAATAAGCGAGCCAGGTTTTCTTCCGATGGATCTTTATGGAGTACGTATTTGTTTTTCTCATGAGTTGATCCATCCGTAGCGTGCATGGATCGACTCCTCATGTAATGGGTGCTTTAATTAGTGCGCCGGAATATAATGGGCGTTTCAATTTCATCGATGGATCCTGTAAGGCCCGGCGGCATGTCTCCGTAATTGAGCCTCTGCCCGGTCTTAGTTTTATTTTTCCTAAGAGAGCAATCTCCAGCGGTGCTCTCCATATGCCTAAATTCAATGCCCCTACCTGTCAAAATGCTACACATATATATTCCAGCCACACATGTTACATATCATAGAGTTGTTTAAATGACATCTATTCAGCTTCAATGCCCGATGCTGCCTGGTGTGCTACACCTCACCTTAGTGCCATGGGGGCAAAAATAATAAATATGCTAGATGCCAGGAATTTTTCATGTGCCTTCTTATCCTGCATTTCTTCCATGTTGATTTTAGCTTGTAGTCATATCTTGCTTGTTTCCCCGACCACCACAAAGGGCATCTTAGTACATGAATTTTTCCAACACTTGTAGGTGGCCGGCATTGGGGTTAACAGGCCAGGGTGTATTCCATAACTCCAATGTTGCATACGTTCTCTGTCATATGAGAATCATCATTGCATGGGATGGGAGGTCCCACTTCTTATATTGGTGAATATCTCGTGTTCATTGGGTGCGGTGTTACAGATTTTTGTCTGTGTTCAATGGAAAAGATGCAATTGATTTGAACGATTTGATGCTACAATAGAAACTCAGGTGCGTCGTTCATGAATTTATTCCCTCAATTTTGTTATTGTCTTTGCATAATTGCGATCATCGTCTTGTTTGGTCGTTGTACTTGCAACAACTTGTGAATGTAGTTTTTGGTTGGCCTTTTGTATTATTTATTTATTTCTGTCACATGTTTGGACTTTAGTTATTCGATGTGCAAACTAGGATGTGATTTGTCTGTGTTCAATTAAAATGTATCTTAATAGGTCTTGATTCGATGCTGAATGGTTCTTAATTCTTATGTGTCAGTCCTTCATAGATGATCTGTTGTATCATGAGGAAAGTTCGCAGGCTGAAAGAAAAGATGATTGCCATGGTGCTGAGTGCTAACCTGCTATTTATGCACATGCTAGTGTATTTGTGTATTACTTTGGATGCATGTTCCTTCCTAGTTAGGTGGCATGAGCTGAATATTAATCTAATTTGGCAAGAACTTTTGTTGATAAAGAATGACTTGTTAAACTCTCCTCTTATGAATTATATGGTATTTTGTATAAATTTGCAACACATGGATCATAGCTTGCCGTTAGTAATTGCAGTAGGTTTGTGTTAATCATCTTATTTTCCTTGCCATGCATAAGAAGGTGCTAATTGTTAATTACTACATGAGTTCGAAAGGGAATCGAGACGAGCAGTCCTTTTTGATGGAGGTGGCAGTGCAGATGGTACAATAGCGGGCGAGGAAGTCGAGGGAATGGATGGAATGGTGGACGACCTCAATGCCCGCTTCCTTTGCCAGTTGTATGTAGGAGCTTCATTGATGCATCACACATGATCAATTCGGCAACCGTACTTGGGATTGGGAATCAGTAATTGTTCTGCACAGTTCACTATAGGGCCCTTGGAGTGGCTGGGTATCAGTTAAAAAATAGTACTACCCCTGTCCATAAAAGGATGTCATAAGTTTATCTAAATTTAGATGTATAGATACATCAAAATTTAGTGTATAGATACATCCAAATTTGGACAAATCTTCGATGTCCTTTTATCATTAGAGGGAGTACTAAATTTTAGGCATAGTGATTTTCACACCGTTACTAATTTGAAATCTACACAAGAGTTGCCTAGTATAGTTTTGGTGACAAGTAGATGCATTGTGGTATTGTGGATTCTCAACTATCTGGATGAATTAAACTCTATGTCATGAATTAAACTCTATGTCATTGTGGTATTGTGGATTCTCAACTATCTGGATGAATTAAACTCTATGTCATGTGTTATTGTGCTAAGTGCTAACAATGCACCTAGAGATGCTAAAAATTATGGTTTCTTGCGGTGTGTGACCAGCAGGGAGGATCACTTGGGCTAGCAGATGGAGAGCCTGTAGGTCATCTTTATTTCGATGAGGGTGATGTTGTAAGCTGTTCCTTTGTTTTCTTAAAAATTTTGAAGCGTTTTGGGTTGAATGAGAAGGAGTAATGATCACTGCATCTGTTTTCTTTGTAGCCAGGGGAAAACTTGGAAGAGGTAGTGAGAAGGGAATCATGTGAAGAAATTGGGGTTGAAGTTGACGAAGTCATTTACCACAGTTCTCAAACATAGCCTGGTAACGAAGTCTTCTCACTGTCTTCTTATTTTCAATTGCGGACCTATGCAGGGAGTATAATACTCGAATATGTGTTTTCACACGTAGTTACCAAGTCTGATGGTGTTCTTGTTGCATTCGTTTTTAATGACGTAAATGATGAAATCATGCCATCTACAAAATACTGCAGCTGCGCAAGCTTATCAAACCTCGTAGATTTTGGATAGCCACATTATCCATCCACCGGGTAGACATACTTTTGTACACTCGATGGTTAGGGAACCACCCCATAAGATGGAGTTTTCCCAACGACCAAGATAAGTGAAGAAGAAGAGATATTCGGAGAAACATAGATACCACTATCTTCGACATCGATCACCAAGACCTTGCAATGAGGGTGACAGAAACAGAGGACCATTATTCCACACAACATCGTCTTATAAATTCAACGACCAGTCTTACAACCTAAACTAAAACCCTACTTAGTGTCGGATCGATGCAAGATCGGGATTGTTTTAATCGATCCTAAGAGCATCTCCAGTCGGGTCCCCAAACATCATCGGATCAAGCATTTGGGGACGTTGCTGCCCAGTCGCGCGTTCCATTTAGAAGTCCCAAATCAATAAAGATTCACGGAAACAAAAGTTTTTATTTACATTTGATTATATCTAACCCGGGCCTACTGGCCGCTCGACACTGCATTCGATTGCCTCGCCTCATCGTCGCCTCCTCTTCGCCGCTGCTCGTGCGCCATGCACCGCCACTCCCTACGGAGCGTGACGATAAGACGTCGGTGCTCGTTTGCCGCGTTGTCGCCTACCCTCCGCTACTGCTCCTGCTAGAGGGAGAGTTCGACGCCACGGCGAACCCGCGTGTGGTTGTCCTCCTCGCGTGCATGGGCGTCGTCCTGCAGCTTCTTGTGCAACTCGAACGACTCGACAAGCGTCCGCTGCCTCCTCCGGGTCCGGTCCGTCGTCGTTGGACCTGTCGAGGTCGTCGCTGCCCTCCTCCTTAGCCTCCTCCTCCTCCAGTTGCGCCGCCGCCGCCAACATCTTCGCCTTCCGGCCCGCCGCTTCTTCTGCCGCCTACTCCTCCCGCAGTTGTTGCTCCAGCTCCACCCGCCGTAACCGTTGATGGAGCTCCCGGTTTGCAGCTTGGTCCAACCGGGCCAGCAACCGGCCAGTCCGGCGTGCTGGCCGGTCAACCGGTCGCCAACCGGGGCGAGTCCGGCGCGCGGCCCGGTCAACCGGTCGCCAACCGGGCTCCAAACGAAGAGCCAGCAGATCCGGTTGCCGACCGGTCAACCGGCCTATAGACCGGCGAGTCCGGCGTGTGGCCCGGTCGACCGGTCGCCAATCGGGCGCCAACCGGCCGCCAACCGGAGGTGCTCCAGGACAACGCAAAGGGAATCCGGTCGCTGGTCCGGTCCGACCGGCCTCACCACCGGGCTGTCCGGTCTGTGGTCCGGTCAACCGGGTTTGTCGAGGAAAAAGCTGAGGTGGCAAGTGACCAACGGCCATATTTCGAAGAACACTATAAATAGGCCTTCTCCTACCTCTGAACAGTTAGGCACTACACTACAAGTTGTTCTTGAGCTCTCTCTCTCTCTCACTCCATTGCTAGAAACACCAAAAGCCTCAGATCTACCTCCTCCTCCACCCAAACTCAAATCCCTCCGGGGAATCGTTAGAGGAGGACCCGATCTACCGTTCTACCAAGCCAAATCTCATTCCCCCTTGTATTCATTGAGAAGCTTGCTTCCTAGGGTTCCTTGGAAACCCTAGGTGGGCAAGAGGAGTCCGCATCCGGGCTGTGGATTTGCTCCGGGCAAGATTGTGAAGGTTTGGAGGCTACCTCAAAGTCTACCACAAGTGAGTGAGCTATTCCTTCGTGGGATAGGCTCCGGAGAATAGGGTGAGCCTTCGTGGCGTGGGGAATCCTTCGTGGGACCTCCACCCCTCCAAACGTGACGTACCTTGTTGCAAAGCAAGGGAACACGGGAATACATCCTCGTCTCCGCGTGCTATCGGTTATCTCTAACCGAACTCCTTACTTGTGATTTAATCGCTCGTGAGAGCCTTCGTGCTCGAGTTAGTTGTATCCTCATATAGGTTGCTTCACCTAGTTTGCATTAGGCTCACCTTTATATTCCGCAAAGCCTAATATTGCAAAGAAAGAATTAAAACTTGTAGAAACCTATTCACCCCCCTCTAGGTTTACCATCTCTATACTTTCAACGGGGGTTGTCTAGCAGCTTCTTGTGCGACTCGAACGACTCGACGAGCGTCCGCTGCCTCCTCTGGGTCCGGTCCGTTGTCTTTGGACATGTCGAGGTCGTCGCTGCCCTCCTCCTTAGCCTCCTCCTCCTCCTCCACTTGCGCCGCCGCCAACATCTTCGCCTCCCGGGCCGCCGCTTCTGTTGCCGCCTCCTCCTCCCGCAGTTGTTTCTCCAGCTCCACCCGCCGTAGCCGTTGATGGAGCTCCCGCATCCGTAGCCGCTCGCCCATCTACTCAATGCGCCGCAGCTCGTGCAGCTCGTCCGCACGGTGGCGGCGCCGCTACAACCCCTCTGCACGCCACTGCTCGCCCATCTCCTCCGCCAGGCGGAGGCGCGTCTCTTCCGCTGTGGCAGCGTCAAAGTCCGGTATGGTGGCCGCTAGCGCCGCCTCCTCCCATGCTTTGCTGCCGCAGCCTCTGGGTCGACGTCGAACTCAGGTGGTGGTGGAGATGGAGGTGGAGGTGGAGACGGTGGTGGAGCCAACTGGCCACCGTCTATGCGGCTCATCATTGCGTAGGTGCTGCGCAGGTGACGAGGCATGTGTTGCGGCGAAGAAAGGGATGTCGGCGGCTGTGGTGGCGTCCATTGAGCGAAGGAGGCCTTTTATATGCACTGGCGACACAGGAAGAGACGGGAAGAAAGAGTGGGAAGAGGCCAGAAGACGCGGGAAGAAAGCAGGAACGTGCGGTGGCGTGCGAACGGTGGCGACGCGTGGAGGAGGCGCAGAGATGCGTTGGGGAGGCGCAGCTCCGACGGGACGTCTCGCCTGCCCCTCCGTCAACATTAAGGCAAGCTACGACGCTTCGTTCGTGTGTCAATGACGCTTTGGGCCCGCCACTCCCCGCCTCGCTTCTTGCTCTGTTCGGAGCGTCCAATGTGGAGCGGGGATGGGCTTGGGGTGGCGGATACCGTATTGGGGCGCACGATTGGGGCCGAAAAAAAACTGTTCGGTGCGCCACAAAAGACTTTGGAGGACGCGACTGGAGATGCTCTAAGAGCATCTCCACCGGCGCCCCCCATTGCGGTCCCGATAGCGATATGGGCCGGGAGCGAAAATGGGCTCACACCGGCGCGCCCCAAACAACACCGACGATTTTTCGAGCCTAATAGAAGCGCTGGCAACCCCGTGCCGAACCCCTTAGCCAAGGGCGCGAATCGGGCGCGCCGGCGCCTCGCGAGGCTGAAAATTTTGGGCGTGGGGAGCCGCCTGTCAGCCACACATCCCAAAAGTCGACGCCACGGTGAGTGGTAGGGCCGACGCGTCAGCGGAACATTCAATTTTAACCTATCCGTCGCCTACCTCGCGACGGGAGTTATTGGGGCGCATCGGTGGTGCAGTTTCCGCAGACGCGCAGCGAACCGCCCCGTCGCGCCTTGCTCTACGTGCCTACCGCTCCCCTCACCTCCCGTCGGCCTATAAAAATGGCCGCCTCTCATCGTCCCTCTGACACACAAACCCTAGCGCCTCTCTCCCCAACCCTAGCCGCCACCATCTGAAAGAGACGACGCCATGTCTGGTCGAGGCCGGGGTCGCAGCCGTGGTCGTGGTTCTGGTCGTGGCAGAGCTGCACGCTCGCCGTCGCCTACGATGCCGTTGTCTTCATCATTGGATCCACAGGAGTAGGAGCGGCGAGTGGTGTTTGGGTTCGTCATTGTCCTCAAGGGCAACCCACATGGCATCCAGAGGCTACCGGACACGTTCGCTGACTTCGTCGCCAGCGACCAGCCGGGCTCGCTGCATCTGCGGGAGGCTGCCTGCGGCTGCTACCGGTGGATTGTGGACATGATCTACGACGCGCGCGGCAAGATGTACCTCCACATCGGCTAGGAGAAGTTCGCGCTCTACCACCACCTCGAAGCCGGCTTCGTGCTCATGTTCTCCTACCTTGGCGAGGGGGACATGATCGTCAAGGTGTTCGACGAGACGCGCTGGCGCCGCCACTACCATGCAACATCGCCGAGGAGGACTACTACTAAGTGTTGTTTCTTCGCAACGAAAATAGGCACGCATGTTTTTGGATGTTCTTCCTCGAAAGAACCAACAGGGGCACCGTTAACAGCTGGATTTTCCAGTTTGGGCGACTAGGTGTGCCTGCGAGTGTTTTTTTCTTGGCAATGAACACACGAAACCTGCGATGACCGGCCTAGTTAGGTTTATTTATGTTGCAATGTTATTTGTGTCAACCATGGTTCAAACTATGTATTAGTTTGTGGAAAACCATGTTCCAAATTATATCTTCATGTAAACCATGTTTCCAATTATGTATTAGTTTGTGAAATCTTTCTCCTCTTTATTCGATTTTCTATGCTTTTATTTGTGACTTTAATTCAAAACTTCTATCGGGGCCGCCGGTTTGGGGGCACCGGTGTGGGAACAGCTCCCACAAATAGAGGATGCAGTGCCGGCGTACCCATACGGAAGTGCCGGCGCCTCTGCCGGCGACTATTTGGAGTCCACCGGTGGAGATGCTCTAAGGTTATCTTGTTCATACAGAAAATATTTTATGACAGGAACAGTGACATAATGGAAATCCATTTGGTTTGGAATTTTCACAGTACCTCGTCTGATTTTCACAGTACCAATAACAACCACGAAATAGTGCACACTGCAACCAGAATCCATCACTTGTTATGAATGACAAGCGGAACCTTCCCCGACTAAATTAAGCTCAAAGTTACCATAGGATTAGTATGCTGGATGCCTGGAACACTAACGACAGATGAGAAGGTCTTGTTCGATCTGGACGGAACATCACGGACTGATCAGGCGGAGATGTTCTTCTCGATACGTATGTGGAGAGGAAGCTCCTTGGACGCGGCAGGCCCGACGAGGTAGCGTGGCGGCACCATGAGGTAGGACGTGAGGTCCTCCAAGGCGACAAGTCCCGGCGACGAGCTGCTCACCGCCTCGACGTCCGCCAGCACGGTGTCTGTCTTGCGGTTCGCCGGCGACCCCGGCCCCGGTGGCGGCCCGTTGGCCCACATCTTAACCGTGTACCGCGGCACCATGCACGTGTCCGCCCGGACGCAGACCACGGACACGACGGTGACGGCGCCGAGCGCGGCGAGCGTGAGGAGGAACACGGGCCCGTGGCGCCCGTCGTCCCCGGTGACGACGATCAGGCGCCGCGGGGGGCACGGCACCGGCACCTGGATCTTGTTGGGCCTGCCGCAGGGGATCCTGTGCACGGGCACGGAGTGGGCGGCGGAGAGGTGCGCGACGAGGGCGGACGGCGGGGCCGCGAAGCCGCAGCCGGGCTCCGTGCACAGGCACGGCGCGTGCACGCAGGCGCCCTTGTGGTCGCTGGCCTCGTAGTAGGCGACGAAGCGGCCGCAGCCCTCGTGCGGGCACTCCACCCTCGCCGCCTGGACGACGGCGTCCATGGCCGGCTCGTGGTCGAACGCGCCGCCGTGGTCGCATCGACGGCACTGGTTCCCCGGCAGGTCGGCGACGCAGCCGCCGCAGGCCAGATGTCCGGCCTTACACTGCCACAGATCGAAGCTGCTGAGAAGGGAACCGAGAGTCGATTGGGCGTTGGAGAAATCAAGAGAGCGAGAAAGAACGAACCTTGTGGACGGGGGGCGTGAGAGGGGAGAAGCAAAGGGGGCAGTGGAGAACGGAGATGTCCATCTTGAGGGTGACCTCCACTCTGGCCCCATTCACCTCCGCGACGACGGCGCCTCCGGCTCCATCGTGCACGACGACTTCTTGCTTCACCGCCGAGCCGTTGGGCAGCTGCTCCACCCTCTGCTTCTTGGCGCTCTGGTCCCCCTGCCCCATGGCCGACGACGGCGAGCCCCTGTCCCTCCACTCGGTCGCCATTCCTCAGATCTGGAAGGGCAAGAAGAAGCTCGAGCGTTTGAGGGAGTGGCGTGTCTACTGTGAAGAGGAGTGGGGGCAAGGTGGTGGTGGAAGAAGACGTGGGGAGGTTGGCAGGTGGAATCAGTTGTGGTTTTCTGCTGAAAACAAAAGGAAGAAAGCGCCATCCGTGATTGGTCATCGGTCAAGAGTGAAAAGGAAATGAGCGCTGCCAACGTACTGGCTGGCGGACGCAGCTGCTCCACGCCACTGCCGTGCACAGTGCAACGGCCAGGGATGGAGCGAGGTGGATCAGCAAAAAATGGATTTAGCCAATCAAGGCTAAATAAGAGTATCTCCACCAGCTGTCTCAATAACAATTCTAGCAGTAGATATATAAAATAGGTTGTATTTTTGGTTCACACCGACGCGTCTTAAAAGTAGCCAGCATGTTTCCGACCTCAATAAAATCATCAACAATCCTGTGTCAGTCCCTTCGCGCGAGATGTGAATCATGCACACTGGCACCTCATGACACGTCGGATTTTGCATTCGAGCCCCACCTGGCAGCCACTACCCCGAAAATACTACTTCTATTCCACAATTACATTCCCCTCTCACCCACCGTTTCATTTCTCTCATCCTCCAATCTAGCTCCCGCCCACCTCTCCGTGCCTAGTACTCCGTGCCGGTGTTAATGCGCGCCACCACTCCCTCGTCTCCCTCCGGTGTATAAAAAGGGGTGCTCACGCGGCGGCCGTCTTTGGAGCAGCAAGGCCTACACTGTCGTCGTCGCCTACACCACCGTCGTTTTTCGAGGGGGGGGGGTGGGAGTTCAAGTTCATCGTCATCCTCATGGCGACCCACTCGGCATCCAGAGGCTGCCGAACAAGTTCGCCGAGTTCGTTGTCGCAACGAGGCGGACACGTTGTCGATGTGGGAGGCTAGCTACGGATTTTGCCGGTGGCCGATGAACATGCTCTTCGACGGGCGAGGCAACATGTACCTCCACACCGGTTGGGAGAAGTTCGCGCGCTCCCACGACCTCCAAGACGGATGCGTGCTCACATACTGCTACCAAGGCAGCGAGGAGATGAGTGTGAAGGTGTTCGATGACATGTCCCGGCACCGGCACTACCACAATGACGACGAAGAGGACGATGATTGAACATGGCGAGTGTTTGCGGTGAAGATGGCCGCCGGCCAATTGAAGCCACTAGTGTATATTTCCGGATGTTCTTCATGCGCATCGAAGAACAACAACCGGGCACTCCAAGAGACAGACTGCATTTTCCAGTTTGGGTGACTAAGAGTGTTTGAGAGTGTTCTTTCTTGGCGGCGAACACACGAAATCTGTGAGGCCAACACTAGTTAAGTTTTCTCGATGATTTAACCATGTTCCAAATTATGTATTAGTTTGTCTATTTAAATGAAAATACAACCAAAAACAAAAAAATTATTCTAATGGATAAACAAGTTTGGGGGACGCGTTTGGGGGCGGGGGCGCGGGCTGGGGAGAGACCCGTCCCAAGCACGGTACGAAGCGGAGGTGTCCCCCAAATGTTCAATCCGGCGTCGTTTGGGGCTCACTTTGGAGGACGCGGCTAGAGATGCTTTTAGACCATCTTCAACATTGTCACCGTATTTCGGATACCAAATCGGTTTGATTGGGTTCATATGCGGTAGCCTTTTAGACAATCTTTTTTTAATCATCTTCCATGTACAAATAAGCACCAACGCTTAGCAAAACGTTTGCTTTATTTTTTAATCATCCATCTAAACATCTCACATTGTACTTGCCCTAAGAGAGCAATCTCCGGCGGTGCTCTCCATATGCCTAAATTCAATGCCCCTACCCGTCAAAATGCTACACATATATATTCCAGCCACACATATTACATATCATAGAGTTGTTTAAATGACATCATAGAGTTTAAATGAAATCATAGAGTTTAAATGAAGGGAAATGCATTTGTACACACGGATGGGTGCACGAGCTATCAATCTCTGTAAAGCAACTACTACTCCGTAATTGATTGAACGGGTCCCAGGCTCTCTGCCATGCCATGGAGTGAGACTGAACGCGAGGAACCAGCAGGACAGAGAACGAGTGAGCAGTACCACGCATCACTACTAGAATCCTAGTATTTACCGACAGTGCTGAATAATAACCGACGGGTCACCAGTCCCTTCGGTAATTAGTTAAATAGCCTACGGTGTGATAAATATCCTAGAGTTAAAGTCAACCACACACCTATAATCACTAATATCCGACGGTCTCATGAAATAACCGAGGGGTTTGAAAAACCACACATTCATATACTAAGATGGCCGACAGGCGTGAACAATTGCCGAGAGTCCCCATTAGACACACGGTTATCTACCATAATACTCGACAGTAACAATACATAACCGAGCGGGACTACAAAACCTATGGTTATCATGTGCAATACCCGACAGTGAAGTGCAACGCACGGGTATTAGTAAGTAATACCCGACGGTCATAAAATACAGCCAAGGGGTAAAATTGACTCTAGGTTACTTGTCTTTATAGTGGAGATGAATGGGAAGATAGAAAAACTCAAACACAAAATTTGGTGGTTTTACTCATCATCCGTTACCAAAATTGTTGCCGAAATCTAGATTTGGCTACCCACCCATCATACTCCCTCCGTCGCATGAAGAATGTCTAAGAGTTGTTAAAATTAAGATGTATCTAGATGCTATTTAGTATCCAGATGCATCTAATTTGCATTCTTCGTGGGACGGAGGGAGTACTATAATATATCTTGGTTCTTTCTTAAATAAAAATGGTTCTTATTTGGTCCTCCTCGATTTTGAAATGAGTGTTGACGATAATGGTGTAGTGGTTTCACAGATATGCTAGCATAATATAGGTGAAGTTCTGAAAACGGAAGCAAGAAAATATTGATGTTTTATTTTCTTAAAATATTTAATGAATAAAATACATGAAAGAAAATTTTAAACTATAACACCTAATTTGGAAAAGAGGAAATGTTCAAGAAAAGTTTTTGAAAGACTTAACCATTAATTGAAACTATTTTTTTCAAAATCCATAGTTTCCTAGAATATTTATGATTTTCGACCTTTTATTAAATTAAATTCCTAAAAAATAGTTATTAGCTTAGCTAGGTTACTTAGGTTGCTCTCAAAATTTTGGTTTTGCTTTTCTGGTACTGTTTAATTTCTACCGTGTACGACGGCGTGTAGTACCGAGTTGGGAAAGCTGAACTTTATCCCTTCTGGTGGTACACCTATTATGCGGTGGTCAAGCAGTCTAGTCAACCTATACGAGCTGCAGGTAGCTCCATCGTCTCTACCGCCTAGCCCCAAATCCACCAAAATTCCCGATGCAGCTCCATCGTCTAATCTCGGCTGCGCATTAATAGATCAAGACCGTGAAAGAGCCGCAAAGCCCTAAAGGAGATCCTCAAGCGGCAGAGCATCTCGTGCAGCCGGTGGTGCACATCAATGAACGGCGTCGTGCGGCGCATATGAGTGGCGGCAGCGAGCATGCCTGTTCGGCCGTGCCGATGCGAGTGTCTGCCCTGACACGGACTGCGACTATGCATGGCAGCAAGAGCTCGCTCGAGCCCGGGCAGCGCCGACTATCTGGTATGTTTCGATGAAGATGAACCCCTATCAAAATTGCTTGTTCACGCCCCTGCTAATACTTTCTACAAAAAAGTGTGCTTGTTCGTGAATTTTAATTTACTTTTTTTTTTGTGATTTTGGGGTTCGTTCGTTCTGGTCGCGACCCATACTTCGATTCCGGGCGAGGGAACGACGCACCAAACCGGGTTCCATGCTAATTTGGCGCGCCCACAAACAGAATTCGCGCATTCGCTGCCCACGAACAGAATTCGCGCTCCCGCCGCCCACGAACAGAGTTCGCGCTCTCGCCTCCCACTATTTCCCAAAATTTCGGTATCTCCTGAGACTCTCCCGAGCATAACGTACTCGCCCACTTTTCCCCAACACCAATGTCCAGCCTTCGAACCTGCATCCTCTCAGACGTTTGAGGTTGCTTCACCTGTGCGATGGACGAGGACGGCTCCTCTGCTTTTGGAAGAGAAGAAACGGCACACAACAACGATGGTGGTGCACCAAACAACGAACAACTAGACTACTATGGTGTGATTGAGGACATTATCAAATTGTCCTTTACTGCTGGCAGAAAAATTGAGATGGTACTCTTCCAATGCCGATGGTTTGATCCAACTAAGGGTATGAGGTCTGATGCAAAAATAGGTTTGGTGGAGATAAAGTCATCTTCAAAGCTTGCAAACTTTGAACCATTTGCCATGGCTCACCAAGCTACACAAGCTTATTACTTGAAATATCCTTCTCCAAAGCGTGATCTTCGTGATTGGCAGGTTGTATACAAGATACAACCAAGTAGTAGATTGAGCAACCTAGATGACAATTCACAAGACACACCAACTGAAAATGATTTTTTCCAAGAAGATAGTCAGCAGGGTAGTCTCTCTGTAGATATTGGAATCTTCATTGATGAGATCATGACGTCTTCAAATCAGTCTGATGATGTGCTTGATCCCTCTGAAATTGAAACTATAGAAAAGAATAGAAGAAATGAACAACCTTTGGACGACATCTGTAGCAATGATAGTAGTGATGAAGAAGAAGAATTGCCAACACAAGAGGAAAGAGAAGAAGAGACAGAGGAGGAAGAAGATGAGGATAGCAAATCTCTGCCTGATTCTGAATATGATAATGATGATTACTAATCATATGATTTTCGTGTGCATGACATGTTCAATTATATTCATGTTGTAGAAGTACTGAGCATTACCGAGTCTAGTATACTTTCAGTGTCATGAGTTTACTTGATATATTGTGTTTTGTTTGATCTCCACATATGTATTTTATAATTGTGTAGTTCTTACTTTTTATATTGTCTCTAATGAGCCTGCAAACGACTAGGCGCCTGAATCATAGACCTGTTTCAAGAGTTATTAGAAATGGATCTTCCACTGCTTCAGCTAGAGCCAATGGGTCATCTCAGTCAACTACACAGACTGGAACAACTAGAACCCCTAGATCCAAGACTACAAGTGGTGACAGACTTGAGGAGACTGATCGACCCCTCATCATACCTATCGGCATGTCAGTACTAAGAATTTGAGTTATTTGGTTTTTGTTTGATGCTCATTCCTACTCTAATACCATGTTGTTTGTGTCCATAACAGACGATGGGAAAAGCACCCATACAAAGCTCGCGAACCATCCTTGGTGCAAGGCGCTTTAGTACGCGAGTATTATCCAGAGCCAGTTGGTCCAAATGATAATAAGAAACCTGTGTTGACTTGGAATGATTACAAGTGGTCAAGCAATCCTCGAGTACAAAGTTCAGCTTCTAGAATTAAGGAAGAATTTTGGGTAAGTTAGTTAGTTTCAATGCTTTCTCCATATTATTTCTGAACCACAAATTCTAGAATCAGCAAGAGCACTAGGATAATAGAGATATGTTTTCTACATACACGACCACTCAGTCTAAATACACCATCCTTTTGGTTGCAGCAAGGAAAATACAATCTCCATGATAGATCTTTTGATAAATTCATAGCATGACCATGCCATTGATTATTTGGTTCCCATTATGGATTCAAGTGCTGAAAACTTGGTATACCTGTAGATTAACTTTGCAGACACAAACTCAGCTGATATATATTGTTGACGAATGTCAAGTTTTCCTTATTTACTTCTGATTTCTTGGTAGAGCCCTTCATTCTCTAACGAAACCATACATATTGTTACAGTGGCGTTTCAAGTGCAATACGCCAGACCAACCTAAAGCAGAAAATACCTTGGAGTTGAACCTCATTGAGAAAGTGAGGCAGATGATACATGAGGAAAAGAAATCAGCCATCAAAAGGTTATACAAGCGCGGAAATGTGATCGAGGAAGAAGACGAGGAGGGTAATCGTTGGCCAACTGTTGAAGAACTAATTTCTATGAAACCAGCTGACTTTGGTACCAGCGATGGTTGGCGCTTACTTTGCGAGCACTGGAGCACGCCGGAGTCCAGAAACAAATCTTTACGTGGGAAGAGGAATAGACTAGCTAATGGAGACACGGTTTACCATTCTGGTGGTGCAAGAAGCTTAGTCGCTACGCGCCAATATCTGGTAACTTTTCTCTGAAGTGTATTTCCGTATTTAGTTACTGCTATAGAAGAGTACTCGATCATATTTATATTTCTTTAAAATGCAGAAACGCACAACTGGTAAAGACCCAGGACTTGCTGGTGCTTGGCAACACACACACAAATTGAAGCGAGGGAACAATCGTGGGCAGATGTGTAGCCAAAAAACAACAGAACGTTGGGTTAGTCGTTGCTTCTACACCTTCTGTCTTTGAGAATATGCATGTGTAATCCTGCATCTTTGTTGCACTTTTTCTTGAACTTTGCTCATGTTGGTATAATAATACATGTATGTGACCATGTTGATATCATCAAATTTACAACTTCCCAATATTTGAGGGCATGTACAACTTATTTAGCCATTTAGTTCTATCAATTCTATTTTTGCACTACTATTCTTCATATCTTCATGTTACTTATTCATTCTTCATCTTTGAAAAAGGAAAAATTTGATGATGGAATGAGTGATCTATATGGGCCACGTTGGGTAGAGGAGCATCCAGAATTTGATGGATCTGTCATCTATGAAAAAGCTGGTAGAATGCCACATGGCAGGCTAGGGATTGCTAATGAGGCATTTGACAAAGTAGAGAAGTCCACTATTAAGTCAACAAGGATCAAAGTATCACAGCCGGAACAATCTGTTAGTGAAAATGAACGTCTACGGAGGGAAAATCGCAATCTACAACGGGAGAATGAACAACTGCGAGGCGTGACACATGTTGTGCGGGTAAAAAATACTTCTTTGTAAATAGGAGAATATAGCAATGGATTTGTGCTGATTGTGCATTTTATAGGCTTTGACAAATCAAGGAGGTCTAGACTTTGATGCTCTGATGCGGGAAGGTGCACATCATGCGTCGGTAAGTTTAGCACCAAACATGCTAACGAACAATTTTAAGTGTAGAGTTGCAGACACTTTAATTCTGAAGTAAACATTTTATATTTATATGCAGCAACTAATTCAAGGTTCTTTCTGTTTCATATATATAGGACACATATGATTCTGAATGGGAATACTACAGTGGCAACGATGGTCAATATGGATCTGAACATGTAAGATAAACATAATTTCTTCAATATTCTCACCATAAATTTGATGGCCAGTATGGAGCTTGATCAATGAACATTCTTCCCATGCCTAACAACATAACTGATTATTTAGAACTCAAAACTGGTTAGCATGCAACTAGGAAGCTGAATTTTGAAAGGCCAGGATCCACATACATGAATAGATTTATTTGGAATCTTTTGCAATGTTGTCCTTCTAGAAAATAATAAAGTAAAACCCTAGCATATTGTCATACAGTATCTTCAGATTTAGTAGATTAAACTTCTCCATGTACAGGTGGCGAGGCTATGTTTGGTTGTAGCATAATACGTAAGCTAATGCATTACATATATAAAAAATGCAAGGTGATGCAACTTCTTTAAAGGTTGTTAGGCTCCCTGCTGAACTAAACCTTGGCATTGCTGTTGGTGAAATACTCGATCAAGAAGCAGTTGATAATGACAAGCTCCCAGACTAGAGAGCCAAGTCTTAGTGACATTATTAGAACTTTGAAAATTTGAAAATCGGAATAACTATCAAATTATTTACTAGTCAGTACAAGTAGTATGTCCATATCTTTCTTTAAAATTTTCACACCTTATTGCATATCACTGATATTTCATGGCTTACAACTAGTATGTTATTTCTTAGGGCACTGGAAGCGACATTGATGGTGGTAACAATCATCTTGACAATGAAGACGATTGGGCAGATTTTAATTAGAGTTTTGATTTCCTGAAGTCATCAGAGATGAAGCAATGTTTCAATGCCGCAGTCTAGAGAAAGATTGATGTTTCTAGCTAGTCTACATTACCTATCCCAATTTGTTTAGGACAAATTACTTCTGTTTACTTCTACTTTTGCATTTCCAGATTATATAGATGGATGATCAAGAAAATTATTGTTCTTATTCCAGAACCAAAACTTCATACTTGATCCTATGTTCCTTTGTTGCGTGGGGTTAACTTATATCCTATTTTGCAATGTTGCCTGAAGATTATCTACAGGATTGGCAGTACTGTCTAGTGCGTACATCCTGTAGGTTAATCCACGTGGGGTACCTACATGTCGGTTTTGTATTATGCCTAGGGTATGATGGACTGTAAGATATTAATATCGCTGATGATGGTACTACCTCTCGCTTATTCTCTGCACCCACGGTGATGGAACCCTGTTAGCTATTAACGAACCCGACGGTGCACATACACTCTTGGCTATTCCCTTAGCTGACGGGGAGGATAACGGTAAGCAAAAAAACAAATGACGGTCATCTAATACAGTAAGAAATTATAATAAATGAGGGGTAATTGTCGGGGATTAATCTCGTCAGCTATTCACAAAAAAAGTGTTGACCAAGAAGAGCCCGACGACACACCGTCGGGGTTTTACCGTAGGCTGAGGATAACCGAAGGCACTGTCGGGTATCACAGAAATGGCTGACCAAGCATCCCCTACAGTAAATAGCCGACGGTCCACTCTCGGCTATGGTAATAATCGACGGTTATCAGAGATAGCCGAGTGTTTCTTGACCCTAGGAAAAGATTAGGATCCTAGTAGTGCATGTGCATGTACAGTAATTCAACGCTCCTCATCTTCTTGTTGCACATGGCCACATCCTGGTGTTCCGACGGTGGCGCAGGGTCTCATCATCCCCATGGTAGACCCGACACACCTCATCGCCGCCGGCAGGCCGCGCGTCTCCGTCGTCACCACGCCCATCAACACCGCGCGCAACATGGCCGCCTTCGAGGGCGCCACCAATTAGGCGAGCGGCGAGCCTCGCCGTCGAGCTTTTCGAGCTCCAATTCCATGGCCCGCAGCTCGGACTGCCTAGGGGCTGGAGATCGCCGACGAGATGGTCGACATGATCATGTATTCGAGTCCATTTGGAAAGATGACCAAGCCGTTGGAGGTGTACCTCCGGGCCTTGCTGCGCCGACCGGACTTCCTCGTCGCCGACTCCCGCAACCCGTGGATGGCTAGCTAGGCGTGTGATGCCCTCGGCATCCCGAGGCTGGTGCTGCACTTCACGTGGCTCGTGGCTCGACGCACGGTCGCCGCCGTCCGTGCCAGTCCGTGCTATGCATCAGCCTTCCACAGCCTCCATTGTGCCTGACAAAAAACATTTTCCAACACATGGCAACAACCATGGTGGCGATGACGGCCAACACCAAGAGTTGTGCGCTGACTGCCTTCGAGGGCGCTACCAAGGCAGGCGGCAGGCCTCCCCCTCAAGCTTGTCGGGCTCCCGAGGGTGTTGATACACCAGGACCGGCTGCGGCAACCATGCTGACGTTGAAGCCGGCCGCGTCATCTCGTGGCTCGACTCACGGCCGCCGGCGTCCGTGTACATCGGCTTCGGCTAGCAGCATCGTGCAGCTGCCGGCCTCGGTCACGTCGATGTTCCGTCGGAGGCATGTGTGTGCGCATGATGCCTCAGCACCAAGCCGGAGGTGCACGTGGGGCAGCTCAACGAGATGGCCTCCTCCTCCGACGCGCCGGCACCGTTCCGGGCATCCTCGCAGGTGAGACACGGCGCCGACGCGGCGTCGTCGAAGAGGTTCTTCAACCTCTTCTCCGGGGTCGGGATAGGCGGCCCCGTCCGGACTACTCCAGCGAGCCCGGGCGCCGGCCACCACCTGCGAGCTCGTGTCCGAAGACGAGGCCCGCATGCGTGTCATCGCTATCGACATGGACGATGGTGTCGCAATGCTCGTCGGCTTCCTCGAGTCACGAGGCTCGAGCATCCAAGAGGAGGCCGCCGGCGCCGTAGCCGTCATCGCGAGCTCGGATTCATACGGAGGAAAGCTAGTCAAGGTGGGCGTGATTGCCCGGCTTGTGCAGCTGCCGGAGAACGCCGCTGCCGGTGCCACCATTCCAGCCTGAGGAGAGCGCGACACATGCGCTAGGTGAGCTTACGGCGAACTCGGATAACGTGTAGGCCGTGTGCACGCGCGGTGGTGTCACCACGCTGGTGCGGCATCCAAGGGCGGGCTGACGAGACTGCCGAGAGGGAGAAGGTGCATGGCCTACGAATGGTACAGTGGTATGCGAAAAGGCTACTTCCAACTGGATTTCAGGGCACTGGCGGAAAGTACAGTGTGATGGGACCTATTTTTCTAGTGCACAAATATGTGAGACCTGAAAATAGTGGCACGAATCTCAAACTGTAACAAACG
Source organism: Lolium rigidum (assembly GCF_022539505.1). Taxonomy (NCBI): domain Eukaryota; kingdom Viridiplantae; phylum Streptophyta; class Magnoliopsida; order Poales; family Poaceae; genus Lolium; species Lolium rigidum. The sequence goes on from NC_061513.1 coordinate 303,087,987, forward strand.
GACATGATAGCTCACGTACCCATCCCCTGCGTGTACAAAATCCACTCTCTTAAATGAAAGACGTTGGCTCATCCATGGCCGGCCGTGATGGTTCATCTACTGCGTGCCGCCTGTGTTGGGGCCGTCGACTCCACCACTGCAATCCCCATTTATTGTAAGATGTGTAGATGATATATTGTGTAGTACGCCTTCGCCTCTGCATCCATGGTCGATTTGTTGGCCGTAAGGATCATCATTTCCTCTTTATGGTTTTTTTATTGCCACTCTTGCCCTTTCAATGTAATCATCTTGATTTTTCATCAAGTGCCCACCTTGCATTATTCTCTTGGTTTCTCAAGACATTGTTCCATGAGACGTCAGTGAGAACCTTGTCAATTGATTCTTAAACCCTCTCCGATAGTAGCAGACTTTGAAGAAAAACTCTGAGGGGGCGAAGCTACGATTGAGATGACATGAAATGTTAGTGAAAAAATTGGTTACTTATCCAAAAGTTCATTAGCCTTGGATCATATAGCTTAAGTTGATTTCCTTTGATAAAATATCCAAAACGGGATTAAATCTCTACATAATTTACCCAAAGGAGCTGTTCCGTAAACTAAACAAATTTTACCGTCTAATTGTTCAAGGAAAACACTACTTTCTTCCTAGTACACTTTGATCAAGCAGTCAACAACACATTTGTCCAAATTTTATTATGTCTTAAATTTGTATATGCAAGGATGCATGCCGTGTTGGCCAGCCAGTTTCTAGAAAAAATATTTTCAAAATATCAGCCTTTATTATGATAAAATGGGCAGATCAGCCACCAAAACTTCGGCAACCTATACCGGTACATCATCATCCCATACTAAAATCTGATTGGCATTACATGTCTTGCCCAGATTAGCTAGTTCATGTGCAAGTTTGTTTGCATTGCGTCTACAATCACGCACTTCATTACTAGAGAACCAGGCATTCAAATAAATTTTCATTTCATCAATAGACAGTGCAAGCTGAGAAAATTCGTGACTTCTTCTGTTCAGAGCTAAGGCAAGAAACTCAGAATCAGTCTCAAAAACCACCCGGATAGCTCCGATGTCCACATCAGTATCCACAGCATGTTCCATTGCATGGAACTCTCCACCGAAAACAACATGGATTCCTTCCACTTTTCCTGCTCTTGCCGGAATTAGTTCGCCATGGAGATCTCTAACGGCCACTCCCTATGTTGCATGGGTCTGACCCAGAGTATATGCAGCGTCACAGTTTAGCTCTAGAAGGCCCTCTACCGGCGGGTTCTACTTGTCTGCATCTTTTCTCTTCTTGCTTTTACTGAACACCTGCATGAACTCCTCCGTCTGACTGATGGCTCGTCGGATGATCTCGTCAGCTGTAGCTTGTAGCGGGCATTTCACCTTCTCGAAGCTCATTCCTATTATTCCACCAGTGCCACACGCCGCCGCGCAACCCGACCCTCATCCACCCGCGCACAGGGCTCGACGTCGACGCTCGGACAGGAGAGGAGGAGATGAAAAGAACGAGATGTCACTGGTTCTGTTGCTGGTTAATGGGATGGACTGAGTACGTGAAGGTCCGCCTGTACTCTGCGATGATGTCGCCGCCTCTGCATGGCCGGCGAGGCCGAAGCCGAACCATCAATCCAACGAACGTCCAATTCATTTTGCTCGCTTCGCTGCAGGACGGACGAGTCACGAGTGACTCACCATATATCCAGTAGCCACTCTGTTCATTACTTCACCTGTCTTGGCTGTCAAGGGATGACGGGGGTGATGGATTCCTTTGCATTGTTGATTCAAGCTGCTCGAGCACTCATTAGTAGTTTGATATTTTGATTTACCTTATGCTTTCTAGTTAACTTGCAACCTTACAATTTCCATTCAGTTCGGTTACAGTAATCTGCTACTATCTACCTAGTTTAATTTCTGGACGGCCGTAGCTATCTTAGCAGCTTTGATTCTGGGTAGTGTAATCTTGTACCTGCATCTGTCCGTGTGCACGGACTAACGAATAACAGTAGCTCATGTGACAACTGTGATATCCGATATGCCATGTTTTACTTCGGTGAAGCAGGAGGAGTGTTAGTGTTAACCTCGCTGTATTTGTCAGTTATCCTCTCTGTTTTTTGCTTCAGTAGCTACATAAGCAGTAGGCTCATGCGGTATTTGTTTAGCTGCATGAAGACTGCATGGTAGGCGTCAGAAGCGTGCTTTGTTCACGTTGCGGCTTATTCATATTCGTTGCTTATTTCTCGCATCGGCACGATCCAAGCACGTGGGATGGTACGCGCAGAATTTGGATCGTGGCGCTGTTCTCGTTCAGTTTGTTAACTGACGGAATAAAAGGATGGAACGAAAAGGACGCAGAAGTCACACGTCGCAAAAACAGCTCTCTCTCCCTGTGATTGTGTCTCTGTGTTTTCTCTTCCACCTCGTGTTTTTGTTGAGTTCATCACAGAAAATTCAGAGAGTGAGAGAGAGTAGATCATAGCCTTCAAAAAAACTAACAATTGTCATCAGAGCCGAAGGGTTCAGAGCCTTGGGCGTTTGGCGGCGGTGATCGGAGGAGTTCGGCGGCAGCAATGGGGGAGAAGTCTCCCAACAATGGCCATAGGAGCAGCAGCGGCGGCGGAAAGTACACGCCGGCGGCGGCGAGGAGGGCTGCTGGAAGCGACGCAGACGGCGGAGCTGTGGTGCTGCCTACTCCATCGAGGGTCACGAACGTGCCATTGCAGTATCCGAGTTTGACGGATACGAACTACCCGCTGTGGGCTGCAAAGATGAAAGAGAGCGATTGTCGGTGCGCACCTTATGAACAGTATCCATTTCGCATGTGCATTTGCAGGCTTTGTAAATTATGACAGAAACATAGCCTGTGATCTCTCTACAGTGTGCATGCATGTTGACAAAATGTGAAACAGGTTGCACTGGGATCACATGTGCGTGTGCAGGATATCTCTCTTTCTCCCATCGTCTCTCTCTCTGAAGTTTTCTCTCCCTTCCTCCCATTGCACCGAATGCTTCTTTTCTCTTCACTCCCTCTGCATCTTTTCTATCACCACAAACAATAAAAAATGATGGGAAAAAAGATGGGAAGAAGACGAAACTGGCTGCTATGCTGCTCTCTCAGCGGTGGATGCACATGCCTGATACAAGACAAAAAATAGATAAGTCCACTTCTATGTGCTACAGGACCTATGCCTACTACTAGTACTAGATAATTAGCGGGAGCGGATGGGGGAGCATGCTAAGCACCTCTGAGCACTGGTACAGTCATCGAATCTCCAAATAGCATGAACGATGGAGATACGGGTGCGCTCTGCGCACGTGCTTGGTTGCACTTTTTCCAAGATGAAAATCTTGGTGAAGCCCCTAAGTGTCTGGTCTGCGATTGAAGGCACCGATGAGTATGACCAGGCTGCAGACGAGGGAGCGTTCGCCGCGCTCTCACAGTCTGTTCAAAATCATCGTGTTGCAGGTTGCGGAGTGCGATGAGGCATGGAACTGATCCTCTACACGCGCCTCAGCGAGGATCGCGTGAAGAAGGCGTGTGCACGACTCTTCTTGACATGGCGGACACGGAGACGATCCCGGAGTTCGCCAAGAAGCTCATCCCGTTGGTGAGCGAGACCCGGTCCCTCGACGTCAAGCTCGAAGAGGAAGCCGTGGTGGAGCGGCTCTTCAGCGCCGTTCCATTCCAGATCGTTTCGGGGACATCATCAACAACATAGAGCAATGGGGCGATGTCACGACCATGACAGTGCAGGAGGCTGTCGGGCGCCTCTAGGCGTTGGAGCAGAACCAGAGCGGACGCCGCCAAAGCCAGGCGAAAACAACAACGAGCAGCTAATGCTCGTGACACGCACGCTGGAGACCCTAATGAAAGGGAAGAAGCTCGATGATGGGGACAGAGCAAAGAAAGGAGATGGGGCAAATGGCGGCCAAAGAAAGAAAGGTCGTGTTGATCATGGCCAGAACAATGGAAAGGGGAAGCAGAAAAAACAGCACAAGTTCGACATCACGAAAGTAAAGTGTTTCAACTGCAATGAGAAAGGTCATTTTTCTTCTGACTGCCCGGACCCGAAGCGTGGCGTGAGAGGCCTAATCTTCTGTCGGCCATCTCCTTGGCCTGCGCCCTGGTGAAGGGTGGCGGCAAATTTCACGCATGAAAAAAAAAATAGCGCTATTTCGGCACTAATAGCACGCTACAACGTTTCTAGACAGTCTACGCTACATTATTCCGGTGCTATAGCGCGCTATTAGCGTACGTGTATTTTTCGGCCGACGCTATTTTGTTATAGCGCGCTATCTTTTCCTTGCTTTCACGGATAAGAGTCGTGGCTCTTCTTGGAGTTCGTCATACAGTTGGGGTTGCTGGCCCTTGGCGCTATAGGGGCATGCATAGGCACTAAAATGAGGTAAAACTGACGCCTCAAGGTTTGGCCTGATTTTGTCATTTGCGCTGGTGGAGCAATGGATCATCTAGTTATGAGAAATAAGTTGGATTTGCTTCTCTCCTTATATTATTCACCAAATTTTGTAAATTTGCTCGTCAAGGATGAGCAGCATGCTCCTTCTCCCTCTTCTGGATGTTTCTTAGCAACTCCTCCTCTTTATCGGCCATCTCCTTTGCCTGAGCCGTGGTGAAGGGTGGCGGCAGCGTGCACGGATCAGAGTCGGCGGCTTGCCTCTCCATGGAATCCATCATGCAGGGCCGGTGGCCGGTCGTCGGCAGGGCATGCCAGGGAGTGGGTGCAGATCTCGACGGCTTTCTCCGGGATGGTGGGCTTGTACCGGAGCAGCTTGGCGTACTCGGTGAGCAGGTGCAGCATGTAGTCATAGATGTAGTCCATGCTCATCTCCTCTTTGGCGAACCGGCTGCCTTGCTCGCCGATGAGCTGCGCCTCGACAGGGTGCTTGTTACCCCAGTCGACGGCGAACTTGATGGACTCGCATATGCGGTTCCGGTCAATGGGCCAGTAGTGCTTGCCGGCGACGAGACCTCTCGACATGATGTCCTGGAAGGGCGTCACCACGAAGAGCACCGGGGAGTCGCACGCCATGATGTACTTCTCGCTTACTGACCATGCATTCCCCTCGATATATATCTTGTACCTGAATGTATGTATTAGCCAACCATCGGTCGATCATAAAACTTTGAAACAGTACTGTAGGAATGGGCAGGCGTTATCGAGAACGAAATATATACCTGTATAAGCATTGCTTGGGAATGCTGGAATCTTTGAGACCGTTTTGTCTCGCTTTCCCCCAGTCCTAAAGCCAGGTGAAGGTAAAAAGTATTAAGTTGTGGATTCAGTAACCGGTGACTTTCTTTGTCGCTATTGACAGATTTTAGAGCACTCTTGTTGACTACTGAAAGTAGTACGTACCTGGTTGAAGAGTCGGGCGTTCCATTCCTTGCCGTTGGAGACATTGCATTTCATCATGTCGTGGCGTATGCGGTATCTGTCGGGGTTGCCCTTCCAGAACGCGAGTGGCTCCCTCTGCGGCCACGGCACGCGTTTGTTCTCGCGCTCAATCTCCGCCAGCATGGGCGTCCATGGCCGGATGCCCACCTCCGGCCATCCCCAGAACGACCAGTCGGGGAACACGATGTCCAGCGTCGACTTGTCCTTGCAGTAGCGGAACACCGGCGGCGCGTCGGACGGCGTCGCGAACTCGGCGGCGCGCACCTGGCCCGGGTCGTCGCAGGCGAACATGATGTCGAGGTCGGGGACGCGGCCGGGGTAGCGGCGCATCAGCTGCAGGATGCCCCACTGCGTGAAGACGTCCCGCATCTGGAAGGCGACCTGGTACGTCTCCACGTACGCGCGGCCGCCCACCACGACCAGCCGGAAGTAGGCGTACTTGCGAGCGCGCTCCATGGCGTCCCGTGTGATCCCGGCGCCGCGCCAGGGCTGCAGGTCGTCGTGGATATAGCGGAAGTAGTCCGGGCACGACGGCGTGGTGCTGGCAGCGGCAGGCCAACGCCATGGCGGCGGTGCTGCTGTCGCGGGGCATGTCGTTGATGTGCCGTTGCTGCAGGTGAACGGAGTCGTATAGTTGGAGAGGCTGTGGAATCGTTGCCGCGATGGACTTCCGTGTGAACACGTACGTCCACGTACGCGCGCGCTCAAGTCGATCCGGTCCCCGCACCCTCTTGGCCCGCGCGCAAGAAGAAGGACTGCACGCCCTCCCCTTTTCAGTGATCGATCTTCTCCCCGTGCCCGTGCAGTCTCTGAAGAAGGTGCGCGGTCGGTCGGTACGACGCGCACGTCCGGATCGAGACGACGCGAGGTTTATTCTGGTGCCGCTGGCCTTCCGTGTGAACACGTCCCCGCGCTGGCCCACCACGATTGTGTTACGCGCTGCTGCTGCTGATTTCTATCCTCCATCGGTCGGTTTGACGCGCGCGTCCGGAGACAGCTGGCGAATCAATCGATACCATTACCATCGTCCGGAGACAGCCTCGCGCGCGGGATTTGCTCGTTCAGTCATTCATCCATCGCGCGCGCGCGCACGCACGCACCACTCTGCTGCCTAATTGATACATCCTTTCCATACAACTGACCACTTGGTACATCGTCAAAAATCACTTGGTCCAGTGCGAGTTCAGTCGGTCGGTTTGACTGCACGCAAGACAGCGGCCGGGACGGCTGGCTTTGTCTCTCTTCCTATCTCTCTCTTATTTCTTTTTTGGACATTTACATCACCAATCCTGTGGCGTTTCTCATTCTCGCTCCATACAGTTGTATCTACTACTTCCCCTGTCTTAGAATATAAGGTCACCACGTCCTTGGATGTAAAAAATTGACTACCAATTTAAACAACCGGTTTTGCTCGTCCTAAGTCAAGTCGTACACCTTTTAATTGCATCGTGATTCATATGCATATGCACTGAGCTTTTTTGGGCCTTTTTTTTTCTTAAGTTGCAAGTGGAGTCCAACTGAGAAAAAACTATCCAGACCATTAGATTTGCTTCGTCATTCGTGCTAGTCATCAGTTACAACTGAGATTTGCTGACATCACCCGACTGAGAACGAAGTTAAGTCTCAGTCGACCGCGAAATAGTCATACCCTTAATACAGTTTTGGTGACATATAACCTATATATGTTTTTCCTAAGCACATAGGGCCGACTGACGCCACCATCCACAACAACAAGGGCACCACCGCTAAGTGGACATCGAGCCCCTCACCTCCCCCGCCGTCGGGATCCCTCTCTCCGCGCTGCAAAATTTCTAGCTTTCTATTTTGACATGAGTGAGCCGGGAGGAGCGCGTTCAGAGGAAGGTGAGACTCGGAACCCTAGCGGCGCCAATTCTCGTTGCTAGGTTTCCGTCGTAAGAAAAAAAAAGTGAAAACACATGCTCCTTTGCATGGCTGCCCTCTGGAGTTTGGAGCACGCTCGGTGACGTATATATGTACGCCCGTTGTAGGTATGTACTCTAGGGCCGAATAAAAAAGGGCAGGAAACAAGACCAACTTAATTGTCTCACGGAGACACGGACGTCAGGTACGACTCTTGGTTCCGGTTTGACGCGCGCGAGAGCGGGGTCGGCTGCCTTTGTCTCCTGTATTCCTCCCAAACCAAACCCATCCATCGCGCACACGCACGGTTGCTTAATTTGATGCATCCATTCCATATATATAGGAGAGACATCGCTAGCTAGCTATGGATCACACGTTGTTTCCCTTTTTCCTTCTACGTATATATAAGAGGTTCTTGCTTCCTATCTACCACACTGCACACATCAACACTTTCTTCTTCATACTTGAAGCTGGGAAATCTACTTCATCAATTGTTTTGTCAAAACATACATGAACACATGCAAAGTGCGAACCATGCGTGAGACGAGCTAGGAAGCATGCAACGGCTACTAATTACCATCTTCCTAAATCACATCATTACCTGCCGCCGGCCATCAGACTTCTTAATTAATAACTGCATGTCCTCGAGTAGTACGTATTATAGTACTAATCACTGAAATAACCCTGTATTCGTAGAGGGTGTTGGAATCAAACCCTAAACTTCTAATCCCGGAAATCCGCACCCTCAACTTCCTTTTCCCGGTGTTTACGTCTATGAAGCTTAATTCCAGCGGGATTTGCTGATGTGCCAGAAGTCAACACCTGGATTGCTCACTCAAAACCTTCGACTCGCGAGTCCGCCCTTTTCCTTCGCTGTCCTTGCACGCCGTAGCCGAACATCTGCTGCACTGTGGGGACCATTGTGGTACTCGCCGTCTCCGGGGCCGAAGGTGAATCTCACCCGCACGGTTCAAAGTCACGCTGACGGCTGCGAACCTATCACAGCGAGGTGGAGTAAAACGGAGTGAGCTGCAGGCCACGCGTCGTCGAGCTGTAGGTCGTGCGCCACGGTACATGCCCCGCTGTCGAGCTGCAGGTCGCACGTCATTGGGTTGCAGGCCACGACCACGCCGAGTTCCAGGTCGCGCGTCGGGCGGCAGGCCACGACGCCGAGCTCCAGGTCACGCTCTGTGATGCAGGTTGCGCTGTCGAGCTCCCGGTCGAGCGTCATGGTGCAGGTCACGTCGTCGAGCTCCCGGTCGTGCGCCATGCTATAGGCCGCGCCGTCAAGCGCCCGGTCCCGCGCCGTACTGGAGGCCGCGCTGTTGAGTTCCACGCCTCGCACGATTTTGAGGGGCCATGTGGGCACCGTGGTGGAGGGAACGGCGGCCGGAGAGAGGAGAGATCAGGATAGAACAGAGATTTCCAGAAAGTGATAGAATGGCTGATGAAGACGATGCTTATTACACGTGGGGTCTTGATGTCAACCAGAGAGAGATGAGACTGCCTGACCGTGTCACAGCATCCCTGTTTGGAAACTAAGTAAAAGCAAAAATAGACCGGAACAACGAGTTTAGGGTGCTGATTACCGGGATTACAAATATAGGGCCTGATTCCATCACCCTCTACAAATACAGTGTTTATTTCAGACTTTACTCCACAAGAAACATCGATCATACAAAAATGCATGCATGTATATATATACTGTAGTATGTTGCACCCTAGTACCGCGTTAGCCACCTCTATACCCATATACACCAAATTTATTTATTTCAAACATAGTGGAGATGGTATTTAACACATAATTCTACTTCTTTTTTGAACACGTAATTCCCAAGGGCAAGGTGGCATGTAATTCATAAGGGCAAGGTGGCACAGTTATGTCTCAGACCACGGGGTAGCGGGACGATGGCCTCGTCAGCTAGGAAAGGAAGGCGGTGGTAGCGTAGGCGGACACGGTGAGCCTAGGATGAACGAGCACAGTCCAGTCGGTAGTTGTTGCCATGTAAGGCGGTGTTTTCTCCATGACATCTTGTCCTTATGGAGTCATGGTCATAATCGACTGTGTGGAAAAAGTCACAAGTCAAGTGGATAAATCACATGACTGATATGCGGGCCCACCATACAAGTGGACAATGTGTCGGTGTGGCGAGGTGGACTTCAGTGATGACTGATGAGGCAAATGAGCAACAACCCTGACACCCTTGGCATGGGAGGGGGTGCGAAGAGTCATGGTCGTGTGACTAGATACTCAGTTTTATTGCCAGACCAGAAATGCATGTCTTTTTTCTTCTTATGGGGCTTACATATTTGATAATCAATCAAATATGGCGACTTGGGGATGACGCGAAATGGGAGGATGAGCAAACGAAGGGACGGAGTTCATGGTGATGGTTTTGATGAGGTGGAAACTAGGGGACGTGCCAGTCGGCAGCAATATTGTGGTGGTCGGCGAGGATCAAGGGAGGTGACGGCGCCAAGGGAGGGGAACAATGGAGGATGGCCGGCGACATGCACCTGCGGAGAAGAATTAATGTCGGTCAACTCCGGCAGAACACCTGAGGGGGAGAGGGAGAACAAGGAGACTACCAAGAGCACTAAGATGTGCTAAAAAAAATCTCGGAGGAGCCTTGAGTCACCGGAATGGATGCCAAAGTGCGACGGCCAGAGCGAAGAATCGGTGAAGTGGCGATGATTTGGAGCTTGCGGGAATGATTCCTGAGGCACATCTTTTCGTGGTCTCATCTTGTAGCGGGGTGGCCCGAGATGACGACACGATCAAAGGGGAGCTCGCAGCCATGGTTCAGTGGTGTTCTATCATATTGTTTCGTGTGGAAAAGGAGATGAGGCGAAAGGGGATGCTCTGGTGGAGGCGACGTGAGCGAAGCAGAAGAGAGGCGAAAGCTAGGTTTTCCTCGCGGGGCTAGGGATACAAGGAGGGAGATGGAGAGCACATGTGGTGGTGGTTGGGCACTGACGTCGACCGAGCGACCACGCTCTCTCCATGCGAAGGGGAAGAAGACAAGCGTGACCATCATGGGTAGCACTTACTCTGGCACACCACTTTCCTAATGCATCACGGGTATGCCATGTGCCTATAGATATTTTCCTAGTAGTGTATCTCGGATGGTCCAACACGACGGCACCGCCCCTTGATCATCTCGATTTGTAGGATGTCTCGAGATTTATTTGGAGAAATAATATGGGGTTATTGAGTACACCAATGTGGTCGAATGGCATTTTCCAGGAGAGAGAGAAAATAAATACTAGCTACCTGCCTAATGTGGTTTTACCAAATAGAAAATGAAACCATCGTGATTGGTACACAACCAATCAAATCAACTCGAAATGTAACCTCGTGCATGTACGTATGTCTAGAGCACGTAACATGCAACACTCGTATTTTTGGCTAGATTTTGACGTATGCATGCCTTGGCATATTGGCCAGCGCGTACTAAGTAACACCAACTACAATCACGCAGCTATCGGCAATCACACAGCCAAAATTAATGTCTTGACGTTTCAGAGTACGTACTTAATTAACCTCCATCGGCAATCACAGCCATCGATGAAGCCATCGACCAGCACAACCAAGCCTCCCTACCGATGACTATCTCATCCATCCAACGCACAGAAACCCACCTCACCTCAACTCGTCACCCACATCGTCGATGCAAGCCTGCCGGCCTCCCTGGGAGCAGCTGCGGCCTGACCCATGGATGGAAACAAGAGAAAACAAACAGAGGAAGCTGAGCCGGGAGTCAACCTATCTGCAGCTGGATCCATCGATCAGGACATGAGAGCTGAAGAACGCATCTCGGCCTCAGCTAGGTACGAAAATACAGCGGAAAGTTTTCAACTTTTCCGCAATAAAACGGAAACGGAATGAAAATATAGAAACATAAAGGGAATTTTGCAAAACAGATATGGAAACGAAAACTTTTTGACGGAAATGGAACAATATTTTCCGGCCAAACCGATGTTTCCGGCTAAAATGAAATTTCCATTTGTAATGTATTGATGTGCATGTTCCAGCCCAATAAATCCTATTACATGATCTTGTCAAGTACTTTTTTTTTATAGATTCGAGGACGTTTCCACGGTTCGACCTTCTCCTATTCACAAGTAAATCGAGCAACACACTAGAATTAGGGAACAAGTTTATTCATTCGCTTGAATTCTCGATTATTTGCATGATTCAAGTGTTATTTTGATTCTTGTACATATCTACATCGCTCTGTTTTTGGTTTCTGTTTACTTGTACGTCAACTCCATGCGAATGGCTGCAAATAGTCAACAACGCTGAACACAGTACGAATCACTCCTCGATATTGCCCCACAACATCATTCTTGGACGATCCACAATGAGCGCTGCTATAAGTACGATTTTTTCCTACGATTTTTGTATGACAGCAGGAAAACTCACTCGATTTCATCGGTGTTTAGATGCCGGCAACGCCGGGACAAAGCTGCAAGCACACGGAAGGGCAACAGAGAGGTGGCACACCGGGGGAAAAGCAAGCCGGTGGCGAGCTTTGCCGGTGGTTGGCACGGGGGCAGCTGGGAATGACCTGCCCCACGCACATCTAGCTTTGGGAGAAGCAGCTAGAACAGAAGGAGGTCGCACCTACATGGTCACCACAAGGAGCTGGGTGGGACGAGGGAGACGGCCGGGGTTTGGAGCTGGCTAAGTTTGCCGAAAGTGGAGGAGATGAAGATTGCTCACCCCGATGCATTTGCTTGCATTGAAGAAAAAGGAAAATGACCATCGTAATTTCGTTGTACTAAGTTTGTCTGTGTGTGGAGCATTTCCGATCCACAATTGCACTACATCTACCGATGGAATTAAGCATTCGTTGATTCATTGATTAGTACCTTTTTTCAACGCTGACTAAAGCCCACCATGGTCCACGACGTATATTCATTTTGTAGCCCCATATTTCATTTTGGGACGAGCATCAAATTTTGGCCCAAAAAACCACTACTTCGACCCAGACGCCCTTCTCCACCCGTAGATCATCACTCACCGCCTCCTCATGTCCATTTTACGCCCATCACGCCTCACGATCTCCTTAGCCGCCGCCTACGCCTCGGCCAGATCCCGGCCAGCTCCGGCGAGTCCTCGCGTTGCTGAACACCGCCCCGCCACCACATCCTCCTCCTCCACCGATGCCATGCTGCGGAACCGACGATGGTTGCTTCCCGTCGAACCCTAGCCACGATGGATTCCGTCTTGTCGGCGCCGCCGGACCCCTGCAACGTGGCTCCACGCGCAGCTCCTTTAGCGACGGTACCGTGACGGCGCGGCTGGCTATCTTGATCACCGGTTCGCACGTGCATCGGTTAGTCGGTGTACGCCGCGCCATCGAGATTGCCAGATCGCATCGCGCGTGATCGGTGGAGTTGGGAGGGCGCTGCATTCAAGCCACCAGGACGGGACGTCGGCGACGCGAGCCATGAAGGGCTGCTCATGACGCCGTCCTCCCCGCGCTGCAAGACCCTTGCATGTCCTTTGAGGAGGGGATGGGGTCTTGTCCGTCGGCATCATCGACGCGGCTCCCCGGTCTGCATGAAGTGCTAAGCGGCTTCCCGGTGGCATATGTGTCGCCGGCCATGTGAACTGTGTGTCCGCAGGTGAGACCAGTTCCCGCTCTCCTTTGCCTTACCGTGTCAATGCAAGTGTAGGTGATTTGCGTGCTAATCTAGAAGGGAAAGAAGCCTGTATTGTGGTGTCAAGCAAACTGCGCATATATTGACTCTCCATTGAGTTATCTACTAATACTAGTTTCCACAAATTCGCTGATTGACCAAAACTAAAAAAATCTCAAGTAGTAGGACACAATATACAATCATGGACACTTTTCTGATAATCCAGGAGGAAAAACAGGTCCATAATTTGCTTGAGTTGCTTTTTACCTGACTAATGAGGTGTAATTGAAGAATAAGCAAACAGCTGACTGAATCAGCCTCTAGTACCTAAAGTCCAAACAAATAGGAGTCCTCTAATTTGTTCTCCCGATTCAGTCACCTGTACATAGGTATGTGATTTGAGTACTAGTTACTAGTACAAATGCCCGTGCGTTGCCACGGGCCAACAAAACATAAAAAAAAGTCAACATTTTATTGAAATGTTTGTTTGTTTTCATGGCCCTTTTAATTCTTTTCTTGCCACCCGTGTTTAAACATGATACACATGGACAATTACGTCCATAGGAAAATATAACCAAAAAATATTCAAAACAACATTATTTCACTAAAATATAGTTTAATAAAAATCTACAATTTAATATCATATGCATCAAAGAAACAGCCCAACAATTATCTAATATATCCTTTTATGGATAACATAACACATGTGTGCTTCCAATTTTTCAAAATATATTCAGTAAAAGCAATATAGTTATTAGGCTGAGGGTAAACGGGTTTATCTCCAAAAAATGAGGATATTAGAGATCTTAATGTCACTGGCAGTATGAAAAAAAGTCAAACCAGTATCCTTTTCAGTCCATAGCCCATGTGCAGATTAAAGCCCATCTCAACCAGCTGAAGAGAACCGTCTCAAAAAAAAAAAAACTCACTACCGTTTCACTCTCTCACACTATTCCCCCATTCCCTCGCCGACCATCTCTTCTACTCTTCACCGTCTAACCACCGCCGGTGTCCACTCCCCTCCCTCCCCGCGGCTAGCCTCGACGACCCGCTCTTCTCCGCCGGTCTCGTCAACTCCGCGACCCAGCGCAGGTCGTAGTCCGGTGGGAGATCGCGGCCGATGGTGCTGGTCGCGCAGGTCGCCGATTTGTGAGGTCTCGGCCACCGGCGCTGGTCGCTCACGCCACCAATCTGGTAGGTCGTGGCCGCCGGCGCTGGTTGCGACCGCCTTCGATCTGCGAGGCCATGACCTCCGGTGCCCCGCTAGTGATTCGAGCACTCAATTGGCTGGTCACCCTTGTTGCGGGCACTCCCGGTCTACAAGGTCGCGCCTGCCGACTCTCATCGCTCCCGGTCTGCAAGGTACTACGAATGTTGTGTATGGGTGGTATACTTGGTAGATTCGAATGAAAGTTGTTGTGCCTAAGAAATTCCAGTGGGATTGAGGGCGGCGTTGTGGTGTGTTGCAGCGTGAGTGGACGTATGCAGTGGGGAAAGAGGAGCGAGGAACTACAGATGGCTGAGGATGAGCAAAAGCAATAATTGATTCGGTTGTCAGCCGTCGGTATGTTCCCTTTCTCTGTACACAAGAGCTTTGCTTCTGTGTGTTGGAGCGATTGCCTAAATTTTGAATGAAAGCTATCTTGCTGAAACAGATCAAAGAAGAAATGCTAGAGAAAAAAACCAACCATAATAAGTTGACACATGCCGTCAATTTGGCCATTCTGGTGGTAAGCCAGAGAGGTTAAAGCAGGAAAACTAATATATACGTGAGAGATTTAGATTTGGTAGAAGATTACTTTTTGAAACATGGATATCTTGCTGTCTGTGTATTTCTTGTACTGCAGTTTTGTTACTCGCAATGTATTGGCTTATATATTTAGGCAACTGTACATGTTCCAGATAGTTTGAGAACATATAGATTACAATAGTGAAAAAAAAGTCTATTCAGTTGTGCCCTAGCGTGTGTAGCATCATACATACTCTTACTAACAACGGAAAGTAGCACTAAAACGGAAACAGGAAAGCTAAATTTCTATACCCTGGTTCAGCGCAGATACACATGATAATACACTGCAGTGAGTAGACGTATGGATATGTAGAAGATAGTTTTCAGGTCGACGCCTAGAGATTTACAGAAAACGAAACACTGGCTAAAGGCGCCCTACATGTGAATCAAATGCATCAAGTGGCTTGAGCTCTGCATCAAGTGGCTTGATCAGTAATCTAGGATTTTATGTGCTTATATGCACACACAATTTTTAATTCATAACCTATGCAGCGTTTTGAATTTTGGTGGTTTATTTTCATGAACATTTGGTCCACCAATATTTTTCTTCTATATTGCTCTGGATCACAGTATACCGTGAGTATTCAATTGAAGTAATTGTGTGCCACATCCACCTATTTGTTCTTGTTTCTATACTGACCAGTCATGTTTTTTCAAGAGTTCTATTCAGGCACATCAATACACATGGTTTCAGTTTGTTTTTTCATGTTAATGCCAGGATTATGCTCACGGGGCCAAGATTAAGGAAGAAGTTCATGAGACGGTCTACACGGAGAATTAGAACTTCTAATATACAACCATTCCTGTAATTGGTACCGAGCTCTGAAGATTATCTCTTTTTCCCCAAGGAACTGCGCATAACAGCTTTCGCGAGGACTCACTATTATTTCGACCAGGCACTGGTGAGTGGTGAGTTTGCAACCTGCCATGTGAGTGGTGAATTTGGTGACCCAAGGATATTAATTGAATTTGGAGAGATGAAATATGATAGGTAACATATTTTTACAGATTCGGTGGCCAGTGTAGATATTTCACTATAATAACATAGCAGTTTCCTCTTGTATAAGATTATTGTCTCCATAGTAGGAAAACAACTTTTGAGGTCTATGTATTGGCAAATACCGTCCCATGAAGGCATGAATCATACTTGCTTACATATAGGAATATCTAATTATGAATGATTGGTGAGAAGTGCATAATTATTTTGGAGAGAATATTTATGATTTCCCTCTTGATTGTGTTCAGGACATGTTGTATACCATCAAGCATCAAGGACATATTTTATTATCATGGTACTGGCTATTTCCCATTGAGAAAATTCACCCAGAGTGTACATAACTTGACAGATCAAAATCAGGTGCCGACATACTCTTCTCTCCAACATACTACATCACTATCTCTTGAATCAAACATTTTTTTTTTGCTTGCCGTGGAAACATATAACAATTTCCTGAATATCTGTTGATGTGCTCGTTTGACATTTTTTTTAGATATTATATTATTAGTTCTTATGCGTTTGTTTTACTTGATTGGGTTGGGGTGTTCAGGCAACTTGAGGGTTTCAACTTGTGTTTATTTTAGTTGATGATATCCTGCCGTATATGCATTGTTGGTTTCCACAAATAGGCCAAGAAACTCGAATTTTGTGTTGGATTAGTGGGTATTAACGATCCTCAAAAAATTTGTTATAGAGCCAAAATCTAAATTTACTTTTAGTCCAGAACATGTAAAACTTTCCAAAAATAGAAGAGAAAATATAAAGCATGCACATGTTTTGAACCAAAAAAGGGGAAAAACACAAAAGCGAAAACAATAAGCAGAGGGAGCACGACCTGGAGGTGTCTCCATCGTCTTTGGACACAAGGGATCCATTATAGCAGCAATTTGGGGCTTCCCCTATAGAGTATGAAGGTGAATATGACTATGATTTATAAATACACATACATAATATTTTACAGAGCAGGTATACGAACTCACGACTTATGCAGACTGCAGAAGGATGTACTGACCAAATAAAAGGAAACAACTTGGAGATGGAGAAAAAATGCATAATTTCCTGGAGCAGATTTACATGCTGGCACCTTGAATTGATGTTAGCCGATACAAATCTTTCTTGGCATCTAGTGTTGCTAGGTTGCTACACTTGGAGGATAAAAAATATTTTACAATCCCATCATAATTACAATGACCATTTGTTTTAGAGGAAATAAAAATTTCCTAGCAAATATTGACTGCGACAGGATGTTCAGTCATCCTAAACTACTTGTAATTTTTTCTATACAGATCAGGACAATATTTATATTATGTATATCGTAATGGCAGCGATACCTTTATTCCTAAACTGAACGGAATAAATGGCTACCAACCAAATAAAAAATTCCTGTATATTTTATAATCATTATAAACTGAAGAAAATATCATGTTTTATTCAAAGGTTACCACCAGATTTCATATGTATGGAATGCCCATTGATCTTATGCTTCATCACATTTATATCCACAGAGTCAAACTGCCAAAGTAAATATCGATAGAGGAGCTTGCCTTGAGTGGATCAGGCCTTGGCTCAAGTTTAATGTGCACATTTGCGAGGAAGACAATGAAATGCTCCCTTTGATTCCGAACAGTCTCACTTCACACAAGAAGACACACTACTGTTAGCTTAGTAATAGAATGGAAAACTGAAATTGGTTTGTTCATAGTAGCTAGCAGACCTTAAAGCCAAAACCAACTCTCAACCAAAGTCAAGCACCATGTATTCTGCGGCGCTTTGACTAATGCTTTGATGTGATAAGGTTACATTTAATGACCATGTCAGTTTCTTTACTTGATGCAACTCTTCGTTTCGACGAAACAGATTTACATTGATGCGAGTCATATATACATACTTCCTCCAGCTGCACGATGAACTGGGCAATGGTAGCATCGAGGGTTAAAAAATTGAACAGCGCATATATGCTTTCCTTTTCTGGTACATCTTTGTGCAAACGAATAATCTGCGCAGAGGAAATTTAGAGATTAGGGCACAGATAGGAGTGAGAACAAACCTCTGGATTTTCTTGAACCTTCTTGTTGATGGCACAGAGCACCTCAAAGTACGGTTGGCTGGCAGGTCTTCCCAAGTTGGTCCCTAAAGGTGACATTGGCATGAAACAGGTGATCAGATGGATGTACATAAACAGCTCACTCACAACCACGGAAAGCATGGAGGGAAGCGAATCGGTGGCTTCTCTGCTCTTCTTGTCCGTCCCTAGCGACGCGGTTTCAGACAATGGCAGCCTAGGCGAGCGTTCAGGTGAACAACTCTAGAGTCGAAACCTGAAGTGATACAATGGCACAAGTCCATCATTAAGTGTGTGGATCACATTAATAAAGATCACACTACTTAGTCATGTATCATAGATCAACAGGTAGAAAATTTTGCTAATGAAGATGAAGAAAAAAACTGAACAGATACAATTGAAGCACACCAGCTAGATAGCAATTCGTCAAACACCTCGAGGGCATTTCCTCTGGCCAAGAAATTGGATCAGGTGGTCTACGAATCCACCTGCAGAACGCGTATTCATCAAGCGAAATGCCTGGCCTGACACCACGCTATCCTCTACGGGAGCGTCAGCGCGGTCTTGCTGCTTCAAGAAGGGCGGCGTGGTTGAGCTCGGACGGATGAAGTCGGGCGGCGGGATTCTTTGCGAGGGGCGGAAGGGTGGGGGCGGGATTCAGATAGCGAGGACCTTGGAAGGGGGAGTCGACCGGCCGTAGGCAGCGGCGGCGTCTGGGTGGCGGCGCACGGTGGTGAACGTGAACCCTAGCGTGCCACTTTGTTCGTTCGAGAGGAAACATGAATCTAGAGCGAGCGAAACGGTGCCTGTGACAACGAAACCGACTTTTTGGGCTTGGCCCATTTGGGCGATAGCAATGCATGACGAAACGCGACGAAACGGAACGACGTGGTTGACGACGAAGCGTATTGTGATGGCATGGCAGAATAAGGAACCACTTTAGTCTTTTTAAGTAGTAGAGATTCTTCAACCAATCGAAACTCCAAATCAGGAAAACAACTGAGTAATGTCGCTCCGTTCCACAATTTTTATGATGTCTGAAATGAATGTGTCGCAACATCACATCTCGTTTTCAGTCTATTGTTTGTATATCTCGATCTTCATTTTGTACAATAATTCTGGAATTTGGTCGTCCAGTTGTGAGCTGATTATGGTGTGAGATTAAATGTTTCTTTGTAGTCAGTATAATCTTCAGTTAAATAATTTTGCAGGAAGAGACCAATTTCATGGAAGAAAGAAGAAAATATTTCATCTTGACATGTAGCTATGCACCCAGATCCTTAATTATTTTTGTTTGGTTTCTTTGGAGCTGAATTGCAATTATAGACGGGTGGGTTGCAGACTCATTCATGCAGAAACTCCTGCTATTGAGGAAATACTGGATGAAACTTTTGAACACATACTAGCTTGTTCGCTCTGCTATAGATCATCAAACGTTATTATTCTAATTTGCTCTAGCATTGCTAGTCTTTTTTATCATAAAATGATTTGAGATCATGTTGGCCTGCGAACAAAGTTAGTTTGTATTTCTCCATCATCACTTTGTACAGTAATGCAGGATTTTGAAAGTCCATTTGTGAGCTGATTATGGTGTGAGATTTAATGTTTCTTGTTGTAGTTAGTCGTTGGGTCCTGCTGCCAGCCAAACCAAGCAAAGAGATATACTCCTTTATTTAAACAATTTATCTATTTGAACAATTTTGTAGGAAGATAGCAATTTTGAGGAAGAAAGAACAAAATATTTCATTTTGACATGTAGATGTACACCTAGATCCTTATTTATTTTTGTTTTGTTTCTTGGGAGCTGAATTGCAATGATAGGTTTTCACGTTTGGTTGCACACTTATGCATGCGGCAAATCCTTAATTCCAACTGAAGAAATACTAGATGAAACTTTTAAACACATACTAGCTGCTTCACTCTGTTATAAATCGTGAAACGTTATTGTGCTAATTATCTCTAGCATTGCTAGTTTTTTATCATTAATTATTGAGTTTATGTTGGTCTGCGAACAAAGTTAGTTCTCGGTCTGCAGTAACATTTATTTATTTGTGATTCTACGTATCCTGGTCATATTTTTGGAAGTTCTTTAACTTGTTGTTAAATTTGCACTGTGAAATTATGTAGTGCATCTTTGTGAGCTTCGTGAATATTGGGGTAGCTTAATTCATGTTGGTAGGATGTGTATTCGTTTCTTTTCTTACTAGTTATTTAAGTTATTCCCTTTCCACCGCTTGTCTCATCTTTACACCCAGTATAGAATAAATTTGTGCATTATTTTTGGTGGTTCTACCATTTGCTTAGTTTCCATCTGTCCATGAAGTAGAGAAGTTATAGTCATGATGATCCCCGACTTCCTCTGGTTGTTTGATCAATTTGTTTTCTCCCTCAAGTACAAAAGTTGTGACCAAAAGTTCTTCTTTGTTTTGAAATAAGGCCAAAGACTTGTCAGTCCTATACTTCCTCTTCCTTCTCCTGTACATGCTCTTCATATGTTTTTTCACATGGTCTTTCAGTTTTGAGGTGCCATATGGTAGCATTGTTTATGGTAGTTCATTGTTCAGTACTTTGTTTTCAAGAACAAAAGTTGGTCACTGATTTGTTATCTGTATCTCGAGTTGGCAACTGTTTTTAGCTTTACTAATTATTTTTGATATTAATTATGGTACCGGAATAACTCCTGGTTCCCTTAACTTAAGCTCCAAAATAAATTAGTGCAGGTGCTCAATTCTGGGTACACCATTTCATCGGGGTCAGCCGGATATAGGCTCCAAAAGGAAAAAAAAAGGATGCTGGTGCTTAGACATAGCAAGGGTTCAAGTTTTGCTGGATCTGTCTTTCTTCATCGGTCTGGAGTTGTGCAATATCTGCATATGTATCTACAGTTTTCGTCGGTTGAAATTGTGGAAGAATAATAACAGTGGCTCATCTCGTGCAATAATTCGAGGTCTCGTTTGCCTAAACAATCTTTGTTCTTTTTCTTCTGTTGGCGGTTCTACAACACACTGAATAAATTCACCTCTGATGCACGTTCTTATTATACATGACTTGGTCTGCTTTGTTGATTTTACAAGCAGTAGAATAGTTGATTCACCCTATATCTACATAATAATTCTACTCTCTCTGAGCCATAATAAGTGTCATGGTTTTACTTAAAGCACGACACTTAGTATGGTCCGAAGGAGTACTTGTTTTATTTTTATATCGTCATTAATATTACCAGAAAAGTAAACCACGTTTTGATGATACTGCAAGTGAATGACCATTGTTCTAAAATGATGTAAAATCCATATGCGGATAGCCTGGCGACTTTATTTTACAGTAATCCTTTTGCATGAAGTAAATCCATCTAATGTTAGTTGCTATTGCTGGTAGCTCTTGGTACCTGCTTGTTTCGAGTAGATGAACAGAAGGGAAGACATGATTATTTGCAATTTTCATCTAAGGTCCGGCCATTTGTGTTTGTGAATTTCAGGTAAAGAATCAGAAGGCAAGACCTATAAATTATGAGGGTTAGTGTTAGTGTTAGTGTTAGGGTTATGGTTTAAGGTTAGGGTTAGGGTTAAGGGGAGGCATGGCTGCCAGATTAACGGACGGCTTCTTCTCGGCACCGCTATCAGGCATGGGGCGATGACCAGGAAGAGGGCTTCGTGTAAGACCGATGTGGTTCCTATACTTCTAGTAATATTGTTATTGAAAATGTTTGACACCATGATACTAGATCATTGCATACATAGACAAAAAGAACTAGGTTGTGCATTGAATTTTCGTGCTTTAAAACCTGCTTAACCCTCTTGTAAGTGCGGGTAATTTTCTGATCCATTTTCTCAACTTAATTCATCCTAGCACGCATGCATGATTTATAGCTTCTGAATGATAATATAAGCTACCTTCTCTACTTATGTTATGCATGTTGTATGCATACATACATGATTTATAGCCTACGAATGAAAATACAAGCTACCTTCTTTACTTATGTATCGTGTATGCTCATAATTGTGTCATGTGAAATAAATATGCTACCTTCTCTACTTATGAACTGAAGTTCCTATTTCTAATTGCTAATTTCTTGCTAAATAAGACTTTTTTTTGCTTTAGCAGCCACAAATATAATAATCTAGACCCGCTTTTCGCTCATGCATATGTTTTCCATTTGCTTTGTATTTCATATTTCACAAAGTTAATCAATTGTTGTACACCCTCCCCCCAAAGCGCACCGAATTTAGCTTTTGGGGATGTTGTTTCTTTGTGCCGCATTTGGAGGGCGTCGCCACCTAGCCGCGTCCTCCAAACAGAAGTTAAGATTTTTTAAAAAATTTAATGGAAAACAGGCAAATTCATTGAAACTCGCTATATATTACGTGGTTATGAAACCAAATTCAATAAAATTTAAACCTAAAACCGATCTAGTAGTACTTGCGGTGCCTAGACGGTGGCGGCAGGCGAAGAGCCAATGGGGGCGTTGGTCGCAATAAACGCCGGCGTGGACGGCCATGCGCGACAAACCGCTTCACTGCGCCGCCTGGGAAACCCGTCAGGCCATTAACGCCGTTGACTAGAGGTTGTAGACGGGTTTTGGACTTTCGTGTCAATGACGCGTCAGGCTCGCCACTTGCGAGGCAGTTTCGTGCTCTGTTCGGCGCATCCCGTGTGGACCGGGGATGGGCTTAGGGCGCCTTACCTTTAAGGCGCGTGGGTGGGGTGATAAAATGTCCGACGCGTCCTAAAAATCTATGGAGGTCGCTTTGGGGATGTGACTAGAGATGTTCTTATTTTCTATAATGTGGCTCTGGATTCTATTTGCGCAATGATTTCCTTTAATCAATAGCAAACTACGGTATTTTCTCTCTCAAACAGAAAGAAGAGAGAGGCTGAAGAAAGTGAGAAATTCGTACTTGTGGAGCTGAGCGAATGGATGGTTCAACGAGTGCACCTGCAACTTGTTACGTACCAGAAAACAGCAATAAATCGAGAAGAGAAAATTGAGATGCAACCTTTAATATCCAATGGCAACTAATCCGTCTCGATCATTTCTCAGCAAAAAGCACCCAAACATAGCAGCGAAAATTGATTTTTAGTACAGTATTATTAATTAACGGGATTCCAGCGGAGCAACCATATTGCAACCTTAATTAATGGGATTATGGTAATCGCAGATTTAATTAACCGCAGGAAGTCCGAAGCAAAGCAACCCTTAATTAACGGGATTTTCCCCGTCGTCTCGCATGCCGCGAATCACTCCGTTGAAAACAATAATCTTTCAAGACCTAACCACGAACGCCGCCTCTCCGGAGACCACAACACACAACCTAGCTATCCTTTCTCGATCCCCATCTCTCTCCCGAGATGACCGCCATCACCATCGCCGACGCAACCCGGCCGCCACCGCCCTCTTCCCCTTCGATATATTCAACCATCCACGTCGCCTTCCTGCAAACCGTAGCGCCTCCGGCTGTTGAGGGCGACGCATCGCGGCCACGCATGGCTTCTCCGCATCTCTCCTTGACCTCCTACTCATACACATCGCGGCCCCGTAGTTCCGGCTCCGGCGCTCGTCCGGGACAAGGACAAGGACAAGGAGGCCGACGGTGTCATGGCCGGCGGGAGGAGCTCGCCGTGGCGCGTGAGTGGCGCTGGGGTTGCACGAGGTGCCGGTCGTCTGCACCGGTGGTGCTAGCTGCCGCCGACGACCACCTTCCATGCTGCAGCCCGGTGAGCCCCCTCTCCTCATCCACTGGTTCTTTTCCATGTAGAATGTGTAAGCAGTGGAGACACCATGCATCCATCGATGCAAATCTGATGTTGTCCATTTTGGCATGGGTTCTTTGCCATGTCGTATGTGTAAGCAGCGGATAAAACATGGATGCGCCCACCATGTAAATCTGCCATCTGATGTTGCCATTGTGGCATGGCGTTACACAAAATATGAGATATTATGTTTGGGAATAAGTAATTTCTATGGTTTGGGATTATCAATAAGAGACCATCAGTTCAAGCAAACATACCATGAAAGAGACTGAATAACTACAACTTTGTAAAAGCACTGCGTTTGGTCCTTCTTAGCCGAGCACTGCGTTTGGTCCTTCTTAGCTATATTCAACACAAACAAAATGAGAGTGAAACACTTAACGTTCAGTGTTAATGATATTACTGTGATCTTTTTTTTGCATAGTTTTCTTCTGTCTGCACAACATGCATATAAGCAAGGTTTCTCATTTTGATTCTATCCCATACTTATACTACCATATTGTGTGTGAAACTCTTGCTGTTTACGGACAGTAAGGCGGTATCATGGTACTATACTGTATTTGAAAGTTCTGTTGTGTGACGATGAGTAGCTACTAGCGATGCACCAATAAAAGTTAACCATCAAAGTTTAATCTTATTTTGTAACACCTTATGGAATAAAATGCACAATACGAATGATAACTCATCACTATATATTCAATAAGTAATGAAGGCATTCTTCCAAAGTCTAGTTCAATGGGGATGTTTATGCATTCCCATTTAGTTAACATGTTTGCCCTTGCTATTTTGGGCATATTATTCATGTACAAATAAGCTGGTAAGTGAATTTAAACCAAGTATTATAATAAAGAATTTCTAGATTCTCAATAGTTTTTCTCCTCACACCTAAACTGCTTGTACCATGTACATGACATATTTTTGTCACTGTCCTACATTTGTTTTACTTTACTGTAGCACCTGAAGCACCTCCTTATATTATTGTTGGCTTACATTATCATTGTTGGCTTGTTACCTATTTCCTCTTGTCTATGTATTTACTGAATTGATATCGAAGCGACCGATTTCGTACTCGACTTTTTATTACATTTATACCGATGCGTTCCTACTTCTAAGCAAGAAGACGCCCTGGGTGCATGTCATGCCCTGCGACGACCTGCCTGCCATTAGGTTTCTTCTTGACCACGGTGCTCATCTCCGTTAGGAAAGTGAAGAGGGTGCCAATGTTTTTCATGTCCGCTGCTATGAAAGGTACCATGCATGTATCGGAGTTCTTGGTTTTCTTCCATTAATTGCTTGAAATAATGAGGTTTATTGGCGCGTGTATCCTTGGTTATGTGTTCTCTGATGCGGCAGTACTGATCGGGTATTTGTCTTGATAGGAAGATTGCTCCTTTATGTGTCGTGCAACATGTTGAACATGTTAATCTTGCATAGTTGAGCGGTTAGTATATATGCATGCCTCCTCAGTTTTATGTTTAAATAATTTATATCTATATGTGCACTGGCCTAGTGTACATATCCCGTGTGCTTTCTGTAATATGGGTGTACAATTGTGTCCTGCAATCGAGAGCAGAATATGTACATGCACCTGATGTGCTCCTTGTAAATTTTCTATAATTAATATGCTAGACCTTAGTGTTCTTAGTGTGTCTCTTGCTTCTTCATTTCTGTAGTATTTCTCTTGCATCTTATAATATTATAACATATGTTTGTAAAACTATTCTGTTGTACTTCGTTTCTTAGCTTTCCAAAATATCATTTTGCATAAGTTTGTCTCCTCTTCTAAGTTTACTCCATGAGTTTCATAAAAGTCTTAGATTTTCAAACTATCATTTTGCATAAGTTTGTCTCTTTTTCTAAGTTTACTCCATGAGTTCCATAAAAATCTGGGCGCTCTTCTATACTAGGAAAAACGTTAGCATCTATATTCTTAGAGGTACAACATTGCGAAAAAGCCAAAAGAAATTGCAGGCTAAGAGCAGCAACGTGTTTAATTTATGTATTTCATACTATATTAGTATTGTTCTCCTTTCAATTACCTGGGATCGATCTGAAGTATTAGTCTTTTTCTACACCTCCATGTTCTTGTACATTTCAAGCACTTTTCTTTGGCATGCACCATTTAATGGCTGGCATGACACACTTACTATTAACTTCTGAATTCATTATGTCAGATGATTGCATTCTTGCTAGATTTGGTTGTTCGGTCTAAACCATGTTTTCTAGAGTATTTGAGTTCTAACAATTCTTCCTCTAGAAAGTTTATTTATGTTATTATATAACTTAAGTTATTCCATTGCTTTTCATATACCTCATTTCTTATAAATAGCCCTTTTTTTCCTTTTCGTATCTAACCAATCTTTTATGGTACGCATCAAATTATGTAAGTTAAGTCGTTCCATCATTTTTCTAGAAAAGACTTGAGCTTTGGCGTCCATGGAGGTTGCATCATGGCATGATCACCGGCTAGACTGCGCAAACCGATGTGGCCAGCCAGAAAACCCATGCTGAAACTGGACTGTCCTGGGTGTGGAGTCACCGAGACCCACCCGCAACCCCAACTGAGGTTCATTGATGGTAGCGAACCCTAACCCGTTCTCTTTGTTTCTTGGTAAATTTTTTTGTCTCCCTGGGATGATGCATAATCTTGCTTGTCTGTCCATCCCTTTGCAAATTCCTTAGTAGCATAGCAGATGATTGATTTACCCAATGGTTTTGAGAAAAATCCTGCCTTGTTAATTATGCTTCAAGAAATATAGAATGGATCCTACTACCACTAGTAGCAGATTGTGATGTGATCAGAAACTACTTTTTATTTTAAAACGAGTGGTTGGTATCTCTGAAACTTGGATCTATGTCTTCTTCGTGAAAACCGGTGCCTATTAACTGTAGGTGTACTATGATCTTGGTAACCAAATGATGGCTCGTGCTTCAATTGAAGTCTTGCATCTTATTAACCATCAACTTGTTTAACTACTCGTGGATCTTTTTGACATGTTTCTTGCAATTTGTGGGGCATTGAAGTCGATATGTGTAGATATGTATTAATGATTTTTTCAGGCCCACCGTATAACAGGGCCTATGAGGGCACTTTTGTGCAATGAGGCTGTCCTACAGCTCCGTGGCTTCAATGATTCTCAGCCATATCCGGTAGATGGCCTGCAGCTCCTCCCTTCCATACACCGCTATAAGGTACTCCTAAATTTTATATACTGAACATTTATGCATTCCATGTTGTTGTTGATCCTGAAATTTATAAGTTGGGTCTCATCTCTGGAGGTTTATTTTTCTTGCTACATGATCATGATGCTTTACACATGCTTTGGTTTGGATGCAGGTTTATGTTGACAGGGATGCTTCCATATCCACAATAGAGAGGTGGGAAAGCCTGAAAAAATTCAACGGTATGCAGAGATAACTAGGAATACCTTCAGTGTTATCCATTTACTCTTCGGTTACGTTCTATGTCACCCCTCGAACAATGCTATTTTTTTATGTTGATTTATGATCTTATTGATGTATTCTTTTGTAATCATCATTCTTGAAGGGGTGGCACGCGAGGATGTGGTAGACCAATGAGGAAGGCGACTCTGCTTGGCAATGACCATGGTACTCTCGTCTTGCCACCCAGAAGCTGATTTCCATATCAGCTACATTTTAATTTTGGTTTGTGTGCGCCGTGTGTATTTACTCTCTGAATGGATATTTTGATGTGTAACTATATGATTGACTGTTTGAGCCCAAAAAAAATTCCAGATCAAGCTATGTATGAAGAAATTTTGCATATGTTTGTTTGTAGCTTCTGATGTTGATAGGTTACTCCATGTTCTTCCTAAATTTTATGTAACTATAACTGACAACATTTAGTTAGTGCTATGGGAAATTGCAAATAAACATAGTATATGCATGTCTTTGTTGCACCCATGTAAATCAAATTTGATACTAATAACTTCTACAAAAAGCTAAATATATGCAAAATTATACATCCCTTTGGCATGTGATCTACCACACTTGTATCTCATTGCAAAAATGCACAGAAACTCTGCAACCATGAAACGAATGAAGTGTTGTTGATGTTTTGAACATAAAAGAATGGAGGAGAATGAGTTCCCATGCTATGGCTTTGTCATGCCAGATGAAAATGTGATTTTCTTCTTTGCACTTGTTTTACTCGTTTCAGCTTGGTACCATTGTGGTCCGCTTATCACAATTTTGGTAGTGTTACTTTGTAATATGAGATATCTCTTGTATCTTGGTATATTGTTCAATTGTCTATGTAGGGCATACATGTTGCTAAAGTCTACATGGTTGTTGCATGCATACACATTGTATTAACCCGATTATGTTTACCCATCTGTCATTGAACTTTTTTAATCTATTTGATGGCAAAATTATACATCCCTTTGGCATGTGATCTACCACACTTGCTTCTCATTGCAAAAATGTACATAAACTTTAATCAATTCTTACTGCAACCAAGCAGTGCAACCATGAAACGAATGAAGTGTTGATGTTTTGTACAGAAAAGAGGGAAGGAAAATGAGTTCCCATACTATGGCTTTGTCATGCCATATGAAAATGTGATTTGGTTCTTTCCAATTCTTTTACTCGTTTAATTTGGTACCATTGTGGCCAGGTTATCACAGTTTTGGTAGTGTTACTTTGTAATATGAGATTTCTCTTGTATCTCGGTATATTGTTCAATAGTCTATTTAGGGCATACATGTTAAAGTCTACATGGTTGTTGCGTGCATAAACATTGGATTAACCCGATTATGTTTACCCATATGTCATTGTATTTTTTTATATGTAATATGGACAATATGGAGATAGATAATTATAGATTGATCATATATGTGAGATATTTATCTATATGCATGCTTTGTTTTATAATGTGATCCCCAACTGTCAGTGCTGCGCTATTTTTCATGTATATTGCCAATTGCCTGCTGATGCCCACTTGTCAATGGTCTGATGCACCCTTTTTTACCTTGTTACCCACTTCTGTATTGTAGGGATGAAAGTGGAGCGGAAAGTTTCTGAGTTTTCCATGGAAAAATTGAAATGGAATGAAAATATGGAAACGAAAACGGAATTTTGCAAAACGGAAATGAAAATGGATTTTTTTTGTTTGTGGAAACGGAAACAAAAACGAATAGTGTTTTCCAGCAGATCAGACGCGGAAACAGAATTTCCGTTTTCGGCTAATATGGAATTTCCGTTTTAGGCTTGATATGCATTGACCAATCCCACATGACCTTGCTAATCCGAACTTCCAAAGCGGCTCTTCCCAAAATTGGCGACCATATGTAATCCCTTCATGCATTCGAGGAGGCTTCCAAGGTTTGAGCTTCCCTTATTCCATAGTAAATGAAGGACCACGCTAGAATTAGGGAACAACTTTGCTGCCTTGTTTGAATGCTTTAGATTGTTTTGCATGATTCAAGGGTTTTCTTTGTTCCGGACAATATCTGCATCACTTTGTGTCCGCACCGTATTCGGTCTGTATCTGGTTCTGCCTTCATTTCTGGGGTATCTTTATCCGTTTTTGCTACCGCAAAAAAAGTGAATACAAATGTGGCACAAATGTGGCACCAGTTAGTTCTTTCCGTTTTCATCCCTAGTGGATTGTGCTTCTTGCTGATACTTTAACAGGAAAACTACATCTTCGCGGAATTTATTCTTTTGAGTTATTAGAAAGATGCAAGTAGGCACTCCTTTCATGTGATATCGTTATTCATTATGTGAATGCAGAAGCTTGAACAAGTACATCATGTTTTTTTTTTTGAAGTAGAAGTGCTCAATTATGTTGTCAGTTTTACTTTTGCAGCTCACAATAGCAAAATCTTGATAAATGCAGGCGAATCAAGGTAAAATAACAGATGATGAATTGAGCAACCATCTCATGGGCATAGTTGGGCACCTAGTGCAGCATAGGACAATAAAGGTGAGTAGAGGTAGTGGTTAAGAGATATGCACACTGATATTTATATGGTACTCTTTTAAAGTATGTGTTCATGCATGGCATTATAGTTCTTTAAGGTGGTTGCTTTTGTGCCTCAGATTCTGAAACATAAGATTTTTAATTTTGTTAGATTGTAATGCACATGGAAGATAATTAGAGGATGTTGTGACCATGTTTAAGTTGTTCCATTGCTTTTCATATACATCCTTTCTTATAAATATCCATGTTTTCCTTTTTTTTTCTAACCAATATTTGATGGCATATTGGCCACATAATTTACGTAAGTTAAGCAGTTCCATTGCTTTTCTAGAAAAGGCTCGAGCTTTGGCGTCCATGGCGGTTGCGTTATGGCACAATTACTGGTTGGAGTGTGTGAAGGCAGCGTGAACTACACTGCAAAGGCAACATGGTGTTACTACAAGACGTTGGTGAGCCCCCTTCCAATCGTGTGTCGTTTATGAGGTTTTTGTAAGCCATTGCTACACTTTGGCTCCTTCGTTGACGTCTCCTCGGACGTGCTCGCCAGGAACACCACAAAGCTAATTAGACACCTTTCATTCCTTCCCAATAGTGCATGGTGCTGGCCGAGTATAAAGAAAATCCTTCTTGCCTTGCCTTTACAGTTTTACCTACAAGTGTCATATATAGCTTTGCACATTTGTTAGTAGGAATTGGGAAGCATATTCCTCCTGGTCATGTATGTTGTTCTGATCATTTTTTGGCATGGAAAACCTCATGTTGGATGATGATGATGAAGTGGCTTCTTATGCACTTTGTGGCCTCTAATAATTTATCAGCTGACAATTTATGAGCTGCTGCCTCAACTCTTAAGGCAGGAAATTTCCCACGGTACAACCGAATCCATCCCATGGTACTAGCTATCATATGCATGTGAGATTATGTGCTTCCGTAAGCTCATATAAGGATGTTGGGTTTTTCATATGTCATCAAATTATGTGCATCGTAACCAAATGGAAATTTTGACTTGAATTCATGTGAGCACATTTTATGTAAAACAATTTTCCTTGATGTGCGTATGTGCTATTGCAGAGGAGTGCTCTATGCCAAGAAGGACTACAACCTAGTGACGCACCCACCGATTTACATGTTGAACCTCTAGGTGATCAAGCTCATACAGAGCTTCATGTCAAAGGAATACGTCAATGGGACCTTCTCGTTGCAGCCCTTCTGCTGGTACCTCACCAATGAAGGCATCCTCCTCAACCCACCATATGAGATAGTGCCTAATATGCTCAAGCCAGACTATGTGGATAAGGGCGATAATGACTTATATTGCTTTTTGTGGACTGGGTTTTCTTACTAGTGGCAAGGTAGGTATGTTAGATTTGGATTCATCACCGTATGCTGACAATGCAATACTGATTATGCAAGTCCGATTGCGGCTATGAATATTTCTCATGCTTAGCTATCTTGATCAGGTTGAGCTCGAAGACCTTGTCAAAAATATCGGAGCTAAAATGGCTAGCCAGGTTGATGCTAGAACTATGATTTGGTTGTTAATGGGACGAAAAAATTTGTCAACCTTTTCTCAAGGGAATTTAGCCAGGGTGTTAAGGTACACAATATAAATCCTTGCGTGATCTTTGTTACTTACATCATGAACGTTCTATTTAGTTCTAGAAATAATTGATTGGTTTTTATACTTTCCCATATTGTCGCTGCTGGTGCTAATCAAGTATAGATCACTCGTGGTATTGAGAAAAAAGCCAAAGCATTAGAGACGTTGAGCTCTGAAAGATGTCCAAGTAGGTAATATTTAAACTAGAAGGCACTATTTATCTTGAATACAAAACTATATTTTCCATGTTTTTCTACAATCATAAGTACTCAGCCAATCTTGTAGTACAATCATATATGCATTTTTGATTGATCTAGATCACTCTATGGTTGGCTTCCACTACTTCCTTACTAAACTAGTGCCTTCTAGATTGTAAATTAGTTGAATGCACCATACAATAAAGACTTGTTTCCCCATTTCAAACATTAGTCCATTTTGTATAATAGTACTAATTAGTAGTATTAGTTATACTATTATCTATATGTGTATAGCTTTCTACTCATCCTATTGGTATTTAGTGATGAACACTGAACCTCATCTGCTTGTGTGTGTTTTGCAGGTCAATCATTTCACTTACAAGGAAAATCATTGAATTGAACATCTGGGGTTTTGGTACGACTATAGGTCCCACTATGTTACCATGGGGTTTGAGCAGCACCTAGTGTTATCATACCCGCTATTGGAGGGGACGTTGCCTTCGCCGCCACTGTTGTGCCCCCTGCTGTTCGGCCATGGACATTAGGACTCCCTCGGATAGGTGCGACCAGTTTCAGTTTCTTCTTCTCTATGTTCTGATGTGCAGTGTTTGTATAGTAATGTATATATTGAGGTCATGGACAACTAGCTTTGTATTTGGTTTTGAAAGTGTTTTTTATCTGAGCAGTGGGGCATTTTGGTGTTTGTGCAATGTTGCTATACTATGGGTCTTGAATAGCATGAGTTATACATAAATTGAGGTCTTGGACCTGGGAGCATTTGGTCTTCATTTTATTCTCTATTCACCAGGGCGTATCTACCAGTATACATTGCAGAAATGTCTACATTAGGCCTTGTTCTTTGTTGGGTCATCGTACACACACAAAAAGTGTGTTCTGAGGATTGAGTAACCATTGGTTTCGTTAAACTGTGCTTAGTTTGTTTTTCAGGTCATGCGAGAGACTTGGAGCAAGGCCGAAGCTAGCATCGACAGTGTATTTTCCTTGTTCTTAAGCCCTGGTGGAACTATCTTACAGCATGTTGATTACTTGTTAGATGTGGAGCTTTTCTGCTACTGCAAAACCATGATATTTGCATTGCAGGACCATGCCCAGAACCTGCTGATCAAAATTGATATATGTTAATGCTAGAACATGATGAGGGAATTCTGACCATGGATGATAAGATATTGATCATGGTGGATCCTGGTGATGTCGACGCATACATGTAGTGCAATACCACGGTGGCCATTTGTATGTGTTCACATAGATTTTAGCATTTTCTTTTGCAAATAGGTGTAAAGAAGGCGGAATTATAAGCCGCAGTGTTGTCATATGTTATATCGTATAGTATTATTCAAGAATGATCTTAGTTGTTCCATTTTGTTAGAGAATTTAGTGTGTTGACCAGTACACCTTTCATTTCCATTTGAGTTGATTGAACCATTGAGATCATGGTTAATTTCCGGCTACTACCAGGAGTGCGAATGCACTTATGCACGTAGTAGAAATCCATTCGTAAATTGAGGTTTTCGACATGTCCTGGGACCTTGCATTTGAAGCATAATTTGGCTTCATTTAATATTTGTCAACTATGGGCACTGATCAGCAAACAATTAACCATGTACATACCCAATTTATTGATTAATCAATGTAGCAAAGACAAGAGGAAGGTGCAAAAAGCAAGACACGTTTCTGGTCAACCTTAAAATTTGTTCCTCATTTAGCTAGAGTGACTTGATATATTAGATAGTTGCCCAGTTTGTAGCAAGATTGAGTTGCTAGAGCATTTGTGCAAGAAACATTCTTCTATATTGAGCTATAATGAATTTGTCCGTCATATATATAGCTATTCTTTATACCAATATATGTAATTATCCTTTGTTCTTGTCATATTTTTTTTGAGGTATTGTTCTTATCATACTTGGTAAATCTTGTTTATTTAGTTGACTCGGTGTTTATCTATTCCTATCCATGTTTGTGCATATATGGTTACCAAAAGAAGGTATTTGGGCCAAACTATGTCCAAGATGGGCCATCAAAACTGACCCTTGCTGTCTATTCCTGGTAATTACTTTTTACCATTCATGGCCCCATCACTAGCAGTTAGATAAAATTGTAATATCTTGAAATCATGGTGATACTCAGTTCTGTTGCAACCTCAAAGTTATTAGGAGAAAACCTTTCAGGAGAGCACTGTCCTCCATGTTAACAAAGAGATGATAGCTAAAACACGCTGTAACTTTTGCAAGACCATTCTCTATCTTATTGGAACAACATTTAGAAGGATTGAGGCAAAAGGAAAAAAAAATCCTACCGTGGCAGAGCAGTATTATAGCTCATGGATATGCACTAGTTACCTAGCTAGTGGAAACAAAGAAACATCGAGAGTACTCAAACATCGAAGGGAGAGTATGTCTCGGTTTGTTTGCCAGTCCGGCCCCTTCCGTAACAAACCAGTCAAATCCTCTTCGCGTAATTAGTGGGATCAGTGAAATTAGTATGGGAATCAATCACCAACTACCGGCTAATTTCCGGCCTATTGATTAATAAAAGAAACTGACCCTTGCTGTCTATTCTTGGTGATTGCTTTTTACCATTCATGGTGAAACAAATCCAGCTGGAACACTAGCAGTTAGAGAAAATCATAATACGTTGGAATCAACGTGATACTCAGTTTTGTAGCTACCTCAAAATTATTACAAGAAAACATTCCAGGGGACCACTACCCTCCACCGTTAAAAAAAAGAGTTGATAGTTAAAACACGGTGTAACTTTTGTTAAACCATTCTCTATCTTATTGGAACAATATTTAGATGGATTGAAGCAAAAGAAAATAATCCTACCGTGGCATAGCTGAAGAAAAGAAAGCATGAGAAACGTCTTAGCATTCATGGCCCAGCATTTTTACGTTACCATTTGAGGAGTAATCAGCCGCACAGCTTCCAAAAAAAGAGGAGTAGCCGCACCAGTGTAGCGAGTCACCTACCACTAGAAACAAACATAAGAGGGAGAGTATGTATCGGCAGGTTTGGCGGTCCAGCCCCTTGCAATCCGTAACAAATCAGTCAAATCCCCTCCCGTAATCAGTGGGATGGGTGCAATTAGTATGGGATCAATCACCAAGTACCGGCTAATTTCCTGCCTATTGAGTACACGATATAAGCGGAAACCTCTATATTTACGCGCGGGGTGCTTCCTATGGTGGTGAAAACCCAAAAATTAGAGGCGGCAACCCGGTGGAGACGAAAAAGTGGCGCCGATTTTTGAGATTTGAGCAGAATTTGAAACTTGGCCTAGTGCTTATAAATATGAGGTGAGGTGTATCGTACGCGTGCGTCGCGTGTGACTTAGACTTTGACTCTTTACTCGTCGAGTCGAGGAGAGGAGAGGAGAGCACCCACCCCGTTCTTTTTCTTTGTCGACATGGTTTCCGTACGGAGGGATCGGCGAGGCGAGCCACCGTACGGACGGATCGGCGTGCCGAGCCACCATCCTCATCGTCAAGTACATCAGATCGGTGAGGCGAGGGCACTCTGCTCCAAATCTGCGTGCCGCCACCCTCATCGTCAAATCCATCGGCGGGGTAGCGGCGCATCGATCCACCAGGTATCCGTAGTTGTTTTCATTTGATTTGTTTCTTTTGGGCTGGTTTCGTTCCGTGAGAGGTTTTCGACCATGAATTATGTATTAACCGGCGGGGTAGTCAGGCGAGCAGTTGTGGTTTTCGTGGAATCGATGGATCGATTGATCAATCTTAGGCCCCAATAAGCGAGCCAGGTTTTCTTCCGATGGATCTTTATGGAGTACGTATTTGTTTTTCTCATGAGTTGATCCATCCGTAGCGTGCATTGATCGACTCCTCATGTAATGGGTGCTTTAATTAGTGCGTAGGTTTATATGGCTTGATCGTTAAATGAGAAATCGAAGCCACGATGCCTGTTTGCTAGTCCGTCTAGTCTACGGTGCGTAGGCTGGTTGATATTCGCCTACAAAGTGAAACGATGCAATTGGCATCCAAAGTGAAACAAGCCGGTTTGGACAGAACAAGGTGAGCACGACCTACATTGTCTCTTTTTTGGTTTCCGGTTCGGACAAGTTATATAAAGGTTCAGTTCTAAAAAAAAAGTGAGTCTAGATAGTCTAGACTCGAACGCGGCTGGAACGCATTTTTGGTCCGGCGCGCCCCAAATCCCTTTGGGGGACGGTTTGGGGGACGCGACTGGAGATGCTCTTAGTTCGCCATGGTGATCTCTAAGGGGCGGTGCGACGCATTTTATTATCCACTAGCGTCCGTTTGCGTCGCTTCGCGGACGCTAAAATGACCGTTTTTGTCCGCGCGTCCGTTTGCGTCTGGGGTGACTCAAAGCGGGGCGATGCATTTTTTTTTCTTACTTTTTCTCTTCTCCATTTAAACATAGTTTCAAATATTATATATTGAAACATAATTTTACACAAGCTAATAAATAGTTTGGAACATGATTTACACAAACTAATACATAGATTTGAGCTCTATACTTATTGCTTAGATTGTATCTACAAGTTGTATGCACATGTCTATGTCCGGAACCAAAGGCCCCAAAGTGACAGAAATTGGGACAACTGGAGGGAAAGACTTAGATGTGAGGATCACATGTTTTCACGGAGTGTTAATGCTTTACTCCGGTGCTCTATTAAAAGGAGTACCTTAATTTCCAGTAGATTCCCTAGAGGCCCGGCTGGTAGGACAAAAGATGTTGTACAAGTTTCTCATTGCGAGCACGTATGACTATATATGGAAAACATGCCTACATGATTAATGATCTTGATGTTCTGTCTTAATGCTATTTCAATCCTATCAATTGCCCGACCGTAATTTGTTCACCCAACACTTGTTATTGGAGAGTTGCCACTAGTGTAGATAGCTGGGAACCCCGGTCCATCTTTCATCATCATATACTCGTTCTACATGTCATTGGAAGTAGTATCAACTATTTTCTGGTGCCATTGCTCTCATATTACTATTACTGTTGCTGTGTTACTGTTACTACTGCTCTCATATCACTGCTACTTTCACATCACCCCTGTTATTAGTGTTTTTCCAGGTGCAGCTGAATTGACAACTCAGTTGTTAAGGCTTATAAGTATTCTTTACCTCCCCTTGTGTCGAATCAATAAATTTGGGTTTTACTTCCCTCGAAGACTGCCGCGATCCCCTATACTTGTGGGTCATCACTCATCATCTTACAGCTCCGTACTCCCTAGAACAAAATGGTGTTGTCAAGAGAACAAACCAGACTATCGTAGGAATGGCAAGAAGCCTTTTGAAGAGCAAGTTTTTTCCTAGTATTTTTTGGGGAGAGGCAGCTGCAGTCTACTTGCTCAGCCGTGCACCGACGAAAAGTGTGCATGGAATGACACCTTATGAAGCCTTGTACAAGGTAAAGCCAAACGTGGAGCATTTGCATACTTTCGGTTGTCTTGGACATGTCAAGAGACTAGGTGTTCACCTGACAAAACTTGCTGACCGCAGCTATGTCATGATTTTCATCCGATATGAACCAAATAGCAAGGCCTACCGAATGTATGATCCCCACACGAAGAGACTATGTGTGACTCGTGATGTGGTGTTCGAGGATGATAGGCAGTGGACATGGACTGCAGATGCATGCTCTGAAGATTTCACTGTCGAGTAAAGGCCCATCTCAATGAGCTACCTTTGTCAAGGTTGCAACAAAGTAATGGTGTCATGGCAACTAAAACTGCTAACATGGAAGAGGAAGGGGCCCCTGTTGGAGACCCTGGCAAGCCAACATATGCACCTAACCCGAAAGCCGAACTCGGGCCTAAAGATTTTGTTACACCAGAAAGGAAGAGTGCTCATGCATGTCCTCAATTTGTGTCTCCCCCAACTGATGCCTCGACTCCATCAAGCACTGAAGGTCCCCGCAGATTTCGCATTTTGGAGGAAGTGATCGAGGAGGCACCTGTAATACTTTTCATGATTTTCAGTAGCTTCATGAACAAACTCAACAATATAACTATCACATGCAGCATACTTTTCATGATTTCCAAACACATAATTTTTATCAAGTTCAAGAATAGTGGAATTAAAACTTTCAAACTTACTTTTATTAATAATATAACAAGGTAGTTGATCAATCTCAATAGATATGGGACTCATAGAATAAGTCAAGAACTCTCCAATCCCATTTTCATTAGTAGTACAATTAATATTATCAAATAACATAGGACCATCATCTAGAGCTTTATCATAAACATTTGCCAAGCAAAATTCTTTAGTACCATGCATTTCGACATCAGGCACAAACAAAGCATTATCATAAGATTTATCAAAGTAGCATGGATTATCATAAATAACAGTAGCATAATTATTCTCACAAGTTTTACTCATAGGGAATATTTCAAGAGAATCCATAGGAACATAACATTCAACCTCTTTCGGTAAGCATGGAGGACAATCAAATAGTGTAAGAGATAAAGAGTTACTCTCATTAGAAGGTTGGCATGGGTAGCTAATCCATTCTTCCTCCTTTTGTTCGTCGCTCTCCTCTTCTTTTTCATCCAATGAGCTTTCAGGTTCATCAATTTCCTCCTCTTTTTCATCCAATGAGCTTTCAGGTTCATCAATTCCTTCTTCCACAGGTTCCTGCAAATTGTGAGTGCATTCTTGTGCATTAATGTGCCTCTCTTTATAATCAAGGATATAGGGATTCCTACTGGTAGCATTCTATGCAAGAATTAAGGATAGTAGAGACATAATCTTTAAGGCCCTTACAAACAACACAAGTTTCATAATTCTCAACCATGAAGGATTCTATCTCGGAGGCTCCCATAAATAAGACAAATTGTTCTACCTCTTCGAACCCATAATGAATATAGCAATTCCGATTATAGCTCTTAATTAAAAATTCCTCACTAAAGCCACATTGAAATTTAAGATGTTTAGTATCCCGTTGAGAGCAACAGTTTATATCATGGCGTTCAAGCAAGATTTTAGCAATTGTATTCAATTTTTCTATCATAGCACTCATTATTTTACCAGTTCTTGATTCTCTATAATTATTATAGCATTCTATAAGCTCCAAGTAGGTTGTTGGTTCTCCCATAACAGCAGTTTTTAATTTTTCGATTTTTCAAATTTTTATGGATTTTTGGGTATATGAGGAAAGTAAAACAAAACTGAAATAAACTAGACAAAAGTAAACTAAGCAAACTAATACTAGACAGAAATAAACTAAGCACAAATAAACTAGACAAAAGTAAACTAGCAAAACAAAATAAAATAAAAGTAGAGAGAGAGGTAGAGTGTACTCCCCGAGTGAACTTATGAGTAGAGCTATGCCTCCCCGCAACGGCGCCAGAAAATAGTCTTGATGACCCACAAGTATAGGGGATCGCAACAGTCTTCGCGGGAAGTAAAACCCAATTTATTGATTCGACACAAGGGGAGGTAAAGAATACTTATAAGCCTTAACAACTGAGTTGTCAATTCAGCTGCACCTGGAAAAGCACTAGTAACGAGGGTGATGTGAAAGTAGCAGTGATATGAGAGCAATAGTAACAGTAACACAGCAGCAGTAATAGTAATATGAGAGCAATGGCACCAGAAAACAGATTGACATGTAGAACAAGTATATGATGATGAAAGATGGACCGGGGTTCCCAGCTATCTACACTAGTGGTAACTCTCCAATAACAAGTGTTGGGTGAACAAATTACAGTCGGGCAATTGATAGGATTGAAATAGCATTAAGACAGAATATCAAGATCATTAATCATGTAGGCATGTTTTCCAATAATAGTCGTACGTGCTCGCAATGAGAAACTTGCACAACATCTTTTGTCCTACCAGCCGGTGGCAGCCGGGCCTCAAGGGAAACTACTCGGATATTAAGGTACTCCTTTTAATAGAGTACCGGAGCAA
Source organism: Lolium rigidum (assembly GCF_022539505.1). Classification (NCBI taxonomy): domain Eukaryota; kingdom Viridiplantae; phylum Streptophyta; class Magnoliopsida; order Poales; family Poaceae; genus Lolium; species Lolium rigidum. The sequence goes on from NC_061513.1 coordinate 303,127,203, forward strand.
AGCATTAACACTCCGTGAAAACATGTGTCCCTCACATCACCGCCATCCCCTCCGGTTGTCCCGATTTCTGTCACTTCGGGGCCTTTGGTTCCGGACAGTGACATGTGCATACAACTTGTAGATACAATCTAAGCAATAAGTATAGAGCTCAAATCTAAGATCATGGCACTCGGGCCCTAGTGACAAGCATTAAGCATAACAAGATTGCAGCAACAATAACTTCATAAACTTTGTAGATAGACAATCATAACGTAACAATCCATCGGATCCCGACAAACACAACACCAATTACATCAGATGAATCTCAATCATGTAAGGCAGCTCATGAGATCATTGTATTGAAGTACATAGGGGAGAGAATACCAACTAGCTACAGCTAGAACCCGTAGTCCATGGGGGAACTACTCACGGAGCATGGTGGTGGCGATGGCGTTGATGGAGATGGCTTCCGGGGCACTTCCCCGTCCCGCAGGGTGCCGGGACAGAGACTTCTGTCCCCCGAATTGGAGTTTCGCGATGGTGGCGGCGCCCTGGAGTCTTTCTGGAGTTTCGTCAAGAGTTACGGTGTTTTTAGGTCGAAAGGGATTTTATAGGCGAAGAGGCGGCGCAGGGGGGCACCTGGGGGCGCCACACCACAAGCCGGCGCGGGCCCAGGCCAGGCCACGCCGCCCTATGGTGTGGTGGCCCTCTGGCCCCTCTCCGACTCTTCTTCGGTGTTCTGGACGCTTCCGGGAAAAATAGGAGGTTTGGTCTTCGTTTCGTCGAATTCCGAGAATATTGCCCGAACAGCCTTTCTGGAACCAAAAATAGCAGAAAACAGGAACTGGCACTGTGGCATCTTGTTAATAGGTTAGTTCCGGAAAATGCATGAAATCATCACAAAGTGCAAGCAAAACATGTAAGTATTGTCATAAAACAAGCATGGAACGACAGAAATTATGGATACGTCGGGGACGTATCAACGACGAACTGTGCAACGGTGCATACGAGGGGAGAACACTTTATTATCTTGATATTAATGTGAGGGATCATCTTATAATGCTACCGTCGCGATCTAAGCAAAATAAGATGCATAAAGGATTAACATCACATGAAATTCATATGTGATATGATATGGCCCTTTAGTCTTTGCGCCTTTGATCTTCATCTCCAAAGCACGGACATGATCTCCATCATCAACGGGCATGATCTCCATCATCGTCGGCGTAGCGTCAAGGTCCATGGCGCCGTCTTCATGGTTGTTCACCTCATGTAGCAACTATTACAACTACTTTGAAATACTACTCAACACGAAATTTAAAGACAACCATAAGGCTCCTGCCGGTTGCCACAATACAATAATGATCATCTCATACATATTCATCATCACATCATGGCCATATCACATCACCAAACCCTGCAAAAACAAGTTAGACGTCTCTAATTTGGTTTGCATATTTTACGTGGTTTAGGGTTTTCGAGAGAGATCTAATCTACCTACGAACATGAACCACAACGGTGATACTAATGTTGTCAATAGAAGAGTAAATTGAATCTTCACTATAGTAGGAGAGACAGACACCCGCAAAGCCTCTTATGCAATACAAGTTGCATGTCGAACGAGGAACAAGTCTCATGAACGCGGTCATGTAAAGTTAGTCCGGGCCGCTTCATCCCACTATGCCACAAAGATGCAAAGTACTCAAACTAAAGATAACAAGAGCATCAACGCCCACAAAACCATTGTGTTCTACTCGTGCAACCATCTATGCATAGACACGGCTCTGATACCACTGTAGGGATTCGTTGCATAGAAAACAAAAAATTTCCTACCGCGAGAACGCAATCCAAGCCAAGATGCAATCTAGAAGACGGGAGCAACGAGGGGATGATCAAGACTAACCCTTGAAGATTTCCAAAGCCTATAAGAGTAGGCTCTTATTGCTGCGGTAGACGATCACTTGCCGCTTGCAAAAGCGCGTAGAAGATCTTGATCACGGTGCCACGATAGGGCAGCACCTCCGTACTCGGTCACACGTTCGGTGTTGATGAAGACGACGTCCTTCTCCCCGTTCCAGCGGGCAGCGGAAGTAGTAGCTCCTCCTTGAATCCGGCAGCACGACGGCGTGGTGGCGGTGGCGGTGGAGATCTCCGGCGGAGCTTCGCTAAGCGTGCGGGAGAAGAGGAGGAGAGAGGGGGCGGCTAGGGTTTGGGAGAGGGGGTGGCCGGCCACCTAGGGGTGCGGCCAAGCTATGGGCTTGTGGTGGTCAGCCCCCTCTCCTATGCCCCTCATTATATAGGTGGAAGCCCCAAAAGTTGTAGTCCAAGTCTTCGAATAAGACCCCAACAACAAAACCTCCCATAGGTGGGAAACCTACTCAAGGGGGAAATCCCACTCAAGGTGGGACTCCCACCCCTTCCTTGGGGGGTTGGCCGGCCACATTGTCTCTTTTTTCGTTTCCGGTTCGGACAGGTTCAGTTTAAAAAAAAAGTTACAGTATATAAAGGTTAGTCTAGATCGTCTAGACTCGAACGCAAGCCCACTTTCAAGTCAAGATAAAATTCATAATTATCATGATCAACTTCAACCTAGAATTTATTGGCTAGCTAGCTGCACCCACTAATGGAACAACCGCACATAGGAACATAACTACAATAAATAAATTCAAAATAACACCAGTGTAAAAAATATTATTTTAAATCTTCAAAGCAGCTTTAGCATGACATATTTTGTTACAAGAAAATAAGCTGATTTGGGATGATAGTACCACATGTATCTTTTTTTTTTAAGATGGGCTATCTGAATTTAACAATGAAGCAAAGACGGAAAGACCAACAAAGAAATTTATCAATTCTAAGTTACATCACAGTACTCCAAAATCTCCACCTCTAACTCCACCAAAGGGATATCAATGATATTCCATGCACCTGATAGAGAAGCTACAAAATACTGCAGCTGCGCAAGCTTATCAAACCTCGTAGATTTTGGATAGCCACATAATCCATCCACCGCAAGGGGTAGACATACTTTTGTACACTCGATGGTTAGGGAACCACCCCATAAGATGGAGTTTTCCCAACGACCAGATAAGTGAAGAAGAAGAGATATTGGGAGAAACATAGATACCACTATCTTCGACATCGATCACCAAGACCTTGCAATGAGGGTGACAGAAACAGAGGACCATTATTCCACACAACATCCTCTTATAAATTCAACGACAAGTCTTACAACCTAAACTAAAACCGTACTTAGTTTTGGATCGGTGCAAGATCAGGATTGTTTTAATCGATCCTAAGAGCATCTCGAGTCGGGTCCCCAAATCGCGTCGGATCAAGCGTTAGGGGGCGTCGCTGCCCAGTCGCGTGTTCCATTTAGAGGTCCCAAATCAATAAAGACGCACGGAAACAAAAGTTTTTATTTACGTTTGATTATATTTTACAAGTTTGAATGAAAACGGCTAGATTATCTAACCCGGGCCTACTGGCCGGTCGACGGTGCATTCGACAGCCTCGCCTCATCGTCGCCTCCCCTTCGCCGCTGCTCGTGCGCCACGCACCGCCACTCCCTACGGAGCGCGACGATAAGACGTCGGTGCTCGTTTGCCGCATCGTCGCCTACCCTCCGTTGCCGCTCCTGCTAGAGGGAGAGTTCGACGCCATGGCGAACCCGCGTGTCATTGTCCTCCTCACGGGCACGGGCGTTGTCCTGCAGCTTCTTGTGCAACTCGAATGACTCGATGAGCGTCCGCTGCCTCCTCCGGGTCCGGTCCGTCGTCGTTGGACCTGTCGAGGTCGTCGCTGCCCTCCTCCTTAGCCTCCTCCTCCACTTGCGCCACCGCCGCCAACATCTTCGCCTCCCGGGCCGCCGCTTCTGCTGCCGCAACCTCCTCCTGTTTCTCCAGCTCCACCCGCCGTAGTCGTTGATGGAGCTCCCGCATCCGTAGCCGCTTGCCCATCTACTCAATGCGCCGCTGCTCGTGCAGCTCGTCCGCACGGTGGCGGCGCCGCTGCAGCCCCTCTGCACGCCACTGCTCGCCCATCTCCTCCGCCAGGCGGAGGCACGTCTCTTTCGCTGTGGCGGCGTAAAAGTCCGGTATGGTGGCCGCTAGCGCCGCCTCCTCCCATGATTCTTTGTCCGCAGCCTCTGGGTCGACGTCGAACTCCGGTGGTGGTGGAGATGGAGGTGGAGGTGGAGACGGTGGTGGAGCCAACTGGCCGGCGCTGGCGCGGCTCATCATTGCGTAGGTGCTGCGCAGGTGACGAGGCATGTGTTGCGGCGAAGAAAGGGATGTCGGCGGCTGTGGTGGCGTCCACTGAGTGGAGGAGGCCTTTTATAGGCGCTGGTGACACAGCAAGAGACGGGAAGAAAGCGTGGGAAGAGGCCAGAAGCCGCGGGAAGAAAGCAGCAACGCGCGGTGGCATGCGAAGGGCGGCGACGCGTGGAGGAGGCGCAACTCCGATGAGATGTCTCGCCTGCCCCTCCGTCAACATTAAGGCAAAGTTGCGATGCTTCGTTCGTGTGTCAATGACGCTTTGGGTCCGCCACTCCCCGCCTCGCTTCTCGCTCTATCGGGAGCGTCCAATGTGGAGCGGGGACGGGCTTGGGGTGTCGGACAGCGTATTGGAGCGCACGATTGGGGCTGAAAAAAAAATGTTCGGCGCGCCACAAAAGACTTTGGAGGACGCGACTGGAATTGATCTAAGAGCATCTCCACCGGCGCCCCCCCCCCCCATAGCGGTCCCGATAGCGTTTTGGGGGCCGGGAGAGAAAATGGGCTCACACCGGCGCACTCCAAACAGCGCCGGCGATTTTTCGAGCCCAATAGAAGCACTGGCAACCCCGTGCCGGCCCCTTGACCAAGGGTGTGAATCGGGCGCGCCGGTGCCTCGCGAGGCTGAAAATTTTTGGCGTGTGGAGCCGCCTGTCAGCAACACATCCCAAAAGTCGACGCCAACAGGGAGTGGCGGGGCCGACGCGTCAGCGGAACATTCAATTTTAACCTAACTGTCGCCTACCTTGCGACGGGAGTTATTGGGGCGCAGCGGCGGTGCAGTTTCCGCAGACGCGTTGCAAACCGTCCCGCCGCACCTTTGCGTGCCGGCGTTAATGAGCGCCACCGCTCCCCCGCCTCCCGCCGGCCTATAAAAAGGGCCGCCTCTCATCGTCCCTCTGACACACAAACCCTAGCGCCTCTCTCCCAACCCTAGCCGCCACCATCTAAAACAGACGACGCCATGTCTGGTCGAGGCCGAGGTCGCGGCCGTGGTCGTGGCCACGGCGGAGGTGCACGCTCACCGTCGCCTGCCATGGCGTCGTCTTCATCATCGGATCTACATGAGGAGGAGCGCCGTGTGGTGTTCGAGTTCGTCATTGTCCTCAAGGGCGACCCATAGGGCATCCAGAGGCTGTCGGACATGTTCGCCGACTTCGTCGTCGGTGACCAACCGGGCTCGCTGCATCTGCGGGAGGCTGCCTGCGGCTGCTGCCGGTGGATTGTAGACGTGATCTACGACGCGCGCGGCAAGATGTACCTCCACATCGGCTGGGAGAAGTTCGCGCGCTACCACCACCTCGAAGCCGGCTTCGTGCTCATGTTCTCCTACCTTGGTGAGGGGAACATGATCGTCAAGGTGTTTGACGAGACGCGCCGCCGCCGCCACTACCACGGCGACAGTGCCGAGGAGGACGACTACTAAGTGTTGTTTCTTCGCAACGAAAATAGGCACACATGTTTTTGGATGTTCTTCCTCGAAAGAACCAACAGGGGTACCGTCAACATCTGGATTTTCCAGTTTGGACGACTGGGTGTGCCTGCGAGTGTTCTTTTTTGGTAGCGAACACATGAAACCTGCGATAACCAGTCTAGTTAGGTTTAGTTATTGTGCAATGTTATTTGTGTCAACCATGGTCAAACTATGTATTAGTTTGTGGAAAATCATGTTCCAAATTATATCTTCGTGTAAACCATGTTTCCAATTATGTATTAGTTTGTGGAATGTTTCTCCTCTTTATTCGATTTTCTATGCTTTTATTTGTGATTTTAAGTCAAAACATCTATCGGGGCCGCCGGTTTGGGGGCACCGGTGTAGGAACATCCCCCAAACAGAGGATGCAGTACCGACATCCCCCATACGAAAGTGCCGACGCCTGTGCCGGCGACTATTTGGGGGCGGCCGATGGAGATGCTCTAAGGTTATCTTGTCCATACAGAAAATATTTAAAGACAGGAACAGTGACATAATGGAAATCCATTTGGTTTGGAATTTTCACAGTACCTCGTCTGATTTTGAAGTACTAATAACAGCCACGAAATAGTGCACACTGCAACCAGAATCCATCACTTCTATGCTGAATGACAAGCGGAACCTTCCCCGACTAAATTAAGCTCAAAGTTACCGTAGGATTACTATGCTGGTTGCTGGATGCCTGGAACACTAACGACAGATGAGAAGCTCTTCTTCTGGATGGAACATCACGGACTGATCAGGCGGAGATGTTCTTCTCGATACGGATGTGGAGAGGAAGCTCCTTGGACGCGGCAGGCCCGACGAGGTAGCGTGGCGGCACCATGAGGTACGACGTGAGGTCCTCCAAGGCGACAAGGCCCGGCGACGAGCTGCTCACCGCCTCGACGTCCGCCAGCACGGTGTCTGTCTTGCGGTTCGCCGCCGACCCCGGCGGTCCGTTGGCCCACATCTTAACCGTGTACCGCGGCACCATGCACGTGTCCGCCCGGACGCAGACCACGGACACGACGGTGACGGCGCCGAGCGCGCCGAGCGTGAGGAGGAACACGGGCCCGTGGCGCCCGTCGTCCCCGGTGACGACGATGAGGCGCCGCGGGGGGCACGGCACCGGCACCTGGATCTTGTTGGGCCTGCCGCAGGGGATCCTGTGCACGGGCACGGAGTGGGCGGCGGAGAGGTGCGCGACGAGGGCCGACGGCGGGGCCGCGAAGCCGCAGCCGGGCTCCGTGCACAGGCACGGCGCGTGCAGGCAGGCGCTCTTGTGGTCGCTGGCCTCGTAGTAGGCGACGAAGCGGCCGCAGCCCTCGTGCGGGCACTCCACCCTTGCCGCCGAGACGACGGCGTCCATGGCCGGCTCGTGGTCGAACGGGCCGCCGTGCTCGCATCGACGGCACTGGTTCCCCGGCAGGTCGGCGACGCAGCCGCCGCAGGCCAGATGCCCGGCCTTACACTGTCACAGATCGAAGCTGCTTAGACACAATCCGAGAGTCGATTGGACGTTGGAGAAATCAAGAGAGCGAGAAAGAACGAACCTTGTGGACGGGGGGCTTGAGAGGGGAGAAGCAAAGGGGGCAGTGGAGAACGGAGATGTCCATCTTGAGGGTGACCTCCACTCTGGCCCCGTTCACCTCCGCGACGACGGCGCCTCCGGCTCCATCGTGCACGACGACTTCCTGCTTCACCGCCGAGCCGTTGGGCAGCGGCTCCACCCTCTGCTTCTTGGCGTTCTGGTCGCCCTGCCCCATGGCCGACGACGGCGAGGCCCTGTCCCTCCCCTCGGTCGCCATTCCACAGATCTGGATGGGCAAGGAGAAGCTCGATCGGGGGTTTGAGGGAGTGGCGTGTGTAGTGTGAAGAGAGAGGCTGAAGAGGAGTGGGGCAAGGTGGAAGTGGGGAAGTGGGCAGGTGGAATCAGTTGGGGTTTTCTGCTGAAAACAAAAGGAAGAAGCGATTCGTGATTGGTCAGCGGTCAAGAGTGAAAAAGAAATGAGCGCTGCCACTGGCTGGCGGACGCAGCTGCTCCACGCCAGGGATGGAGCGAGGTGGATCAGCAAAAATGGATTTAGCCAATTAAGAGTATCTCCACCAGCGATGCCAATAACAATTCTAGTAGTAGATATATAAAATAGGTTGTATTTTTGGTTCACACCGACGCATCTAAAAGTAGTCAGCATGTTTCCGACCTCAATAAAATCATCAACAATCCTGTGTCAGTCCCTTCGCGCGAGATGTGAATCATGCGCACTGGCACCTCATGACACGTCGGATTTTGCATTCGAGCCCCACCTGGCAGCCACTACCCCGAAAATACTACTTCTATTCCACAATTACATTCCCCTCTCACCCACCGTTTCATTTCTCTCATCCTCCAATCTAGCTCCCGCCCACCTCTCCGTGCCTAGTACTCCGTGCCGGTGTTAACGCGCGCCACCACTCCCTCGTCTCCCTCCGGTGTATAAAAAGGGGTGCTCACGCATCGCCCCTCACACAAAACCTAGCGCCGCAATCCCCAAAACTAGCCGCCACCATCTCAGGAGTCGAGGGCAATTCCATGGCTGGTAGAGCTCAAGGTCGAGGGTTGTGTCGAGGTCGCGGCCGTGGCCGCGGCGACCGTGCTGGAGCAGCAAGGCCTACACTGTCGTCGTCGCCTACACCACCGTCGTTTTTCGAGGGGGGGTGGGAGTTCAAGTTCATCGTCATCCTCATGGCGACCCACTCGGCATCCAGAGGCTGCCGAACAAGTTCGCCGAGTTCGTTGTCGCAACGAGGCGGACACGTTGTCGATGTGGGAGGCTAGCTACGGATTTTGCCGGTGGCCGATGAACGTGCTCTTCGACGGGCGAGGCAACATGTACCTCCACACCGGTTGGGAGAAGTTCGCGCGCTCCCACGACCTCCAAGACGGATGCGTGCTCACATACTGCTACCAAGGCAGCGAGGAGATGAGTGTGAAGGTGTTCGACGACATGTCCTGGCACCGGCACTACCACAATGACGACGAAGAGGACGATGATTGAACATGGCGAGTGTTTGCAGTGAAGATGGCCGCCGGCCAATTGAAGCCACTAGTGTATATTTCTGGATGTTCTTCATGCGCATCGAAGAACAACAACCGGGCACTCCAAGAGACAGCTGCATTTTCCAGTTTGGGTGACTAAGAGTGTTTGAGAGTGTTCTTTCTTGGCAGCGAACACACGAAATCTGTGAGGCCAACACTAGTTAAGTTTTCTCGATGATTTAACCATGTTCCAAATTATGTATTAGTTTGTCTATTTAAATGAAAATACAACCAAAAACAAAAAATTATTCTAATGGATAAACAAGTTTGGGGGACGCGTTTGGGGGCGGGGCGCGGCTGGGGAGAGACCCGTCCCAAGCACGGTACGAAGCGGAGGTGTCCCCCAAATGTTCAATCCGGCGTCGTTTGGGGCTCACTTTGGAGGACGCGGCTAGAGATGCTTTTAGACCATCTTCAACATTGTCACCGTATTTCGGATACCAAATCGGTTTGATTGGGTTCATATGCGGTAGCCTTTTAGACAATCTTTTTTTTTTAATCATCTTCCATGTACAAATAAGCACCAACGCTTAGCAAAACGTTTGCTTTATTTTTTAATCATCCATCTAAGCATCTCACATTGTACTTGCCCTAAGAGAGCAATCTCCAGCGGTGCTCTCCATATGCCTAAATTCAATGCCCCTACCCGTCAAAATGCTACACATATATATTCCAGCCACACATATTACATATCATAGAGTTGTTTAAATGACATCATAGAGTTTAAATGAAATCATAGAGTTTAAATGAAGGGAAATGCATTTGTACACACGGATGGGTGCACGAGCTATCAATCTCTGTAAAGCAACCACTGGTGGAAAAACAAGTCCCATAAGTCGCGAAGGTAAAGGAACCGCGACTAATGGCGTCTTTAGTCGCGGTTCGTGTGGCGAACCGCGACCAAAGGCCTGGGCCCAGGGCGCACGGTGGCCAGCTGGTGCACGTGGGGTCCTTTAGTCGCGGTTGGCCAGCCCAACCGCGACTAAATGTGCCCGAAGGCCTTTAGTCGCGGTTGGCCAGGCCAACCGGGACTAACGCCCCTCCCCTATATATACCCATCCAGCAGCCAACACTTAGCCATTTGGAGCCATTCTCTTCACAAACTTCACAAGTGAGTGTTAGGTTTGCTTTTGGTTCCTCTTATGCACATAAGGTGTTTGATGAAATGCCCCAAGAGCATGAAACAAACATGATATGAAGTGTTGGAGCCACACTTGAGGTTTCTCATTTATTTTTTCCTCCTCGATCGCGGTTAGCAACTTGAACCTTTGATGTGTCATTGATAAAATATGCATGTGTGTGTAGTTCATTGTTTAATTTATATTGTTTGTAGCTAGTTAGTTTAACAAATGCATGATGGTTAATTATATATTTTATATTATAATAATGCAGATGAATCGGCAATGGATGTACGGTAACCGACTCTCCGGCGAGTTCGAGTACGGGTTTGAAAGATTTCCTCGTAGTGGCCAATGCGAACAAGCGGGGGGTTTTGTTATATGTCCATGTGTTAAGTGTAAGAATCGGAAGGGTTACTCTTCCTCAAGAGATGTTCACATGCACCTGCTTCGGCACGGTTTCATGCCAAGCTATAATTGTTGGACCAAGCATGGAGAAAGAGGGGTTATAATGGAAGATGATGAAGAAGGGGACGATTTCATCGATGAAAACTATCTTGCTCATTTCGGTGATACTTTCATGGAGGATGCTGAAGGTGAAGGGGAAGGTGAAGCGGAAGGTGAAGAAGAGGCACGTGATGATCCCGTTGATGATCTTGGTCGGACCATTGCTGATGCACGGAGACGCTGCGAAACTGAAAAGAGAGGGAGAATTTGGATCGCATGTTAGAGGATCACAGGAAGGCGTTGTACCCGGATGCGATGATGGTCTGAAAAAGCTGGGCTGCACACTGGATTTGCTGAGATGGAAGGCACGAGCAGGTGTAGCTGACTCGGCATTTGAAAACTTGCTGAAAATGTTGAAGAATATGTTTCCAAAGAATAACGAGTTGCCCGCCACTACGTACGAAGCAAAGAAGGTTGTCCGCCCTCTAGGTTTAGAGGTTCCGAAGATACATGCATGCATCAACGATCGCATCCTCTACCGCGGTGAATACGAGAATTTGAATGAATGCCCGGTATGCACCGCATTGCGTTATAAGATCGAGGCGATGACCCCGGTGACGATGTTGAGGGCCGAAACCCGGAAGAGGGTTCCCGCCAAGGTGATGTGGTATGCTCCTATAATACCACGGTTGAAACGTCCGTTCGGGAACAAAGAGCATGCCAAGTTGTTGCGATGGCACAAAGAGGACCGTAAGTCGGACGGGGAGTTGAGACACCCCGCGGATGGAACGCAATGGAGAAAGATCGACAGAGAGTTCAAAGATTTTGCAGCCGACGCAAGGAACATAAGATTTGGTCTAAGTACGGATGGCATGAATCCTTTTGGCGAGCAGAGCTCCAGCCATAGTACCTGGCCCGTGACTCTATGCATCTACAACCTTCCTCCTTGGTTGTGCATGAAGCGGAAGTTCATTATGATGCCTGTGCTCATCCAAGGTCCGAAGCAACCCGGCAACGACATCGATGTGTACCTAAGGCCATTAGTTGATGAGCTTTTACAGCTGTGGGGCAGACCTGGTGTCCGTGTGTGGGATGAGCACAAAGAAGAGGAATTTGACCTACGAGCGTTGCTTTTCGTAACCATCAACGATTGGCCTGCTCTTAGTAACCTTTCGAGACTGTCAAATAAGGGATACAATGCATGCACGCACTGCTTACATGAGACCGAAAGTGTACATTTGCCAAATTGTAAGAAGAACGTGTACCTTGGGCATCGTCGATTTCTTCCGAAAGGTCATCCAATGAAGAAAGAAAGGCAAGCATTACAACGGCAAGGCAGATCACCGGCCGAAGCCTCGCGGAACACACTCGGTGCTGAGGTATTTGATATGGTCAAGGGTTTGAAAGTCATCTTTGGAAAGGGTCCCGGCGGACAATCAGTTCCGAAGGGAGCTGACGGGCACGTAGCCATGTGGAAGAAGAAATCTATATTCCGGGAGCTAGAATATTGGAAAGTCCTAGAAGTCCGCTCTCGCAATCGACGTGATGCACGTTACGAAGAATATTTGCGTGAACATCCTAAGCTTCTTGGGCGTGTATGGGAAGTCAAATGATACAAAGGAAGCACGGCAGGACCAGCAAAGTTTGAAAGACCCTGATGACCAGCATCCGGAACGGTTTCAAGGTCGTGCCAGCTACGCTCTGACCAAAGAAGAGAAGGTCATCTTTTTTGAATGCCCGAGCAGTATGAAGGTCCCGTCAGGATTCTCGTCCAATATAAAGGGAATAATAAACATGGCGGAGAAAAAGTTCCAAAACCTGAAGTCTCACGACTGCCACGTGATTATGACGCAATTGCTTCCGATAGCTTTGAGGGGGCTCCTGCCGGAAAATGTTCGAGTAGCCATTGTGAAGCTATGTGCATTCCTCAATGCAATCTCTCAGAAGGTAATCAATCCAGAAGTTCTACCACGGTTACAGAACGATGTGATCCAATGTCTTGTCAGTTTCGAGTTGGTGTTCCCGCCATCCTTCTTCAATATTATGACGCACCTCCTGGTTCACCTAGTCGATGAGATTTCCATTCTCGGTCCCGTATTTCTACACAATATGTTCCCCTTCGAGAGGTTCATGGGAGTATTAAAGAAATATGTTCGTAACCGTGCTAGGCCAGAAGGAAGCATCGCCAAGGGCTATGGAAATGAGGAGGTAATTTAGTTTTGTGTTGACTTTGTTCCTGACCTTAAGCCGATTGGTCTTCCTCAATCGCGGCATGAGGGGAGACTAAGTGGAAAAGGCACGATCGGAAGGAAATCAATGATATGTATGGACGGCCATTCTCACGACCGAAGCACACCACACAGTTCTGACCAATTCCAGCTTGGTGGCTCCGTACTTTGAGAAACACAAGAATATTTTACGCTCGGACAACCCCGGGAAGCCCGAATCCTGGATTAGGAAGGCCCACATGGAGACTTTCGGCAGTTGGTTGAGAAAACATTTAATGAGTGACAATAAGGTTGTAGATCAGCTGTACATGTTGGCCAAGACACCATCTTCGACTATAACGACTTTCCAAGGGTACGAGATAAATGGGAATACATTTTACACGATCGCACAAGATAAAAAGAGCACCAACCAAAACAGTGGTGTCCGCTTTGATGTAGCAACCGAGAATGGGCAAAAGGTCACATATTATGGTTACATAGAGGAGATATGGGAACTTGACTATGGACCCTCCTTTAGGGTCCCTTTGTTCCGGTGCAAGTGGTTCAAGCTAACAGGAGGTGGGGTAAAGGTGGACCAGCAATACGGAATGACAATGGTGGATTTCAACAATCTTGGTTACCTTGACGAACCATTCGTCCTAGCGAAAGATGTCGCTCAGGTTTTCTATGTGAAGGACATGAGTAGCAAACCGAGGAAACGAAAAGATAAGAAAACGATCGAGTACATCATGCGATGATCCAAAGCGCCACATTGTTCTTTCAGGGAAAAGAAACATCGTGGGAGTGGAGGACAAGACAGACATGTCGGAAGATTATAATATGTTTGCTGAAATTCCGCCCTTCAAAGTGAACACCGACCCAAGCATTAAGTTAAATGATGAGGATGCTCCATGGATACGGCACAATCGTAAGCAAGCGGGGACACAAGGGAAGAAATGATGTGTAATAATTTATTAATTGTACCAAACTTTGTTGAATGAATCATGTGAATTATATTACCCGTGATGTGTTTGGTGTCCATTTTCGAATGATTCAATTGACTCGAGATAGCACCGATGATACATGAAATTTGGAGTGACTAAGTCATACTCCTGCATACATGAAATTTGGAGTGACTAAGTCATACTCCTGCATATAGGAAATTTGGAGTGACTAAGTCATACTCCTGCATACATGAAATTTGGAGTGACTAAGTCATACTCCTGCATATAGAAAATTTGGAGTGACTAAGTCATACTCCTGCATACATGAAATTTGGAGTGATTTAGTCATACTCCTGCCTAGGCGTATAATATGCATACTCGTAGTCTTCATAGCCGCCGCCGTTGTACTGGGTAGTCGTCGCCTTCTAAGTTGCCGGCGTCGTCGTCGCCGCTGTCGTCGTCGCTGTCGTCGGGCGGCGCTCGTGGCTCGAACCGAGGGTAGCGCAGGCGGGGGATATCGCCGGCCGTGATGTAGTCCATGACGCTCCGCGAGTCCGGCCGTACCACCATAGCCGACGGCCGGCCTCGTGGAAGTTTCCGGAGGCGGACCGTCCTCCTCATACCTCGGCGAGCGCCCTCTCACGCCGATTGATGAAGAAGGCGTCCCAAGTATGCTGGTTATCGGGATGCCGGCGGGGATTCATCCGCTGCTCCGGCGTGAGGTCGAGGTAGTAGTGGTTCGTGATGGCCGCCCGGCGCGCAGCACTCGAGGGATGGGAGGGACCGGCACGCCGCCGGCGCTTAGGCTCCGGTGCCCGGCAGGGACGCGGTAGCCCGGTGGGCAAGGGTAGTTCGAGGCGCAAAGCTCCTCCACCTGCTGGTAGGTTAGAGTGGGTGCGTTGGAAGCCATGAGAGAGTGATGAGAGATTGTAGAGATGTGATAATGCTGCCCAAGCCGGGCAACATATATGTAGTGAGAAACGGCGGGAGAAATGGGAGCGGGAAGACAGGAGGCGGGAAGAAAGAGGCGGGGAGAAAGTGGCGGGAAGAAATTGGCGGGAAAAAATTGGCGGGAAGAAAGAGGCCGGAAGAAATTGGCGGGAAACAATTGGCGGGAAGAAAGAGGCGGGAAGACAGGGAAGAAATGGCGGGAAGACGAGGAGGGAAGAGGGGGTCGGCGGAAAGAGGCGGGAAGAGGGGGCCAACGAACTTTTGAATTGAATTAGTTTTATTTTTATGAATTTTTTATAATTTGTATTTTTAAATTTTTGAATTGAATTAGTTTTATTTTTCTGAATTTTTTGATATATTATTTGTATTTTTAAGATTTTGAATTGAATTAGTTTTATTTTTATGAATTTTTTGATATATTATATGTATTTTAAACATTTTGAATTGAATTAGTTTTATTTTTCTTAATTTTTTGATATATTATTTGTATTTTTAACATATTGAAATGAATTAGTTTTATTTTTCTGATTTTTTTGATATATAATTTGTATTTTTAAAATTTTGAATTGAATTAGTTTTATTTTTCTGAATTTTTTGATATATTATTTGTATTTTTAAGATTTTGAATTGAATTAGTTTTATTTTTATGAATTTTTTGATATATTATATGTATTTTAAACATTTTGAATTGTATTTTTAAGATTTTAAATTGAAATGAATCTGAAAAAGCACCTTTAGTCGCGGTTGGTATCCCCAACCGCGACTAAAGGTCGTTTCCGCGGAAACGCAAAAACGGGCGAAAATAGCCTTTAGTCGCGGTTGGGGACACCAACCGCGACTAAAAGGTACCCTTTAGTCGCGGTTTGTGTCCCGAACCGCGACTAAAGGTCGTCGAGTATAAATACTCACGCGCCGTGCGCCCCACTTCATCTTCTCCACTCTTCGACTCGCCGTCTCATCTCGCGCGCCGAAGGTCTGCCGCCGTCGCCCTCGACGCCGCCGCATCGCGCGCCCTCGACAACGCCACCGCCGGAGGAGCCACGCCGCCGCCGGAGGAGAGCCACCGCCGTTCGTCTCGCCGGCCCCCTTCCTTCTCCTCGCCGCGCCCCTCCACGTACCGGCCGCCCGCGCGCGCGCGCTCGCCCTCGATCCGGCCGGCCACTTCGCCGCCGCGCCTCCCCGCCGCGCCCCGATCCCGCGGCCTGGCCGGGCCACCGTTCGCCGCCCGCGCGCGCGCGCCCGTCCCTGGCCGCGGCGGCGCCGGCGCACGCCCGCCGCCCGTGTCGTCTACACATACAGAGAGGGAGAGGAGAGAGAAGAGAGATCGAGGAGAGAATTTTTTTAGTTTTTTTTTACTAAAATTGTAACGGAAATTTGTAATTAAAGTGTAATTTAAACATGTAATTATAACTAAACATGTAATTTAAATTGTAACTAAACTTTGTAATTAAAAGTGTAACTAAAATTTGTAATTTAAATTGTAACTAAAAATTTGTAACTTAAAAGAAATCGCGACGCTAAATTTGTAACTTAAAAGAAATCGCGACGCTAAATTTGTAACTTAAAAGAAATCGCGACGCTAAATTTATAACTTAAAAGAAATCGCGACGCTAAATTTGTAACTTAAAAGAAATCGCGACGCTAAAACTAAAATTTGACTTAAAAAAGATTGTGAAAAAACTAAAAGATTGTGTAAAGAAAACGCTAAGGAAAACTTCGTCCCGTGCCTCCGCCCCGTATGGTCCCACCTACGTCACCGTCTTCCCTCCATCTTTTTTTTCTCGGCCCGGCAATCTCATCCCCAAATCGAGCCGCCGCCAACCCAGCAAGTGCGTCGAGCCATAGCGCGCCACTCCGCCTCTCCTCGCATCCCGAACCCACCTACACCGGTCTCTCGGTCACGCGGTCACCTGCGTCCCCCTTTCGCCACCACCACCTGTTCTCTCGGTCACGCGATCACCGCGTCCCCCTCTCGCCTCCCTCATCGCCCTCTCTTTTATATGTAGAAGAGATATGATAATGCTGGCATATACACAATTAATTTGTTTTGACTACATGTTTTCAGGATCGACATATGGCGGACGATAGAGCTGACCCGATTCTCGGACAACTATGATCCGGTCGCCGAAGACCATATCTTCGGCATCATAAAAGGCGATGTTATATATGTGCCGACCGGAGAAGAAGAAGATGATATCTCTTCTTATCCGAACCTTGAGGGTGAAGATGAAGGGCGCTGTCGGCAAGATGGTGCGGAAGAAACGTCGATAAACGACGATCTTCGCTTGGAAGTAGCAACCACCTCCGGCGCCGAGGTATATATATATACATATTGAGCGTCTGGTGATACAACTAACTGATTTGAATAAATGTGTGTGTACTAACGCGCGCGACTCTCTTTCTTATTTTAGCCCTCGGCCGGATCGTCGAAAAATCGAGTACGTCGTCGTCAAAGCGTGGCGCAACCAAGACGATGAAAGCGGGAGAAACATGCACCATCGATGTTGTCGACGAAGCAACCGGCAGGCCGCTGGAGCCCAGCAAGAACGCCACCAAGTTTGTCAGCCAATGCGGAGCCGTTGTTAGAGACAACGTCTCGATCACCCGCCAGGAGTGGAATGAGCCAAAGAAGGCACGTGTTGGTTTCACTTTTGTCGAACAGAGAGAAAAAAAAGATTGCTTGAACAAGCTTATGGAACATTTCGTTCTACCTCCGGAATACCGCAAATACGATGAGGAGGGTAACAAGATTGCGGAAAACAAGAAGAGGCGCAAGCTAGTCAAATAGTTCGCTCTTTCTAGGATGGCCAACGCATTCCGGAAATACAAGCATAATCTAGCCCATGACTTTGTCAACCAGGGCAAGACTCCGGATTTCAAAGGACAATATGAGAAACTGCAACATGATTGGCCAGAATTTGTGAAGCAAAAGAAATCGGAGCAGTTCCTTGAACTATCGAAAAAATAAGGAAAATGCGGCCAAGAAGGAGTACAATCATAAAATGGGGCCAGGAGGGTATCGCTTTTGGCAGCCTAAGTGGGAGAAGATGGAGAACGAGCCGAGGGCGCGAGGAATCCGTCCAGGTACGGAGGGATGGGACCCAAGGGCCAAAAGCTGGTGGTACGGGCATGGGGGATCGCCGAACCCGGAGACAGGGAGTGTGTTTACCAGGGCAAAATAATTACACCCACCCAAAACCTTATTGAGGCAATGAGGGATGCTCAAGAGGGGAGGATCAGGTTCAACAGAGAGAACGACGCCCGACAAAAGCCCTCGGGAATCCCGAACACGGAGGACGTGTACGAGGCATGCCCGGGGACATTTCGTGGAAACTAGGGTTCCCCCAGAAAGATGACCCGTACGGTTACAGAAGCCGTAAGAGAAAGATGGATCGGGATGCAGATGTTGTGGCGAAGTTGGTAACGGAAATGGATGTGATGAAGAAAACCATGAGTGTACTAGTCGCCGAAAGAGATGCAGCTCGGGCGCAGCATGAAGATCATCCAATGGATCTCGGAAGCCAGCAGCGGAGAAGAAGCAGCGTGGCTTCCACGGAGGCCTCACCGGCTGGTGCACCGACGATCGAAATTACTGCACCGGAGCCTCAGCTCGGTGGTCGAAGTTACTGCACCGGAGCCTCCTCGCTACCCCGTGGACGATATAAAGGAGATGAAAGCATGTCATCCGTATTATCCTATCGGGAACATGTCCATGAAGGTAGCCATCGGCGAGTGTTTTACCACTGGAGCACTCCACCACAACAACCCCATTCAAGATGGCTATGCTCGTGTGACGGTGGAGGAGATAGTCCAAGGGTTTGAGGACCTGGACATTGACATTGCTACACCCGAAGGGGTGAAAAGACTTGGAGATGTCAAGCGCCAGCTCATTCTATGGCGGAAGAAATTTATCAAGTTTCCGGGCGAGGCGCCAACAAGTCCACCCCCGTACGGTGGTGGTGGTGGCGGTGGCGGTGACGGTGGCGGTGGCGGTGGCGGTGACGGTGGCGGTGGCGGTGACGGTGGCGGTGGTGCTTCACCTAATACACCTCATTCACGTCGGCCCGACGCCGCCCCCGCTCCTCGTCCGGCGGGTGATCGGACACCGGTACCGCCCCCAATCCACCTCCGGCGAAGAAGCGAAGCAGTCCTGGGTTATTAACCCGGACCCTTACGTACCTAAGAAAACAAAGGTACCGGAGGTATCACCGAAGCCTCTCCCCAGGAGGTCTTGGGAAAGTAGTGCCGAGGAAGTCGAGGCGGGCGCGGCTGCTGATTTAGAGAAATGGCAGAGCGAGCGTCAAGAAGAAAATAGAGGGCGAGCCCAAGCCGGTATATTCCGACAAGGAAAAGCAGTGGGCTAAGTCATTTTTGAACACACCGTCCCAAGCCGCGAAGAATCTGCTCGACGACTATTTACGTGAACTTCGTAGGCAAGCACTCGCGTTCAAGAACAGGAAAGAGTTGGCGGAGAAGAAAGCCTTGGAGGACGAGGCCGAGAAAAAATTAGAAAGGGGGAAAGAAGTTGCCCAGCTCGGGGAACAAAGTAAACAATCGATCGCCCCGCTCATAGTGCAAGCCGCCGGTCCGGATGCCCCCGATATCATAGCAGCTGCGGCAGCACATGGATTGACCGTAGAAAGTGCCGGAAAACAAGCGGCCGACTTAGGTATCACTCTTCGTGCAGTGTTAGGCCTTGATGAGGCGCCAATGAAGGACGTAGTATTTACATATGTGAAGAATGGCCCTCTCATCGAGCCTGCGCAGGAAGAAGATCTACCTCGACAAATGAAAGGTCTGCTAAATTGGTACAAGGGTTACATAAAACATGAAAACGCCAAAGACTATATCTATGCGGAAGTTAAATATGTGCATCACTTCAAACGTTACCGGGTACAAATTCCTCCGAGTGAATTGTTCCAGCTGTTCAATCTGCGCGAGCTCGACAAATCTATCATCGGTTGCTACGTTCGTAAGTGATTTATTAATTTCTACCCCATCTCGTTCATTGCCCGCACTATATATATATATATATATATTGTCCTAACTATCTTGTTGTGTACGCTATATATTATGCGGAATGAAGAAGCGGGAAATGCGAATAAGGAACATCCATGATGTTGGGTTCATTGACCCACACATCGTTAATTCATATGTGTTAGAACACCACCCCGCCGACGTGGAGGAAGACTCCGTGGCGGTTTATTAGAAAACAGCAAGAGAAAAGTGATATTCTATTTCCTTACCATTTTGGGTGAGTGTTTCTGTCTTGAGCACATTCTCTTTTGTTTACTCCATGCATGGTATGTGGCTAATTGATGAGTTATGCATGACTCGTGCATGTATCGTGTCCGCAGGTTCCACTGGATTCTTATGGTAATTAAAGTTCAGACCTCCTCAGTTCTCGTCCACGACTCTCCGAATATGGATCCGGCGCTTTGGGGCGACATGAGAAAAATGATGCAAAAGTAATTATTTTCATTCATTTGCGCTCTATATCGATCGGCCTATTTCGTTCATCATTTCCTAATATCAAGTAACTAATTAATAACTCTCTTGTTTATTTAATTTTCTTTGCCTCGTAGGGTTTGGAGACGGTTCGTAGATACCAAGGTCGGTGAATTCAAAAAAGAGCTACATTTTAAAATGGCAAGTGTCGACGACTGGGGATACTCAGCCACCGGGGACCAATCTATGTGGATACTATGTTTGTGAGAGGATCCGGAGATACCGCAATGAGCGGGACCGGACGTGTGAGAACAACATCCTCGAGGAATAACCTCCGGAAGACGCTTAGTCCGAAGCTCGCTTCCGACCACTTCAAGAGGAACTAGCTGGATGGTTGGCGAGGGAAGTCATCGATCCTAGAGGAGAACACTATTACGATGACGTAGATCTTTATGTGCACCGGAATTTGTAACTAACTTGTTCAAAATTGTATATGGTCATCCGATATTGAATATATATTGTATATGGTCATCCGATATTGAATATACATTGTATATTCCTCTTGAATTCTTTTTGGTTCTAATTTCAAATTTGTTTGAAATTGTACATTCATATGCATGTATGTATACAGTACCGTAGAATATGTGAAACTCCTTCAAAATTAAAACCCAAAAGAAATAAAATAATACAAATTAAAAAGAAACCAGATTTAGGGGGAGGGGGGCTAAACCCTAAACCCTGCGGAGGCCTTTAGTCGCGGTTGGCCGGAAGAACCGCGACTAAAGGTCCTCCGCCCTGGCGCCGCCTCGCGGCCCACGTGTATGGGCCTTTAGTCGCGGTTCGTAAGGAACCGCGACTAAAGGGGGGGGCCTTTAGTCGCGCTACTTTGGTCGCGGTTGGGCCACCGCGACTAATGGCAGTTGCCAACCGCGACCAAAGCCCCTTTTTCCACCAGTGAACTACTACTCCGTAATTGATTGAACGGGTCCCAGGCTCTCTGCCATGCCATGGAGTGAGACTGAACGCGAGGAACCAGCAGGACAGAGAACGAGTGAGCAGTACCACGCATGTGCATGTACGGTAATTCAACGCTCCTCATCTTCTTGTTGCACATGGCCACATCCTCGGTGTTCCGACGGTGGCGCAGGGTCTCATCATCCCCATGGTAGACCCGACACACCTCATCGCCGCCGGCAGGCCGCGCGTCTCCGTCGTCACCACGCCCATCAACACCGCGCGCAACATGGCCGCCTTCGAGGGCGCCACCAATTAGGCGAGCGGCGAGCCTCGCCGTCGAGCTTTTCGAGCTCCAATTCCATGGCCCGCAGCTCGGACTGCCTAGGGGCTGGAGATCGCCGACGAGATGGTCGACATGATCATGTATTCGAGTCCATTTGGAAAGATGACCAAGCCGTTGGAGGTGTACCTCCGAGCCTTGCTGCGCCGACCGGACTTCCTCGTCGCCGACTCCCGCAACCCGTGGATGGCTAGCTAGGCGTGTGATGCCCTCGGCATCCCGAGGCTGGTGCTGCACTTCACGTGGCTCGTGGCTCGACGCACGGTCGCCGCCGTCCGTGCCAGTCCGTGCTATGCATCAGCCTTCCACAGCCTCCATTGCATGTGCCTGACAAAAAACATTTTCCAACACATGGCGACAACCATGGTGGCGATGACGGCCAACACCAAGAGTTGTGCGCTGACTGCCTTCGAGGGCGCTACCAAGGCAGGCGGCAGGCCTCCCCCTCAAGCTTGTCGGGCTCCCGAGGGTGGTGATACACCAGGACCGGCTGCGGCAACCATGCTGACGTTGAAGCCGGCCGCGTCATCTCGTGGCTCGACTCACGGCCGCCGGCGTCCGTGTACATCAGCTTCGGCTAGCAGCATCGTGCGGCTGCCGGCCTCGGTCACGTCGATGTTCCGTCGGAGGCATGTGTGTGCGCATGATGCCTCAGCACCAAGCTGGAGGTGCATGTGGGGCAGCTCAACGAGATGGCCTCCTCCTCCGGCGCGCCGGCACCGTTCCAGGCCATCCTCGCAGTGAGACCTGGCGCCGACGCGGGCGTCGTCGAAGAGGTTCTTCAACCTCTTCTCCAGGGTCAGGATAGGCGGCCCCGTCCAGACTACTCCGAGCCGAGCCCGTGCGCTGGCCACCACCTGCGAGCTCGTGTCCGAAGACGAGGCCTGCATGCGTTTCATCGCTATCGACATGGACGATGGTGTCGCAATGCTCGTCGGCTTCCTCGAGTCACGAGGCTCGAGCATCCAAGAGGAGGCCGCCGGCGCCGTAGCTGTCATCGCGAGCTCAGATTCATACAGAGGATAACCTGTAAAAATTTAGCATTTGAGCTCAGATTCATACGGATAATCTCGCAAAAAGAAATTGGAATGGGTGTAAGAATTGTGTTTTCTGTGACTCTAATGAAACCATAAACCACTTATTTTTCGATTATCCCTTCGCAAAGCTAATTTGGAGAACCATCCAGTATACTTTTAATATCCCTCCACCGACCAATGTTACAAATATGTTTGGAAATTGGCTAAATGGTGTTGATAAAATATCTAAAGGACATATTCGAACGGGTATTTGTGCTTTGATGTGGGCTATATGGAATGGTCGCAATGATATTGTCTTTAACAGAAGCTCAAATGCTAAATTTTTACAGGTTATCCGTATGGTTACGCACCGGATCCACGAATGGTCATACCTACTACCGGAGGCTCAGCGTGCGCATATGGATTCCGGATGCAGCCGTCCGGGAGACGGTTGCTCGGGATATCTACAACCAGGGTGGCTGGCAGCCTATTAAGAGATTGCAACTTGCATAATTATCTTTTATTTTAAATTTCCGCTGGTTAAGTTTTACCTCTTGAGTTGTATAACTTCTGAATATTAAACTATGCAATAAAACAGCTGTGTGCATCAATTGATGCAGAGGCTGGGGCGATGCTCCCATTTCTAAAAAAAAAAACAGAGGAAAGCTAGTCAAGGTGGGCGTGATTGCCCAGCTTGTGCAGCTGCCGGAGAACGCCGCTGCCGGTGCCACCATTCCAGCCAGGGAGAGCGCGACACATGCGCTAGGTGAGCTTACGGCGAACTCGGATAACGTGTAGGCCGTGTGCACGCGCGGTGGTGTCACTGTCACCACGCTGGTGCGGCATCCAAGGGCGGGCTGACGAGACTGCCGAGAGGGAGAAGGTGCATGGCCTACGAATGGTACAGTGGTATGCCGAAAAGGCTACTTCCAACTGGATTTCAGGGCACTGGCGGAAAGTACAGTGTGATGGGACCTATTTTTCTAGTGCACAAATATGTGAGACCTGAAAATAGTGGCACGAATCTCAAACTGTAACAAACGGACATGATAGCTCACGTACCCATCCCTGCGTGTACAAAATCCACTCTCTTAAATGAAAGACGTTGGCTCATCCATGGCCGGCCGTGATGGTTCATCTACTGCGTGCCGCCTGTGTTGGGGCCGTCGACTCCACCACTGCAATCCCCATTTATTGTAAGATGTGTAGATGATATATTGTGTAGTACGCCTTCGCCTCTGCATCCATGGTCGATTTGTTGGCCGTAAGGATCATCATTTCCTCTTTATGGTTTTTTTATTGCCACTCTTGCCCTTTCAATGTAATCATCTTGATTTTTCATCAAGTGCCCACCTTGCATTATTCCCTTGGTTTCTCAAGACATTGTTCCATGAGACGTCAGTGAGAACCTTGTCAATTGATTCTTAAACCCTCTCCGATAGTAGCAGACTTTGAAGAAAAACTCTGAGGGGGCGAAGCTACGATTGAGATGACATGAAATGTTAGTGAAAAAATTGGTTACTTATCCAAAAGTTCATTAGCCTTGGATCATATAGCTTAAGTTGATTTCCTTTGATAAAATATCCAAAACGGGATTAAATCTCTACATAATTTACCCAAAGGAGCTGTTCCGTAAACTAAACAAATTTTACCGTCTAATTGTTCAAGGAAAACACTACTTTCTTCCTAGTACACTTTGATCAAGCAGTCAACAACACATTTGTCCAAATTTTATTATGTCTTTAATTTGTATATGCAAGGATGCATGCCGTGTTGGCCAGCCAGTTTCTAGAAAAAATATTTTCAAAATATCAGCCTTTATTATGATAAAATGGGCAGATCAGCCACCAAAACTTCGGCAACCTATACCGGTACATCATCATCCCATACTAAAATCTGATTGGCATTACATGTCTTGCCCAGATTAGCTAGTTCATGTGCAAGTTTGTTTGCATTGCGTCTACAATCACGCACTTCATTACTAGAGAACCAGGCATTCAAATAAATTTTCATTTCATCAATAGACAGTGCAAGCTGAGAAAATTCGTGACTTCTTCTGTTCAGAGCTAAGGCAAGAAACTCAGAATCAGTCTCAAAAACCACCCGGATAGCTCCGATGTCCACATCAGTATCCACAGCATGTTCCATTGCATGGAACTCTGCACCGAAAACATCATGGATTCCTTCAACTTTTCCTGCTCTTGCCAAAATTAGTTCGCCATGGACCCATGGTGATCTCTAACGGCCACTCCGTATGTTGCATGGGTCTGACCCAGAGTATGCAGCGTCACAGTTTAGCTCTAGAAGGCCCTCTACCGGCGGGTTCTACTTGTCTGCATCTTTTCTCTTCTTGCTTTGACTGAACACCTCCATGAACTCCTCCGTCTGACTGATGGCTCATCGGATGATCTCGTCAGCTGTAGCCTGTAGCGGGCATTTCACCTTCTCGAAGCTCATTCCTATTATTCCACCAGTGCCACACGCCGCCGCGCAATCCGACCGTCATCCACCCGCGCACAGGGCTCGAAGTCGACGCTCGGACAGGAAAGGAGGAGATGAAAAGAACCAGAAGATGTCACTGGTTCTGTTGCTGGTTAATGGGATGGACTGAGTACGTGAAGGTCCGCCTGTACTCTGCATGGCCGGCGAGGCCGAATCCGAACCATCAATCCAACGAACATCCAATTCATTTTGCTCCCTTCGCTGCAGGACGGACGAGTCACGAGTGACTCACCATATATCCAGTAGCCACTCTGTTCATTACTTCACCTGTCTTGGCTGTCAAGGGATGACGGGGGTGATGGATTCCTTTGCATTGTTGATTCAAGCTGCTCGAGCACTCATCAGTAGTTTGATACTTTGATTTACCTTATGCTTCTAGTTAACTTGCAACCTTACAATTTCCATTCAGTTCGGTTACAGTAATCTGCTGCTATCTACCAAGTTTAATTTCTGTACGGCCGTAGCTATCTTAGCAGCTTTGAGTCTGGGTAATGTAATCTTGTACCTGTATCTGTCCGTGTGCATGGACTACCGAATAACAGCAGCTCCATGTGACAACTGTGATATCCGATATGCCATGTTTTACATCAATTCGGTGAAGCAGGAGTGTTAGTGTTAACCTCGCTGTATCTGTCAGTTATCCTCTCTTTTTGCTTCAGTAGCTACATAAGCAGTAGCCTCATGCGGTGTTTGTTTAGCTGCATGAAGACTTCATGGTAGGTGCCAGAAGCGTGCTTTGTTCATGTTGAGGCTTAGTCATAGTCGTTGCTTATTCCTCGCATCGGCACGATCCAAGCACGTGGGATGGCAAGCGCAGAATTTGGATCGTGGCGCTGTTCTCGTTCAGTTTGTTAACTGACGGAATAAAAAGGATGAAACGAAAAGGACGCAGAAGTCACCCGTCGGAGGGATCCTCTGCCCTATGCTCATGGCAGTCGCCGGAGGCGGCGTCTTTCCCTTCTAAGACGGAGGGCAGGGGAGTTCACCACGGCGGCATCTCTCGGGCGGTTATGGTGGTGATGGCGGTGTTGCAAGATGGCACGCTCTTAGAGGTCGGGACCTAGAGTGAGTCGGAGAGCTGACTTTTAAACATAAGGCTCGACGAGCCCAGCTTTGAATTAACAAAGCCATCAACCGGCCATGCAACAAAGAAAAAAGAAAAGAAAAGAAAAAACTGGGGATACCAGCTCTAGATACAAGCCCAGGTGGTGAAGAGCTAAAGCCTACTACAAAGGAACAACAGACCAGGGCTATGCCCTAAACTACAGGATCTCCAAGAGCGCCCAAGACTTCAGCAAAACACCGGTGGCTCAGCTTGAGACCCCAAGCCTCGAGCCGCCACTCCGCGGATCTGAACCATGCAGGACTAGCACACTGAGCATCCTGTCAAAACAGAGGACCACCAACACCCCGAGATCTGGCTAACTACGCTAGTGAAGCCGGCGAAACTCCGAGCTCGAAGGGGGAAGCTTCATGACAGCGCCTCCAGGAAGGAAAATGGCGCTCGCGAGCGTCATCGTTGTCGGCACAGGCCAGCTGTGCAATGCTTTCGCGGAGGCTTCGGCACCCACCCCAAGAGAACGCCTAAGTCTCAGCGCATGCCAATCACGAAAAACCACCAGCTGTTGAAGAACACCGGGGTGCCTCCTGCCACGACGCACCACAGACAGCCACCCTAGGCTCGGGAATGGTTGCGCAAAGGGGAGACACACCGTCTATATGGAGCCGGGTACTGCCTGACGCATGGCCTCAACGAAAGGGGTTTCGAGGAGGAGCTCGGATGGATCACTAGTAACTAGGGTAGCAGACAGAGCCCAGGGGCAGGCAACTGGCGACAAGTTGTGTGTCGTGGCCACGCCTCCAAGAAGGTGAACGGCGTCCAAGGACGTCGTCGTCGCCGGCAATGGCAAACGCCTTGCTTTGCTTTCGCAAACACCCCAACGAGCCCGCCAGCGTCCCTGAAGGTCAGGGAGTCCAGTGGTGCCACACTAGACCTGCGGAACAAAAATCCGAGACACACCGTCCCCCGGTGGTCAAGGGTGGCCGGAGGGCAACAGGAAGGCGATGTCGGCGACCGCCACCGCACCAATGGAGCACCCCCTCCCAACCACCAAACCCCACCATCCTCCGGCCGTAGCAAGCCGGAGATGGCATCTTGGTCCCTACCAAGAACGAATTCAGAGGAGGCACGAGAACTGCCAGCCCGGCCAAACTCCAGCGACGGCCTCGACCCGCACCAACCTCTGCCGTCGAGGGCACTGGGCAACACCCGGCTGCCCAGGGACGAGACCCCTCAGGCCGACCCAGCCCGAGCCAGTCCACGCCCGGCCCAGATCTAAGCCCACCGGCCCAGATCCAGGCCCGCCGCCGCCACCCATGGCCACGGACGCGCCAGCGTTGGGACGCGCCAGCAAGGAGCCAGCCGCGCCGCCACCTAGCCGGAACCACGCAGGCCTCGCACCGTTCGGGCGCTGTCGCCTCCTGCACAGAGACGCTGCCCCTGCTGACTGCGCCGGCCCGCGCCGCCACCTCCAGACGAGGGGGAGAGGAGGCCCCGCCGCCGCCGACGCCCCAGAGCTTTTCCCGGAGGCGCCCTGCGGCGACGGCGAGGGAGGGAGGAGGCGGAGGAGGGGGTGGTCGCCGGGTGGAGGCTAGGGTTCCGCCCTGCCGCTCGCGGGAGCAGGCAGGACGGAAAAAAAAAACAATATGGGTAGCTTGAGGAGGTGTAGCTTGTGTTATTACTTCCTTGGAAAATAAGAGAAAATTATTGTACCATATATTTCTTCTCTTAGCAACAAAATTGTCTAATTAATTTTCGTTAATTGCTCGAGGGCCGGTTACTGTGGTCGGCAATGCATTCCACCCCATGACGCTGGACTTGGCGCAGGGCGGGGGGGGGGGGGGGGGGGGCTCTGCGCTAGAGGACATGGTGGCGCTCGCATGAGATGGGTCGCGGGCGGCCACGCCGGCAAAGGTGGTCGCAGCCTATTTGTCGGAGCAGCGTGGCCGGGCCGCTTTGCTGTTCGCCGATGCCTACCTTTCAGGCTGCGTCCAGCAGGGCAGGACCGACGTGCAAGGCCGGTCTGCGAGGTTGTATGGTCAAGCTGTTCCATGGCTGAATCTTTTACATGTTAATCTTCCGAAGGCTCTCCAGTATTATGTGGTATGATTGCGGCGACCTGGTGCCGCCAACATCTAACGAGGAGGGCAATAACCGCTCAGAGTGATGTATTCCTTCCGTCTCATTAAAGTTATCTTAAATTTGTTTAAATTTGAATGTATCTAGACATTATTTAGTGTATTATTTAATGTTTCGACACGTCTAAATTTTGAAAATATAAGACAAGGTTCACTAGATAGAGGGGATACTATGTTAGTTTACTTATATCCAAAGCCACTGTGTTAATTTTTCAGAGTGACGTCTATGTGGATATATTAGTACAAGTCTAACATAGACTTTGAACGGTCAAAGAAAAAATATCCTCATAAGTCGTTCATGTCCGATCAACTCCGGAGGATCCCGTCGGAGGGATCCCTCTTCCCTATGATTCTGGCAGTCGCCGAAGGCGGCGTCTTTTCCCTCTAAGACAGAGGGAAGGGTGAAAGTTCAATATCATTAACCTAGAGGGGAGGGGGTGAATAGGTTGTAACAAAATTTCTTGACTTGTTTGCAATTTTAGGCTATGCGGATAAATAATGTGGCCTAATGCAAACTAAGTGGAGCAACCTATATGAAAAATACATATATGAGAACTTCAAGGTCGATGGCTATCATAAATTAAATAAGTGAAAAGATATATCTGAAGCACGCGGAGACGATGATGTATCCCAATGTTCACTTCCTTAAGGGAAAGCTAGTCACCGTTGGAGAGGTGTGGTTACCATGAATGACACCGAACGCCATGAAGGCCCGCCTTCTTCTCCGTGAGCTCCTTCCGCGAAGTATTATCCCTTTCTACTATGTGAAGACCTTAGGGAGGCCTTCGATCATGTACAAACTTTCCGGCTTGATCAAAACTTGATCGCCCCCGACGACCAATACTGCCTAGAAGTACTCAACCTCCAAGAGTAACAAGATCGAAGCTAGAACTTTTCAGTGGAAAGAGAGAGGATGAAAAGATATTTCAATTGGATGGACGCACTCTGAAAGTTGTTTGTTAAATCTCTCATGATCGAAGGATTGGTGGAGAAGCGCGCAAGAGAGAGTAAGAGGATGAAGAACTTGATATGAATCTCAAAATAATAGACAAGGTAAAGATCCACGAAATTAGCCCCTTCCATATATAGGAAAACTAGTCGTTTTATGCCAAAATCGTGCAACAATGTGCATGGACAGTCATATCGGCTCTAGGCCAATATGACTGGCCAAAACTGGTGTTAGGGGCGTGTGTACTGGCCTTACAAAATAAGAGGAACACTTGGTTCGAAAAAAGCCATAACTTTCGTATATGGAGCCCGTTTTCGATGATCTTGGGCTTGTTGGAATCGCAAAAACGAGGTCTACAACTTTATGCATAGAAAAATCATAGTCCAACAATTTAGAAAACATCAATAATAAAGATTTGATCTAACTAAAAAACATAAACTAATAAAAACTCCAAACTCAAAAGTCCAGTAGAATATGCATACGGATTTCATTTTCGATGAACTTGGGCTTATTGAAAAGCTCGCAACAAGCTCAAGAACCTAACACATAGAAACACCAAGATGAATGTGGAAAATGTTGATGTAAAAAGATGGCAAACTTTGATGGAAGTAGAGAGGACATGATTTGAGCTGCAAGTATACCAAATAAAAGCTTTGATCCCCTCTTATGGGTGCGGGGTCCTATAATCAAGAAAAACCGAAAAGGGGAGACTACCTTGTCTCGCTCTTCCGAACTCTATCTTCGAGTTCATTTTTCTCGCTCTTCCAAACTCCTTCTTCGAGATCCCTCGTAGCGATATTCCTCTCCCTTTTGACATCGTGACCCGACATTATAAGAGGGCGAGAGAATTAACCGCATCCCGCTTGAGCTTGCTGACAATGCTCATGCTCCATTCAAGCTGGAACACCTCAGTTGATTGCGTGCCCTAGGTCTGGGTCACTGATAGCTCAACTCATGAGGCTTGGTGGATTGTGACACCGACTTCGAGCCAAAGTTTCTCTCTTGATATCATCTATCTTGAATCCAACATATGGTCTTCAAGCAAAATCTATGGATTATTCCTTCAAACAAAGACTCAATGAAAACATTAATACATATGAATTATCATCAATTACCAAAAACACACGTAGTGGCAATGTACCCTTACACATGGAAGTGCATTGCGGTGGCACCTCTCGGGTGGTTACGACGGTGATGGCAGTATTGCAAGATGGCACACTTTTAGGGGCTAGGACCTAGAGTGAGTTGGAGGGGTGAATTGAGGTGGGTGTCGCTTGTGTTATTACCTCCTTAGAAACAAAAGTTCCCAATTATTTTCGTTAATTGCTAGAGATGATAATAGGATATAATGTATTGTATGACTTATACTCTCTCTGTTTTTTTCTAAATGTATATAGTATTAAAATATATATAGCTTATGATGATTCTAATACTACTAGTACAAATGCTCGTGCTTTTCCACGGGTCTTCAAATTTTATTTCTTAATACATATATATAATTCACAACGCACTAGGAAAATTTTAAAAAAATTTAGGGTATCATAATGTAATACAACATGATAATACCGACCGCAATAATAAGACATCATTGTTGTGCATCTGCGTGGTTTCAAGTTCTAGGTCTTCTTGTTACTTTTCCGCGGTAAGTCTCACACATGTGTTTTGGGCCGTCTTAACGGTTAATTCAACAAACTCTCCTTTGAATGTATTATTGTCTCACAAAATATGGGTGCTGCAAACAGAGGTGTAGCTGAAGGAATACTTCTTTTGATTACTCTAAACAATACTTTGATATTCATAAATATAATGACACATGTCTTCTGAATCTTTATTTCTCTTTGATCAAGTTGCTTTTTACATTTTACCTATGTGTGGTTTAATTAGCTGCTTAAATCAAGTAACAGTAAAACTCATCTAGTTAAGCCTCCTCCACTGGTGGAAAAACAGGCTTCCGGGAAGCCCCATAAGTCGCGAAGGTAAAGGAACCGCGACTAATGGGGTCTTTAGTCGCGGTTCGTGTGGCGAACCGCGACCAAAGGCTCCGGGCCCAGTGGCGCACGGTGGCCAGCTGGTGCACGTGGGGGCTTTAGTCGCGGTTGGCCAGCCCAACCGCGACTAAAGGTGCCCGAAGGCCTTTAGTCGCGGTTGGCTAGTGCCAACCGGGACTAAAGCCCCTCCCCTATATATACCCATCCAGCAGCCAACACTTAGCCATTTGGAGCCATTCTCTTCACAAACTTCACAAGTGAGTGTTAGGTTTGCTTTTGGTTCCTCTTATGCACATAAGGTGTTTGATGAAATGCCCCAAGAGCATGAAACAAACATGATATGAAGTGTTGGAGTCACACTTGAGCTTTCTCATTTATTTTTTCCTCCTCGATCGCGGTTAGCAAGTTGAACCTTTGATGTGTCATTGATAAAATATGCATGTGTGTGTAGTTCATTGTTTAATTTATATTGTTTGTAGCTAGTTAGTTTAACAAATGCATGATGGTTAATTATATATTTTATATTATAATAATGCAGATGAATCGGCAATGGATGTACGGTAACCGACTCTCCGGCGAGTTCAGTACGGGTTTGAAAGATTTCCTCGTAGTGGCTAATGCGAACAAGCGGGGGGTTTTGTTATCTGTCCATGTGTTAAGTGTAAGAATCGGAAGGGTTACTCTTCCTCAAGAGATGTTCACATGCACCTCGCTTCGGCACGGTTTCATGCCAAGCTATAATTGTTGGACCAAGCATGGAGAAAGAGGGGTTATAATGGAAGAAGATGAAGAAGGGGATGATTTCAATGATGAAAGCTATCTTTCTCATTTCGGTGATACTTTCATGGAGGATGCTGAAGGTGAAGGGGAAGGTGAAGGGGAAGGTGAAGAAGAGGCACGTGATGATCCCGTTGATGATCTTGGTCGGACCATTGCTGATGCACGGAGACGCTGCGAAACTGAAAAAGAGAGGGAGAATTTGGATCGCATGTTAGAGGATCACAGGAAGGCGCCGTACCCCGGATGCGATGATGGTCTGAAAAAGCTGGGCTGCACACCGGATTTGCCGAGATGGAAGGCACAGGCAGGTGTAGCTGACTCGGCATTTGAAAACTTGCTGAAAATGTTGAAGAATATGTTTCCAAAGAATAACGAGTTGCCCGCCACTACGTACGAAGCAAAGAAGGTTGTCTGCCCTCTAGGTTTAGAGGTTCTGAAGATACATGCATGCATCAACGATCGCATCCTCTACCGCGGTGAATACGAGAATTTGAATGAATGCCCGGTATGCACCGCATTGCGTTATAAGATCGGAGGCGATGACCCCGGTGACGATGTTGAGGGCCGTAAACCCGGGAAGAGGGTTCCCGCCAAGGTGATGTGGTATGCTCCTATAATACCACGGTTGAAACGTCCGTTCAGGAACAAAGAGCATGCCAAGTTGTTGCGATGGCACAAAGAGGACCGTAAGTCGGACGGGGAGTTGAGACACCCCGCAGATGGAACGCAATGGAGAAAGATCGACAGAGAGTTCAAAGATTTTGCAGCCGACGCAAGGAACATAAGATTTGGTCTAAGTACGGATGGCATGAATCCTTTTGGCGAGCGAGCTCCAGCCATAGTACCTGGCCCGTGACTCTATGCATCTACAACCTTCCTCCTTGGTTGTGCATGAAGCGGAAGTTCATTATGATGCCGGTGCTCATCCAAGGTCCGAAGCAACCCGGCAACGACATCGATGTGTACCTAAGGCCATTAGTTGATGAACTTTTACAGCTGTGGGGCAGACCTGGTGTTCGTGTGTGGGATGAGCACAAAGAAGAGGAATTTGACCTACGAGCGTTGCTTTTCGTAACCATCAACGATTGGCCTGCTCTTAGTAACCTTTCGGGACTCGTCAAATAAGGGATACAATGCATGCACGCACCGCTTACATGAGACCGAAAGTGTACATTTGCCAAATTGTAAGAAGAACGTGTACCTTGGGCATCGTCGATTTCTTCCGAAAGGTCATCCAAGAAGAAAGAAAGGCAAGCATTACAACGGCAAGGCAGATCACCGGCCGAAGCCTCGCGGAACACACCGGTGCCGAGGTATTTGATATGGTCAAGGGTTTGAAAGTCATCTTTGGAAAGGGTCCTCGGCGGACAATCAGTTCCGAAGGGAGCCGACGGGCACGTAGCCATGTGGAAGAAGAAATCTATATTCCGGGAGCTAGAATATTGGAAAGTCCTAGAAGTCCGCTCCGCAATCGACGTGATGCACGTTACGAAGAATATTTGCGTGAACATCCTAAGCTTCTTGGGCGTGTATGGGA
Source organism: Lolium rigidum (assembly GCF_022539505.1). Lineage (NCBI taxonomy): Eukaryota > Viridiplantae > Streptophyta > Magnoliopsida > Poales > Poaceae > Lolium > Lolium rigidum. The sequence goes on from NC_061513.1 coordinate 303,160,373, forward strand.
AGTCAAATGATACAAAGGAAGCACGGCAGGACCAAGCAAAGTTTGAAAGACCCCGATGACCGGCATCCGGAACGGTTTCAAGGTCGTGCCAGCCTACGCTCCGACCAAAGAAGAGAAGGTCATCTTTTTTGAATGCCCGAGCAAGTATGAAGGTCCCGTCAGATTCTCGTCCAATATAAAGGGAATAATAAACATGGCGGAGAAAAAGTTCCAAAACCCGAAGTCTCACGACCGCCACGTGATTATGACACAATTGCTTCCGATTGCTTTGAGGGGCTCCTGCCGGAAAATGTTCGAGTAGCCATTGTGAAGCTATGTGCATTCCTCAATGCAATCTCTCGTAAGGTAATCAATCCGAAGTTCTACCACGGTTACAGAACGATGTGATCCAATGTCTTGTCAGCTTCGAGTTGGTGTTCCCGCCATCCTTCTTCAATATTATGACGCACCTCCTGGTTCACCTAGTCGATGAGATTTCCATTCTCGGTCCCGTATTTCTACACAATATGTTCCCCTTCGAGAGGTTCATGGGAGTATTAAAGAAATATGTTCGTAACCGTGCTAGGCCGTAAGGAAGCATCGCCAAGGGCTATGGAAATGAGGAGGTAATTGAGTTTTGTGTTGACTTTGTTCCCGACCTTAAGCCGATTGGTCTTCCTCAATCGCGGCACGAGGGGAGACTAAGTGGAAAAGGCACGATCGGAAGGAAATCAATGATATGTATGGACGGCCATTCTCTCGACCGAAGCACACCACACAGCTTCCGACCAATTCCAGCTTGGTGGCTCCGTACTTTGAGAAACACAAGAATATTTTACGCTCGGACAACCCCGGGAAGCCCGAATCCCGGATTAGGAAGGCCCACATGGAGACTTTCGGCAGCTTGGTTGAGAAAACATTTAATGAGTGACAATAAGGTTGTAGATCAGCTGTACATGTTGGCCAAGACACCATCTTCGACTATAACGACTTTCCAAGGGTACGAGATAAATGGGAATACATTTTACACGATCGCCCAAGATAAAAAGAGCACCAACCAAAACAAGTGGTGTCCGCTTTGATGCAGCAACCGAGAATGGGCAAAAGGTCACATATTATGGTTACATAGAGGAGATATGGGAACTTGACTATGGACCCTCCTTTAGGGTCCCTTTGTTCCGGTGCAAATGGTTCAAGCTAACAGGAGGTGGGGTAAAGGTGGACCAAGCAATACGGAATGACAATGGTGGATTTCAACAATCTTGGTTATCTTGACGAACCATTCGTCCTAGCGAAAGATGTCGCTCAGGTTTTCTATGTGAAGGACATGAGTAGCAAACCGAGGAAACGGAAAGATAAGAAAACGATCAATACATCATGCGATGATCCAAAGCGCCACATTGTTCTTTCAGGGAAAAGAAACATCGTGGGAGTGGAGGACAAGACAGTACATGTCGAAGATTATAATATGTTTGCTGAAATTCCGCCCTTCAAAGTGAACACCGACCCAAGCATTAAGTTAAATGATGAGGATGCTCCATGGATACGGCACAATCGTAAGCAAGCAGGGACACAAGGGAAGAAATGATGTGTAATAATTTATTAATTGTACCAAACTTTGTTGAATGAATCATGTGAATTATATTACCCGTGATGTGTTTGGTGTCCATTTTCGAATGATTCAATTGACTCGAGATAGCACCGATGATACATGAAATTTGGAGTGACTAAGTCATACTCCCGCATACATGAAATTTGGAGTGACTAAGTCATACTCCCGCATATAGGAAATTTGGAGTGACTAAGTCATACTCCCGCATACATGAAATTTGGAGTGACTAAGTCATACTCCCGCATACATGAAATTTGGAGTGACTAAGTCATACTCCCGCATATAGGAAATTTGGAGTGACTAAGTCATACTCCCGCATACATGAAATTTGGAGTGATTTAGTCATACTCCCGCCTAGGCGTATAATATGCATACTCGTAGTCTTCATAGCCGCCGCCGTTGTACCGGTAGTCGTCGCCTTCTAAGTTGCCGGCGTCGTCGCCGCCGCCGTCGTCGCCGCCGTCGGGCGGCGCTCGTGGCTCGAACCGAGGGTAGCGCAGCGGGGGATATCGCCGGCCGTGATGTAGTCCATGACGCTCCGCGAGTCCGGCCGTACCACCATAGCCGACGGCCGGCCTCGTGGAAGTTTCCGTGGAGGCGACCGTCCTCCTCATACCTCGGCGAGCGCCCTCTCACGCCGATTGATGAAGAAGGCGTCCCAAGTATGCCGGTTATCGGGATGCCGGCGGGGATTCATCCGCCGCTCCGGCGTGAGGTCGAGGTAGTAGTGGTTCGTGATGGCCGCCCGCGCGCGCAGCACTCGAGGGACGGGAGGGACCGCACGCCGCCGGCGCTTAGGCTCCGAGCCCGGCAGGGGACGCGGTAGCCCGGAGGGCAAGGGTAGTTCGAGGCGCAAAGCTCCTCCACCTCGCCGGTAGGTTAGAGTGGGTGCGGCGGAAGCCATGAGAGAGTGATGAGAGATTGTGGAGATGTGATGTCGGCCAGCCGGGCTACCTATATGTAGTGACAAATGGCGGGAAAAATGGGAGCGGGAAGACATGAGGCGGGAAGAAAGAGGCGGGGAGAAAGTGGCGGGAAGAAATTGGCGGGAAAAAATTGGCGGAAAGAAAGAGGCCGGAAGAAATTGGCGGGAAACAATTGGCGGGAAGAAAGAGGCGGGAAGACAGGGAAGAAATGGCGGGAAGACGAGGAGGGAAGAGGGGGTCGGCGGAAAGAGGCGGGAAGAGGGGGCCAACGAACTTTTGAATTGAATTAATTTTATTTTTATGAATTTTTGATAATTTGTATTTTTAAGATTTTGAATTGAATTAGTTTTATTTTTCTGAATTTTTTGATATATTATATGTATTTTTAAGATTTTGAATTGAATTAGTTTTATTTTTCTGAATTTTTTGATATATTATATGTATTTTTAAGATTTTGATTTGAATTAGTTATATTTTTATGAATTTTTTGATATATTATTTGTATTTTTAAGATTTTGAATTGAATTAGTTTTATTTTTCTGAAATTTTTTGATATATTATTTGTATTTTTATGATTTTGAATTGCATTAGTTTTATTTTTCTGAAATTTTTTGATATATTATTTGTATTTTTATGATTTTGAATTGCATTAGTTTTATTTTTCTGAAATTTTTTGATATATTATTTGTATTTTTATGATTTTGAATTGCATTAGTTTTTTTTTCTGATTTTTTTGATATATTATTTGTATTTTTAAAATTTTGAATTGAATTAGTTTTATTTTTCTGAATTTTTTGATATATTATATGTATTATATGATTTTCAAAAAAGAAAAGTATTTTCAAAAAAGAGCATTAGTCGCGGTTGGCCTGGCCAACCGCGACTAAAGGTCCTTGCGCGCGGGAAATTAAAAACTGGGCGAAAAAACCTTTAGTCGCGGTTGGGGTCGCCAACCGCGACTAAAGGGCTACCTTTAGTCGCGGTTGGCGACCCCAACCGCGACTAAAGGGGGGTCCCTATAAATACCTGCGCGCCGCGTTCACTTCGTCTTCCTCGTTCACTTCGTCTGCGCGCGCCCTCTCGCCGATCGACTTCGCCGCCGCCGGCTGCCCGCGTGCGCCCTCGACGTCTCGCCGCGCCGCCCGTGACCGCCGCCGCCGCCGCCGCCGCGCCTCCTCTTCTCGATCTGTCGCCGGCGCCCGGCCGTAGTACCGCCGCCGCGCGCGCGCCCGCTGCGCCCGCGCGCCGCCCTCTCCCTCTTCTCGATCCCGGCCGCCCGACCGCCGCCGCGGCCGCCGGCGCTCCCGTGTGACCGACGCCGCGCCGCGCGCGCCCTCCTCTGGGCCACCGGCCGTGACCGCGCCGCCGGCCCGCACCGCCGCCGCCGCAGTACCGGTACTGGCCGCACCAAAGGACCAAAAAACGAAAGTTTTAGAAAAAAAATTAACAAAAAAAAAACAGCTTTTAAAATTTGCAAGAATTAGTCCGGATTTTTTCCTTTTTTTTGTTATGTTTGTTATTTTTAATTTTAACTATATACTTAACAAAAAAAACTTAAAATTTTGTAATTAACTATAATTAACTTCAACTTAACAAAAAAACTTAAAATTTTGTAATTAACTATAACTTCAACTTAACAAAAAAACTTAAAATTTTGAAATTAACTATAACTTCAACTTAACAAAAAAACTTAAAATTTTGTAATTAACTATAACTTCATATATAAAAACTTAACAAAAACTTAAATTTTGTTAAGTTTTGGCCCGTCTTCTCCGCGAGCCTCGACACGCGCCGTGACGCCGCCGCCGCCGCTGCCCGAGACGTCCCGTCGCGCGCCCCGCCCGATTCTTCGTCCCCGCCGCGCGCGCGCGCCGTTCCTTCGTCGTTGTCGCCGTGGTGTCGCCGCCGTACGGTCGCCAACGCCGTCAACGCCGTCAACGCTACCTCTATTCATAAAATGTAACGCCGCCGTACCGTCGCCAACTTAAAAAGAACTAAAGTTTTGACTTAATAAAAATGAACTAAAATTTAACTTCAACGCGCCAACGCCAACGCCGTGAACGCGCCACCGCCACCGCGAGGGTTATGTGTCCTCGTCACCGCCACCGCCCTTTCGCCACCGCCCTTTCGCCACCACCACCGTTCTCTCGGTCACGCGATCACTGCGTCCCCCTCTCGCCTCCCTCGTCGCCCTCTCTCTTTATATGTAGAAGAGATATGATAATGCTGGCATATACACAATTAATTTGTTTTGACTACATGTTTTCAGGACTCGACATATGGCGGACGATAGAGCTGACCCGATTCCGGACAACTATGATCCGGACGCTCGAAGACCATATGTTCGGCATCATAAATGGCGATATTCCATTTGTGCCGACCGGAGAAGAAGAAGATGATATCTCTTCTTATCTGAACCTTGAGGGTGAAGATGAAGGGCACCGTCAGCAAGATGATGCCGAAGAAACGTCGATAAACGACGATCTTCAATTGGAAGTAGCAACCACCTCCGGCGCCGAGGTATATATATATACATATTGAGCGTCTGGTGATACAACTAACTGATTTGAATAAATGTGTGTGTACTAACGCGCGCGACTCTCTTTCTTATTTTAGCCCTCGGCCGGATCGTCGAAAAATCGAGTACGTCGTCGTCAAAGCGTGGCGCAACCAAGACGATGAAAGCAGGAGAAACATGCACCATCGATGTTGTCGACGAAGCAACCGGCAGGCCGCTGGAGCCCAGCAAGAACGCCACCAAGTTTGTCAGCCAATGCGGAGCCGTTGTTAGAGACAACATCTCGATCACCCGCCAGGAGTGGAATGAGCCAAAGAAGGCACGTGTTGGTTTCACTTTTGTCGATAAGAGAGAAAAAAGATTGCTTCAACAAGCTTATGGAACATTTCGTTCTACCTCCGAATACCGCAAATACGATGAGGAGGGTAAAAAGATTGCGGAAAACAAGGAGAGGCGCAAGCTAGTCAAACAGCTCGCTCTTTCTAGGATGGCCAACGCATTCCGGAAATACAAGCAAAATCTAGCCCATGACTTTGTCAACCAGGGCAAGACTCCGAATTTCAAAGGACAATATGAGAAACGGCAACATGATTGGCCAGAATTTGTGAAGCAAAAGAAATCGGAGCAGTTCCTTGAACTATCGAAAAAAATAAGGAAAATGCGGCCAAGAAGGAGTACAATCATAAAATGGGGCCAGGAGGGTATCGCTTTTGGCAGCCTAAGTGGGAGAAGATGGAGAACGAGCTGAGGGCGCGAGGAATCCGGTCCGTGTACGGAGGGATGGGACCCAAGGGCCAAAAGCTGGTGGTACGGGCATGGGGGATCGCCGAACCCGAGACAGGGGAGTGTGTTTACCAGGGCAAAATAATTACACCCACCCAAAACCTTATTGAGGCAATGAGGGATGCTCAAGAGGGGAGGATCAGGTTCAACAGAGAGAACGACGCCCGACAAAAGCCCTCGGGAATCCCGAACACGGAGGACGTGTACGAGGCATGCCCGGGGACATTCCGTGGAAACTAGGGTTCCCCGCAAAGATGACCCGCACGGTTACGAAGCCGTAAGAGAAAGATGGATCGGGATGCAGATGTTGTGGCGAAGTTGGTAACGGAAATGGATGTGATGAAGAAAACCGTGAGTGTACTAGTCGCCGAAAGAGATGCAGCTCGGGCGCAGCGATGAAGATCATCCAATGGATCTCGAAGCCGCAGCGGAGAAGAAGCAAGCGTGGCTTCCACGGAGGCCTCACCGGCTGGTGCACCGACGATCGAAATTACTGCACCGGAGCCTCACCGGTGGTCGAAGTTACCGCACCGGAGCCTCCTCGCTACCCCGTGGACGATATAAAGGAGATGAAAGCATGTCATCCGTATTATCCTATCGGGAACATGTCCATGAAGGTAGCCATCGGCAGTGCTTTACCACTGGAGCACTCCACCACAACAACCCCATTCAAGATGGCTATGCTCGTGTGACGGTGGAGGAGATAGTCCAAGGGTTTGAGGACCCGGACATTGACATTGCTACACCCGAAGGGGTGAAAAGACTTGGAGATGTCAAGCGCCAGCTCATTCTATGGCGTAAGAAATTTATCAAGTTTCCAGGCGAGGCGCCAACAAGTCCACCCCCGTACGGTGGTGGTGGTGGCGGTGGCGGTGACGGTGGCGGTGGCGGTGGCGGTGACGGTGGCGGTGGCGGTGACGGTGGCGGTGGTGCTTCACCTAATACACCTCATTCACGTCAGCCGACGCCGCCCCCGTCCTCGTCCGGCGGGTGATCGACACCGGTACCGCCCCCAATCCACCTCCGGCGAAGAAGCAGAGCAGTCCCGGGTTATTAACCCGGACCCTTACGTACCTAAGAAAACAAAGGTACCGGAGGTATCACCGAAGCCTCTCCCCAGGAGGTCTTGGGAAAGTAGTGCCGAGGAAGTCGAGGCGGCGCGGCTGCTGATTTAGAGAAATGGCAGGCGAGCGTCAAGAAGAAAATAGAGGGCGAGCCCAAGCCAAGATATTCCGACAAGGAAAAGCAAGGGCTAAGTCATTTTTGAACACACCGTCCCAAGCCGCGAAGAATCTGCCTCGACGACTATTTACGTGAACTTCGTAGGCAAGCACTCGCGTTCAAGAACAGGAAAGAGTTGGCGGAGAAGAAAGCCTTGGAGGACGAGGCCGTGAAAAAATTAGAAAGGGGGAAAGAAGTTGCCCAGCTCGGGGAACAAAGTAAACAATCGATCGCCCCGCTCATAGTGCAAGCCGCCGGTCCGGATGCCCCCGATATCATAGCAGCTGCGGCAGCACATGGATTGACCGTAGAAAGTGCCGTAAAACAAGCGGCCGACTTAGGTATCACTCTTCGTGCAGTGTTAGGCCTTGATGAGGCGCCAATGAAGGACGTAGTATTTACATATGTGAAGAATGGCCCTCTCATCGAGCTCGCGCAGGAAGAGGATCTACCTCGACAAATGAAAGGACTGCTAAATTGGTACAAGGGTTACATAAAACATGAAAACGCCAAAGACTATATATATGCGGAAGTTAAATATGTGCATCACTTCAAACGTTATCGGGTACAAATTCCTCTCGAGTGAATTGTTCCAGCTGTTCAATCTGCGCGAGCTCGACAAATCTATCATCAGCTGCTACGTTCGTAAGTGATTTATTAATTTCTACCCCATCTCGTTCATTGCCTCGCACTATATATATATATATATATATATTGTCCTAACTATCTTGTTGTGTACGCTATATATTATGCAGAATGAAGAAGCGGGAAATGCGAATAAGGAACATCCATGATGTTGGGTTCATTGACCCACACATCGTTAATTCATATGTGTTAGAACACCACCCCGCCGACGTGGAGGAAGACCTCGTGGCGGTTTATTAGAAAACAGCAAGAGAAAAGTGATATTCTATTTCCTTACCATTTTGGGTGAGTGTTTCTGTCTTGAGCACATTCTCTTTTGTTTACTCCATGCATGGTATGTGGCTAATCGATGAGTTATGCATGATCGTGCATGTATCGTGTCCGCAGGTTCCACCGGATTCTTATGGTAATTAAAGTTCAGCACCTCCTCGCTCTCGTCCACGACTCTCCGAATATGGATCCGGCGCTTTGGGGCGACATGAGAAAAATGATGCAAAAGTAATTATTTTCATTCATTTGCGCTCTATATCGATCGGCCTATTTCGTTCATCATTTCCTAATATCAAGTAACTAATTAATAACTCTCTTGTTTATTTAATTTTCTTTGCCTCGTAGGGTTTGGAGACGGTTCGTAGATACCAAGGTCGGTGAATTCAAAAAGAGCTACATTTTAAAATGGCAAGGTGCCGACGACCGGGGATACTCAGCCACCGGGGACCAATCTATGTGGATACTATGTTTGTGAGAGGATCCGGAGATACCGCAATGAGCGGGACCAGTACGTGTGAGAACAACATCCCGAGGAATAACCTCCGGAAGACGCTTAGTCCGAAGCTTCGCTTCCGACCACTTCAAGAGGAACTAGCTGGATGGTTGGCGAGGGAAGTCATCGATCCTAGAGGAGAACACTATTACGATGACGTAGATCTTTATGTGCACCGGAATTTGTAACTAACTTGTTCAAAATTGTATATGGTCATCCGATATTGAATATATATTGTATATGGTCATCCGATATTGAATATATATTGTATATTCCTCTTGAATTCTTTTTGGTTCTAATTTCAAATTTTTTTGAAATTGTACATTCATATGCATGTATGTATACAAGCACCGTAGAATATGTGAAACTCCTTCAAAATTAAAACCCAAAAGAAATAAAATAATACAAATTAAAAAGAAACCAGATTTAGGGGGAGGGGGGCTAAACCCTAAACCTCGCGGAGGCCTTTAGTCGCGGTTGGCCGAAGAACCGCGACTAAAGGTCCTCCGCCCGGCGCTCGCCCTCGCGGCCCACGTGTATGGGCCTTTAGTCGCGGTTCGTAAGGAACCGCGACTAAAGAGGGGCCTTTAGTCGCGCTATAAAGAGTTCTTCCTCTTGTCTCTCTTCTTGCATACCGGCCTTTGGTTGTGTTCTTGAGGAAAGCATCCGGAAGTTCTTCCCATCTAATCGCAAACCCTCCCCCGAATCCTCATACGTCCATTCGGCCCCAACTTAAGCCATCCTATGGCATCTGCTCGTTCACCACGACGACACCACTCTAGTTTTTCAAAACTATGAACATTTTTCCAAACATGCGAATATTTTTCCTAAACCCGTGATTTTTTTATAAAAACCACAAACATACATTTTTTATGACCTCGCAAATTTTGTTCTTAAACCCATAAACATTTTTTTTAGAATTTGTCAACATATTTTCTCTCAAAGTACGGACCCTTTTTTTTTCATAAGACGACAAGGGTCACTTTCAGTTTTGTTCGTGTGATGAACCTTCTTTAATAGTGTTGAACATTTATTTAGTACTGGAAGAAACATTTTTTGTTATATTTTTTCGATAATGGAAATATATTAATATAAGTAAGATACCAATTACACTCAGCCTCTGCAACAACAAAATATCAAGTGCAAGTCGAGCCATCAGGGATGTAGACAACTAAAAAAACTAAAAACAACAAGAAAACAAATCCCTAACAAAGTGATCAGCGACCTGCATCGGTAAATCTGCTGCAGAGCACCAATCGTCAGGCTCAAGATCACCATTCACACAGTTTGGAAGCGGACAATGCCACGCCAAAACCCTGTGTGCATAGTGAATTGTGAAGCGTCGACTTCTTCGAATCCAAGATCTTCGCCTCTGCCGTCACTTAGTGTTCTCAAAGTCGATATGAGCAATTGAGATACTCTAGCCTTCTTGCACATCTCCCATGACGTACCGGCCTCAGTCACCATGGTAATCTTGTTCGACATGCCCAATGGTGCTGAAGAAAACTGGGACCTTGCGCCGCCTAGACCTGCATCAATCGGTGGCACCATGCTGGATGCCGGAGCCGAACAGATCGACTATGACACCATCACTATAGCCATAGACGCATTGGTCTCCCACAACCGAACAAATAAGCCATGACGCCGCGCCATGGCCACAGACGCGTCGGCTGCGGCGTGTAGACTGCCGGCTTGAGCAGTGTTAGCTTTAATCTTGACATTTGTATCTAGTTAGGACTTAGGAGGTTGCATGTAGTCAGTATACTCGTGGTGCATGTGAGATGATTGTTTCAGCTAGAAGTGTATGCCTGGAGAGAGACAACGTGCGGCGTGAAGCCGGCGTCGCAGCCGTGTGAAGCGGACAGCATACAAGAGTGAAGCCAGCAGTCTGCAACGAGCTACCGTTAGATTCAGTGGTTTTGACTAGTTGATTAGTTTGCTTAGTTAGCGCATGCGATGGAGTTTGTTATCTAGATGTGCACGTTTGGCCAAGTCGTATGGTACCTAGAGGGAATATAGGAGAAGGAGATCAAGTCAAGTGTAGTGCGTGAGTGCATGTTGGTTAGTGGAGTTAGTGGGCGTGTGTGCGTCCGGCTGAATGTGTGGTAGCCTATTTAAGTTGTAAGCATATTTGATCAGGCAATGAGAAAGAGAGAAGATGTAGCTACGGTGAAAACCAAGGAAGTGCCCAGGCAAAGCCTCTGTATTCTTCTTCTTCCTTGGCTAGTGTGTGTGTGCGTTCTCTTGTGTGAGAAATACAAGAGTGATAAGAGTGAGAGGTACAAGAAGAAGAAAGGGGCTGCGAGATGCAGCCCCAACAAGCAGCGTCTCCCTGCACTTGGTCTGGTAGTCCGCGGGCGATCTGAACTCCTCACGTTGTCATGCATGGCTGCACATACTTCACCAGGAGATGGCATGGAAGCAGCAGCCAAATGCGCACATCATGGTAGTCTGTGGGTGGTCCGATCTGAGATCCACACATTGGACTGGATGTACTTGACCAGCTTCAACCGAAGATGGAATGGGCCAGATGCCTGTGTGATCAGAGCTGAAACCTCAGGTTGGCCTGCATGTGCTCCAACCGTGGATGGCTTTGGGAGCAACGGCCTGATGTGTGCAGCAGCCAGGTACTATATGATCGGCTTCATCCGCCTCCGTTGGCGTGCGTTGTGATTCAGATCGGCGTGCGTTGTGAACAGTTTTTCATGTTCTTAAAATAGAGATTTCGTATCGTAAAATTTATTATCCAAATATTTTACTCGAAATTCATGAAAAAGGGGTGAATAGAAGAGTATGCCTAGGCATTTTACAGGACACAGGCCGGGTGATGGTGCTTGCGGAGGGATCCTCTTGATGGAGCGTATTTATTATCTCCCCGACAATGTCGTCTACTGATGGCAACAACTCTGTTACCAGTGGGACTCCAAGTGGTGATTGTTGTAGCAAGATATTTTCCCCAAAAAGATGACTCGAAAGTTTATATGGAACTCTCGGGAATTTAACGTTCACTACTCCTTTGTCCTCTTCTAGCAACATGGAAAACAAAGTGATTTCCTTGTGTCGCTAACTCTACCGTGTGATTATCAAGTACAAGTTTTCGTATTAGTAAAACTGAAATAAAACAATAAATAATAATCTATAAGTAGGCAAGAAAGTAAAAACGATAAAGTAAAGTTATTTTTTGGTTTCATTATGTGTTTGGTAATAGTAAGATATTTTTGAATTATTGATTTAATTATTGCAGAAAATATAAAAGGGAACAAAAGTGTTGGAAATTGGTTTCTTATAATAAAAAGTGGACCGGAATTCATGGGTTCACTTGTCTACTATCTCATAAGGTGGAATGGACATAAATTTAATTCAAAGGAGATATAATATTGATGAATCTTAGTTATGTGTTTGATTAGCAATTATATAGGCATCATGCCCTAATATAAAAGATGACGCAACACATCTTACTTATACTCCACTAGAAAGGGTTTCACTCAATCTAGAATTAAGAATAATAAATAGAGTATCGCCTTATTTATTTTAACATGATGTTTGAATATCAAATATGGTACCTCGAGCAAACAAGACCACATTGGATGTCATCAGGTGATTATAGCACATACATTCACTTTATCCCTAGTTAGGTAACAAAATAAAGGTAAAAATCATAGTGGATCTCGAATTTGTTGTTAATATCCAATCACCACCACCATGTTACTCAAACCCCACACATGTTTCTTCATACAAGTTTGATCATAACAAGTACTTAAAAACGAGGTACATAATATGCATCTACCAATACATTTTACACACAAGTTTTATAGATAATCATAATCATGTTGGGCAGCTCATATGGTATTAAAATAATGATATCATGAGAGAGAGATCAAGCTACTCCCACAAACTCATAGTCTAGAGGTGGATTACTTCCTAATCATCATGTTGTTGATGGAGATGATATTGGAGAACGTGGAGATCTAACCAGAGGTGGCTCCAGCGACGTTTCCCCTCTAATATTCGCTGGTTCTGGCTCTATTTTGGTGCTTCTGTGAATCTGTTCCGCCTCCTATGAAGACGCGTTGGGAACCTTTTTATAGGCAGTTTTAGGTCAAGACTTCGAGTCTTATATGAAGACGGACGATCGCGGACACTTGAGGAGGAAGAGGTAGTGTGGCGCGGCCCATGGTGGGGCCCACACCTCCTGTGCTCTTTTGGTCCTCCGGGATTCCCTCCCAAGTTTCAAGTGTTTCAGGTTATTGTCTCAGCGTAAAAACAATCCTAAAAAATTCTCACATCTGTTTGACTTTGTTTAGGTCCCTAAAAGGTAAAAACACACAAAACAGAGGATTCATGTTCTGCATGAGCTGCTATATTGGCAGATCAATTTACATGATTAATTTCAAAGCTGTTAAGAAAATCCAGTAAGCACTTTCAATTCATTAACTATAGTGGCAATAATCACTCTTCTAGTAGCTAAGATCTTCCATAGATTGACCACCTCCAATAAATCCGTCTCCAATTGTATGTGTTGAAGTCCCAACTCAATAGCTAAACCCTAAACGGACATCATCACGTAATGCTTCAGCTTCCATCAGAAGGGAGCTTGTGGCATGATTATACCATAAAGGCTGAGCTCATATGAGTTTCCCTGTATGACCCTAGAGGACTACTCCCGTAGTGCCATCATGTTCTCCATGTTCAATATATTTGCTCCTCTAAAAATAATGGCCATTTCTAGTCGAATCTCTTATACTTAACTCTTTAAACTCAAATTCATAGCAATCTAAAATGAATTTGGCTCAAACTAGTACATTGAACTTGCTTAAACTACTAGAATTAACCCAAAATATAAATTATAATCCTTCATCGATGCTACTGAAGAACTCGTCTATCATTCTCTTCTCTGAGTCATCGGTGTCGGAGCCGAAGTCGATGATCATACGGCCCGGCTTCGTCGGTCTTCCCCGTCTTGTAGCGCTTGAAGGCGCGATGCTCCTCCTGAACATGCTATGGCTACTTGGAGCAAAGCATCGCCATGTACTCCTTGTGGGCTGCTCATGTGAGCCAACAGTGGGGCGTTCAATCGGAGCATCGTCCGGCCAATCAGGTTGCCGATCTAGAAGTTCACCTTCGCATCGATGTCGTGGAGGCAGACAAACTCGATGTTGTACGCCTTTGACTCTTGCGCTGCCGAATGTAAGGCGCGATCCATATTCTTTTGTGCATGTTGAGGTCGGTGATCTCCGCCACCCACGCATGCTGGATGCCTGCTATGCTACTTCTGTTGTGGTGCCGGTGGCATCGGTAGGGTGTGTACCGCGAGGAGGACTAGCCGCGCGCAAGATGATTTTATGCGGCCTCGAGTCACGCTCTGAATCGGTGGAAGGGATTGACTGTGGGAGGATCCGACCATCTGTGTCGCATGGGTGATGCTAGAGTTGCGGTGTGTGGCGCCAACGCGAATTTGGGATGTGTTTTTTTTTTGCGGAAGGTGAAGATATTATTAGACCATCGTTCTTACCGAAAGACCCAGAACAAAAAGTAAATTACAAGGAAGCCCTTCTAGATCCCAACTTCGGCGACGAACTGGAGCCGTCGGTGGCGCGCCGTTGCCGCTGCTCCGCCTCAAGCCTTGGATTAGAGCCAGCCCCGTGGCAGCCGGGAAGTCGCCGATCGCCGGATCCGTAGATCCTACTCGCTGGAACGCCGTCTTCGTCGCGATGGAGCCCAACACCATCTTCACCGTCGTCTTCAACCTCCGGATCCTCCACCACGCCGGATCCGGCCGGGGCACGATGAGCGCGCCAAATCCGTAGATCAGCAAGCTCGGGGAAGTCAGCCGCCGCACGAAGGAGCTCCGGGGAGCGCCGCCGCGAAAGGGGAAGCAAGCCGACAGCACAACCCGCACCGACGCCACCTCCTCCTCCATGGCGCCGCCGGCCGGGAACCTACCAAGCCCTACACTATATACAAGCCTGGATCCACGGTTTCCCCAACCTCCCGCCGCCGGAGCGGCCGCCGGAGGCGGAGGGAACCGCGGATCGCCGGCGAGTGAGGTGGGTTGACGGGAGGATGGCGAATTTGGGATGTGTTGGGAGGGCGGCAGAGTGGGGCCAAGGTGTTTCTTTGTGGAGGCTGAAGTCGGCTATATATGTAGGGGTCGGGGCGGCCAAGGAGTTAAAATATTTACTCTCTATACCGTTTTGGAGTTTAGCTAGGTGCAAGTTTAGAGAAGCAAACCGGATTTTCACTCCTCTAACTAAGAATGGCATTGGGTAGGGTATATATGGGCATGGTAAGAGCAATAGATACTCATACTCGTATAGTCAATTGGTAGAAAGTTCTGCCCATACCCATACTCATACCCATGGGTGTTAAACTCTACCCATAGCCCTACCCGATGGATTCCCCGTACCCATTGGCTACCCAACGGGTACATCAAATAGTACACACGTTATTCATAATTTTACATTCAGCAATAACACATTTGACAAAATCAATTATCTATGCTCAATAACAGGTAGTTAAGTATATGAAAATTATAAAAATTCAGAAATCATAATCACATACTCATGACTCATAAGTCAACAAGATTAGATGAGTCAGGCAATAGATTGATAATTAATGACAATTTAGCATAGGTTCACAAAGTCAATAACTTATCCATTTAGTTGCATAGGTTCCCGTATCTATATAAATGGGCAGGGTATGAGTATACCCATAGGTACAAGACTATACCTATACTCTACCCGTTATTTAAAGGGTATGATATGGTTACTACCCATATCATAAAATTGTGCTCATACCCTGCTCATATGGATATGTTACCTGCAGGTACCTGTACCCATGGGTAAAGTTGTCATCTTTACCTCTAACAGATTATCTAGAGATGCCCTAATCTGGAGCCCCGAAATGGAACCTGGTCTTGATTACTCCCCTATGTCTTAACGCTTGATCATGACGAGCTACCGAAATCGTCATGTTAAGACAAGTTACGCACACGCCATGTGATGTTAGTTAGCTCCTCATCATTGGTCTGAACACTTTTGCCCGTGGCCTGTGCATGTACTGTTGGGATAAACCAGGTTCAGTACATGCATGGAATCTGGCATGCAAACTAGAAGTCACTTCCCTCCCGATGATGAATCCGCATGCGCCAGGTGCTCCCAAAGGTCCTCTCGCCGGCCCGTTTGCGACATCATCTCTGACCCTGCAGTCTGAACTCTGATGTGGACTCCCTCATTCGAGAAGCCTGGACTGGAGCTGGGTGGATGGAGGCTGTGGCTACCGGTTAATCCAGTCCAAGACGCAAGAAACACGATTAATCGGTTGAACGCATGCGGATTGACCCGATGAGGTGACGGATCAGCGATACAACTGTGCCAAAAGGCGAAGAGCAGTCGCGGATTCTTGGATCGTTCCGGATGTGTCGAGCTTAGCATTCATGCGGGGTTGATTGTTCGAGGATGGGATAGGCATGCATGCATGCATACTGAGTCGTGTGCATACTTACGCAATCCGGTTCTTGTTAGCAATCAGAGGATCGGCGAAGGGGTAGCTTGCGTGATGGCGGACGGCGGTTCTCTGATAACTCCGTGTGATTTCACTTCGGTAGTTCCGCCTAATTAACCTCCTTCTAGCTAAATCCTAACATGCATATCATCCTAGCAAGAGCACGATCGAACTGGTGCTGCCAGCACAATCCTCTATGGAGTACGGCAACAAATTGCCACAGGTAACACGTAATAGGTTGTTATTTAGCAGATCGATGCATGAATTGAAACCACACATGTAAGTATGTAATATACTCGCTGACAATCACTTGCTCTCTGTAGGTCGACCCAGCAACAGGAAGCAACATGCTCGTGGAGCAGCGGCGGGCGTGTTCCTGCCGGTTAGGCACTGCATGTTTGGATTTCCAGGAGCAGGAATGGGACCAGATCTGAAAGCCATGGTGCTCCGTGCCGTCGCTTGTTATGTCGGATTCTGTTTCCGACATGATCCGGCCTGCATATGTGTGTCTTCAGATCAACGAAAATGCAGAGAGATATGCGCCTAGAAGACTCAGGATATGTAAGACTGCTCCACACCTCACGTGTGTTTGTGTGCAAGACGGCAGGAGACACTTTTTTTGCCAAAATTCTATGGGAGCGGAATGTACCAAGTGAAGTGGCCCAGCAAATTTGTACTCCCGGACGGGAGCGGCGAATCCTATACACCGACCAGGTCGGTGCTTACCAAGCACCGCACACCCTGGTCGGGTATAGGGCCCGGCCCATTTGAGTTTTTTCATTTTATTTTCGTTTTCTGTTTATTCGTTTTCTTTCTTTTTTGTTTGTTTTTCTGTTTTCTTTTCTTTTCTGTTTCTTTTTATTTTCTTTCTTTTTAAAAATTCCGAAAAAACAATTTTTTTTACTTTTTTAGAAATGTTCAAATTTATAATTTGTTCAAATTTGAAAATTGTTCGAATTAAAAATTGTTAAAAAATAAAAATTGTTCAGATTGTAAAATTTGTTCAAACCTAAAATTGTACAAACTTAAAATTGTTCAAATTTAAAAATTGTTCAAATTTTTAAAAAAAGAATATTTAATAAAATTGTCAAATTAGAAATTCACGATTTTAAAATTTTAAAGTTCAGATTTTAAAATTTTCATTTTTTAAAATATTCAAATTATAAAAAATTAACAGAAAGAAAAGAAACGAAAAAAAGAAAACGTTTACCTGATGCTGTTGGGCCGGCCCAGCAAGCCACGTCGGACCACCGGAAATGAAAACAGCCAGTCGGGATCGTGGGCCGGCCCAACAACGACCGGGGGGTGTGCGGCTCCTCGCTTTGCCACCGACCAGGTCGGTGTAAAGCAACACCCGACGGGAGCGCCTACTCTCCGCCTTAAGCGGGAGCGACGGTTCGCTCCGCCTGGGCCGCTCGGCCCAACAAAAGGTACTGCTTTTCTCTCCTTTTTCTCCTTTCAGTTTAGATTTATAAAATGTTTGATCCTAAAAAAGTTTAAATTTGAAAAAAGATTGGATTAAAAAATGTTCAGATTTAAGAATATTCGAATCTAAAAATGTTCAAAATTAAAAAATGTTCAAATTAAAAAATGTACAAATATGAAAAAGTTCCAAATTGAAAAAAATTCAAATTAAAATGTATGCAAATTTCAAAAAAAGATCAAATCTGAAAATTGTTGAAAAGCGAAAAATGTTCATATCTAGAAATGTTCAAATTCTTTTTTGTTGAGCGGAGAATAGGGATTTCCCTCCCGGACGGCTGCTGTAACGACAGAACCCACACAAATAGGGCGCTAAGTGGGCCAATAGTCTTTTATGGGCCAGATTTATCTGGTCCCGTGGGTCAGCACTCAGCACGCAGTGGCCTAGGGAATCAGACTATGATCCAACCTCTACTTGAACACAAACTGCACCTAATCTGATTTCAAATTAGGTGGATTCTTGATTTGTACTCGCCCGTTCCGGCTCAATATATGGAGTAATTTTTTCCCAGATTTTTTAAATAGAAGGCCCTCCGGCCCAGCTTTATATATAAAACCACACACAAGTAAGGTTCGGTACAACACCACACCGCACACACAAATGATAGAAGATGTTCTGAGACAAGCCCACACATTCAGCTCCCAGCGATACATATCATGACAAAGCACCCACATCCCGGACCCCTCGCATGCCCCAAAGGTCGTCGTAGATGATCAAGGTCGAGATGTCGTCCTCATGTCGACTCAGACCGCGTCCGAGCGTAGAGCCTCCTGACGCCGCCCACCGCCAAGTCCAGCAAGTCCCCGTCCCTCGGTCTGACCAGAACCCTCCAACACTGCATATGTAAAGATAATTGGTAGAAGATGTCAGCCGGGTTGCCGATCAGCCTTCCCTCAATGGCTAGCTTATTACGTATGTTCCAAAGCGTCCAGCATTGAGCCGCAAACGTGAACCAAGCTAGCCTACGGAGGGGGTTAGACAATCCCTGAGAGAGTGCGATGAAGTCCCCTGCCCCTGCCGGGTTCCAGTCACACGAAAGGAGCTCCCTCACCCTAGCCCACATAGGTCTTGCGGATGGGCAGGTGAAGAAGATGTGGTTGCAGTCCTCCCAGGCCCCGCAAAGCGCACACGTTCCATTGGAAGGACCATGTCGCTTAAGCAGCTGCTCTCCCGAGGGCAGCCGCCCACGGATCAATTGCCAGAGGAACACCTTAATCTTTGGTGGTACTCTGGTTCTCCACACATCCTTGAACGATGTGGTCGCCGCCCCTTGCGCCAGCCTAGCATAAACAGAGGAAGTGGAGTATAATCCGGAAGGCTCCAAGGCCCATGAGACCTCGTCGTCTTCCGTGCTAGTAGGAAGTCCCTGTACCTCCCTGCACAAGTTGTCCCACTCCACTGTTTCGGCAAGACCAAATTGTCGCCTGAAGCGGAGGCGCCATTCCCCTGGCACCCCATCGAGCACCCTTGCTCCATGGACGGTGATGAAAGGCGACTCACAGCAGCTGAAGAGTCTGGGAAATCTTGCCCTAAGTGGTCCGTTGCCCGTCCACCAGTCTGTCCAGAAATAGGTTCTTCTCCCGTTTCGAACCCTATGTTTTTCCCCCAGTTTGAAGTGCCATTTGACGTTTTGTATCGCATTCCAAAACTGTGAGCCATGAGTTGGTACCTCCCCCGCATAGAGATCCCTACCCCGCAGGTACTTCGCCCTGATCAAGTCTACCCAAAGACCTTCCGCCCCTTGATAGAGCTTCCAAATCCATTTCACCATTAGGGCGATATTCATGGACTTGGTGTTCATCACCCCTAGGCCCCCCAGCACCTTGGGTTTACATACCGTGGCCCAGTCCACCATGTGGTACTTGCGTTTGTCGCCCACGCCCTCCCAAAAGAAGCGTGAGCGCGGTCTATCCATAGCCTTATGCGTGCCGTCATGGAGCAGGTACATGCTCATTGCGAACAAAGGCAGACTAGACAAGCAGGAGTTGGTAAGCTCCAGGCGCCCCGCCGCCCCAAGGTACAACCCCTGCCATGGTTCGACCCTACGAGCCACGACCTCCGGGAGGAAGCCCCAGTCCGATACCCTAAGCGGTTTATCGCTAATAGGTAGTCCCAGATACTTAATCGGGAACTTGCCCAAGCGACAATTGAGAAGGTTGGCCACCCTTTGTTGGGCAGTCCCGGAGACCCCCATGACCACAACCTCACTCTTGTCGAAATTGATCTTCAGACCCGACATGTTCTCAAAACATAGGAGCAGGGTCTTCAGATTCGCAATACCCACCCCTGTGGGTTCCACCAAGATCATGGTGTCGTCCGCGTACTGCAGTTGAGTCACCCCCCCTGGGATGAGGTGTGGCACCAGTCCCCTGACATGACCAGCGGAGTTGGCCTTGGTGATGATTGCCGCCAGGCCATCCACCAGGAAGTCAAAGAGAATCGGCGAGAGTGGGTCTCCCTATCTCACCCCGCGCTTGTTCCGGAAGAAATGCCCTATTTCCCCGTTGACATTGATCGCAGTTTGGCCACCCCTGACCAACTGCATCAAACGATGGACCATCATTGCGGAGAACCCCTTTCTCAGGAGAATCTCCTGCAGAAAGTTCCAGTTGACCCTGTCGTAAGCCTTCTCGAAGTCAAGCTTCAGGAGCAAACCCTTTTGCTTCTACGACGTGTAGCTCGTGCACAATCTCATGTAAAGCAAGAGCCCCCTCATGTAAGCATCGCCCTCTAATGAAAGCGGACACGTTGCAGCACCTGATGTTGTTATCCGCCCGCCTAAGTTCGTGGATCCACCATGGAAGATTGGTCCGAGCTTCCGGTCGACATAATGTGCGACGTGCTCAAGCTGCTCGAGTGCCCAGACCTCGTCCGGTCCGCCGCCGTCAGCACAGTCTGGTACAACGCCTACTCCACGGCACGCCGCATCGGCATCTGCCTTGGCCATCAAACGCCGTGTCTACTCTACTGCACCGAGGCTGCCGGGCTCAAAGCTCTTGGCATGTACAGCCTTTCCGAGCGAAAGGCCTACACCATGCCGTTCCCTGAATCCCCCATCATCAGGAACTGGGTCGGCTCGTCGCATGGATGGCTAGTCGCTACGGTTGAGAAGTCTGAACTGATGCTTCTCAACCCGATCACGGGTGCCATGATTGCGCTACCTCCGGTGAAAACCATGGAGCATGTTAGGGGCACTTCTTTTGGGCTTCTAGAGCTGCTTCTAGGTACCAAATGGGTGAAGTCCAAAAGAACTCTCCTGCTTAATTCAGGCTTATTTCCACCGAGAAGCTCACTCATAGTGCAATTTTAGAAACTGGAAGACAACAGTTTCCCGAGCTTCTGGGTCGAAAACCGAATCGGTATGTGAACCCACCCCTCTAGAGCAGTTCTATTTACGACACCATGCCACTCCACCAGTCCACCTGAGGTAACGTTTCAGCCAAAGAAAAAAAAAATCGCACCGGAGCAAGCCAAATAGGATAGGGTTCATCGCTCCCGCGGTCTCGCCCGACGCGCCAACACCTCGCCCGCCGACGCTGCCAGCACCTCGCCCGCCGGTGCCGGCGCCGCCAGCACCTCGCCCCTCGCAGCGCACTTGCCCGCCGGCGCCGCCAGCACCTCGCCCCTCGCAGCCGCACTTGCCCGCCGGCGCCGCCAGCACCTCGCCTCTCGCCGCCGCCGGTTGTCAGCTCCGCCGTTTGATCTAGGAGCGCCGCCCTCGCGCCGTCGCCGTGGTGCTCCACCTCTTCACCGGACACTTCACCTTGCCGTGTTCGTGGAGCTACACCTCATCCCCGACCAATTCCACCATGTTGTTCCCATCTACAGAGACGGAGGTTCTTATTTCTGGAGGATTTGGAGAATTGGTGGGTGTATGCTAGTAATGATGGGATTTATCCGTTAAACAAGACACAATTCCTGTCTAGGGGTGTTGTAGACTTTGCACAACAAACATGCCCAAATTCAAGAAGCCCAAAAGAAGGGGAAGAATAGTTTCTAGGAGCTTCTTCTCACCGAAGTTTCTCTCCACCGGCATCCATAAGCTAGCTTCTCTATAAGCATAAGCCCAAAAGAAGTGGCCCTTAATCCTCTCCTAAACGACGACGGTGTTCTTGAACGGTATGAGGTGTCTTACTATCTGATGGAGCACTTCCGAGGGTAGAGAAAGGGCGTAGCACATTTTCTTTGGACGAGTATGGTGACCTGGTCTATTCTAATTAAGGCAACTTTGTCGTGTGATCCGGTGAATGCATTGTCATGCTCATCCACGAGCCCTTTGGACAGCTCTCGTTTGCCAGAGTAGGAGATGCTCACTGGCGCTGGCTCGACATGCATAGTTATTATTCAGATTGTATATACCACGACGGATGGTTCTATGCGATGGCTGATGAAGGCGCTATTGACGCGTACAATTTAAGTGAACCGTCTGTCGACATCCACAAGAGATTGTTACCAAAAACACTTCGGACGGTTTCGAAATGTCATATTGTTCAGGCAGAATGGGGAGATGTCCTCCAAATTATTAGGACGGAGACCTATTATCCCGAACGACCGGAAGGTCCGGTGTATATCACCGAATTCGAAGTGTACAAGGTTGATTTTTATGAGCAGAAGCGTGTCAAGATGACAGGAATAGGAGACTACGTATTGTTTATTGGGAAGAGCACGACATCTTGCTTTAGCGTAAAGGATTACCCAGACTTGATGCCAAACCATATATATTTTACTGACGACAACGAAGGAACACACTCTGACCATAGAGACGACCCTCGTGACATGGGAATTTATAGCATTGAGAATAATACCACAACTCATGTGGTTTATCCTGAGCTTTGGATGAATTGGTTGCCTCCCATATGGCTGACGCCAAGTCTTCCAAAAACCGGTATAGCTCGACTTGTCCCTTAATATCTACTGGTATGAAAAATACCGCCCCCGTTGGGTGCGCTCCGTTTCGACGCTCTTTCGCCGACGTCGTGGCGTCGGCCGCCTCGGGTACCATGGCCGGGCCGCCCCGCTCCGGTCCTCCGGGGACGGCGCCCGCTCCTTCGGTGCCGGCTCGCCCGCAGGCGGCGGCCGCTGCGTCGGTCGCCGGAGGGTACCAAGGCCCTCCGGGGTTCCAAGGTTGGCCGCAGGGGGCCCTCATGCCACCGGTCCCTGTACCGCCGCCCCGGCCCCAGGTGGGGTATCGCCCGCCGCAGCCGCGCATGCCGGCCGCTCCGTTCGTGCCTCCTCAACAGCCGCCGTATCCTCCGCAGCAGCAATATCCTCAGTACCCGCCGCAGCAGCAGTATGCTCAGTTTCAAGGTCATTTTTTCCCCGCTACTAATCCAACGCAGCAGCCGGTGGTGTCACAGGTACCACAGCAGGTTAATCCGCCGGCGCAGCCTGGGCAGCAGAAGAAGAGGAGGAAGAAGAAACCCGTCGCAGCGGTGGGGACAGCGGGAGGTGGTATTGTTGCGCCGCCAGCTATATTGCAGGGTCACATGCAGGACCCGCACCCGGCTGGTTTTCCTACGCCAGTGTTGGAGACGGTTCCTGCACCACTGCCGATGCCGGCTGTTCCACCTGTGGTTGCTACACCTGCGACGACTGCACCTGTGGTGAAGCCGAAGAAGGCGGGTCGCTGTTGGAAGTGCGCGGTCAACACACATGCTTCTAAGGACTGTAAGGTTCCTCATTACTGTTTGGTTTGTGACTCTGGGGCTCATCCGACTATTCGCTGTCCTGTGCTGAAGACCCCGAGACCTATGAGTTTTTTTTGTGGGTTGCGGTAATGACGCCACGCTAGATCTCCAGGTTCCTGACTCAGTTTATAAGCCACAGATGTTATCCAGTGGAGCACCTACAGCTTTGGTACAGGTGTCAGGGGAGGGGACTATTGCAGCGGCAGATATTCAGAATCTCATGGCGCGCATGTGTCCGGGGAATCCCACTTGGAATGGGAGGCGCAGCCTCATGGTGATAACGCTTTTCTGATTGGGATCCCCACCGCTGAGGACTTGTCGAGGATTGACGGTATGCAGATGAGCGTGCCGAAGATTAATGCACAGGCCATGGTTTCTTCTTGGACTCAGCAGGATGTTATGCCAGAGTTTGTGATGGAGCCTGTTTGGGTGCATGTCGAGGGTGTTCCGAATGCTCTACGTCACTTCCTCGGTCTTTGGGCTGTTGGTACGTTTATTGGTACTACTGTTGATGTGGATTTGTACACCTTGAGGAGTCAGGGGTTAGTTCGTATTCAGGTGGCCATGAGAGATACTTCTGTTCTGGAGAAAGATAAGGCCAAGCACGGACCACCATGCTTAGAGGTGCTGGCTCGCTTACAGCTTAATGGATACAGATTCAGATTTCGCCGTGAGTCTTCCGAGTACAAGCCGGACCCTAGGTTTCGTCCTTTCTTTTGGAAGGGTGAGGATGAGGACGATGCGGCTCATGGTGACGATGATGGTTTTGATGATGCCGCGGCGGAGGGGGCACCAGGGGCCTCACTTATGGACGTTGATGGCCATGCATCTTTGCCTACTTCTGGCTCAGCTTCGGTACCGGTTACTCAGGTCGCCATGACCCCGTTTAACCACTCGCCGACGACAGACAGGGGCAAGGCGATTGTGGCTAGAGCTTTGTCGGTGTCGCCACACTTGGTGGCAACTCCGCCTCCGTCGCGTGTTCGGACTTTTATGCAGGGGAGGACTCGCCCGGTGTCTTCGTCTCCTACTCCTCTCGGTGGTCCTCTAGTTGCTCCCACTCCGTCTTCTACCTCGACTCAGACGGAGAGGGGGCTTCTGCAGGCTTCTTCTTCGGCGGCTGGCTCGTCGGACTTGGGGTTGCAGCGCCACGCCGCGGTGGTGGTGGAGCAGCAGCAGCCGGCCTTGGGCTCGGCGCTGCCGCAGCTCCCTACCGCTGATGCGGCGACGCAGCAGCAGCAGCCTGGTCCGGCGGGGATTCAGCAGCTGGCCGGGGACTTAGCGGCTCAGCAGCAGGTCGTCGGAACGGTGGGGCAGCAGCCACCTGCCCCCTGTCTCGGTGGCGCTACAGCAGCCGGCCATGGGCAGTGAGGGACTGCACGCAGTCCCGTGCACGCCTGGGCAGCACCCGGCCTCTGGCCTGAGCTCCCCGTCGCCGGGCGGAGGGCCTGGGGCGGTGCCGTCCTCGCCCCGTGCGTCTCAGGAGGAGGAGCAGGACTGGTTGGGGAGGCGCCCCAGCCGGTCCCCTTTGAGGCGTCGCAGCCGATCCCCGGCGCCCTCTTCGCCTATGGGGGTTTCGGCGTCGCGGTCGGGTTCGGTGCAGGGGGCTTCATCGCCATCTACCCCTGCATCGAGATCTTCTTCACCAGCGTCAGGACGGTCTTCTTCACCACGCTTGTCTCCGCCTCCGCCAGTTGCCCCCGTCTTGCATCCTCCCCCCACTATTCCTCCACCAGTGGCACAGCCGCCGGTGAGGAGGAGTGGGAGGTTTGCTATGACGGAGGATGGCGTGGAGGCTACGGATGAAGACGTGATGCAGAGGGCTATGCGACGTAAGGCGGAAAAGAACCTCGACACGGCAGGTACCAGATTTTCATCCAAGTCCTTCACTTCTTTTTCTGATTCTAGAATTTCTTCGAATTTGAGTAGTGTAGGTATATCTTTGGGTAGAGGTTCGGATGAGATTTTAGCTTCAGCTCATGTGTTGAGACAGACGGAGCTTGACCGTTTAACGGTTGCTCCAAATGGATCCACTGAGCTGGCTACTTCCATCGTTGACGATGACGAAGATGATGGCATCCTAGATGGTCATCTTCTCTCGGCTTTAGTTGGGAGTGTGACGAGAGTTGATTTAGACCACTCGGAGCTTAGTTCAGTGTATGACCTCTCTGCCTCTGAACGTGGTTCTAGATCATCGGCTGGAAAGAAATCTCGTAGATATGGCAAAAAATCTAAATCCAAAATAGTTTCTCGATGAACGGCATGTTTCGGAATAGCAGAGGTCTTGGTGACTTGGCTAAGCATTCTCACATTGCCGATGGTTGTAGAGATTATGATTTAGATTTCATTGCTATATCGGAGACGGGTAGGCGAAATTTCACACAAAGTTTTCTCGACCGATTGTCGGCGGAATTAACTTTCGGTGGTTTTCTCGCCCACCCCGTGGTAGATCCGGTGGCATTTTACTTGGCGTCCGTATTGATACCATGACTGTCTTAGCTAGTTCCGATGGAGAGTACCACATTAAGCTCGACATTCGGATAAAGCGTACGGGTTCAAGTGGACTCGGTCGCTGTGTATGGTGCCGCTCATGATGCTTTTAAGGCTGACTTTTTACGTGAGTTGGTAAATCTTACAAAAGATAATCCCTATCCGATTTTAATCGGAGGCGATTTTAATTTGTTGAGATTTCCTCACGAGAAAAGTAAAGGCCACTTTGATGGACATTGGCCTTTTCTATTCAATGCTGTCATTGACAGTCTTGATTTAAGGGAGGTGTTCATGTCTGGTCGACAGCTTACTTGGGCCAACAGCTTGCTCGAACCCACCTACGAGAAACTAGATCGCGTGTTGATGGACACCGAATGGGAAAATAAATACCCTATGGTGTCTGTCCGTGCACTAGAACGTATTGTAAATCTGTCTGACCATGCCCCCATCCTTCTAACCAGTGGGGAACCCCGTCCTGTGTGTAAGCGGCCGTTCAAATTTGAACTTGGTTGGTTACATCGGGATGGTTTTCATGATATGGTTAAGAAGGTTTGGGAGAGACCGGTCGGTGGCAGCTCTCCAATTCTGAGATGGAACAATAAGATGCGATCATTGCGCAAACATCTCTCGTGGTTGGGCTGCCCATTCGGCTGGTATTCTTAAAAAGAGAAGGCTCGCTTATCAAAGGTCATTGATGAGCTTGAGGCTTTTGCGGAGGTTAGACCGCTGTCGACGCAGGAGATTGAACTCAAAAATCAATCAAATGCGCAGATGGCGAGTCTTCTTCGTGAGGAGGAACTCAAATGGTACCAGCGATCCAAAGCCCAGTTCATTTTAGAGGGAGATTTAAATACGCGATATTTCCATGCTTTAGCCAATGGGAGACATCGGAAAAAACGTATCCATTCTCTTACTCAAGATGAAGGGGTGATTGAAGGCCATGAGCAGCTCAAATCGTACATTACTAATTATTATAAAGGCTTGTTTGGTCCTCCGGAGGAAAGTACTTTCTCTCTTAATGAGGATTTAATGACCGATATAACCCAAGTTTCCGTTGAGGAAAATGGTCTACTAACCGCACCTTATACTGAGGAAGAGGTTCAGAAGGCAGTTTTCCAAATGGAATGCAACAAAGCACCGGGTCCTGATGGTTTCCCAGCTGAGTTTTATCAAACTTTACGGGACACGATTGAATCGGACCTTCTAGATTTGTTCGAGTGACCTACACTCGGACAACTAGAATTATTTCGTCTAAATTTTGGTGAAGTAATCTTGTTACCGAAAGTTAATGAGGCAGAGAGGATTCAACAATATAGACCTATCTGCCTATTAAATGTAAGTTTCAAGATTTTCACGAAAGTGGCCACCATTAGACTTAATACGGTCGCGGATCATGTTGTCCAGCCATCACAGACGGCCTTTATGCAAGGAAGAAACATCCTTGATGGAGTGGCGGTCTTGCATGAGACGGTACATGAGATGCATTCTAAGAAATTAAATGGGGTTATTTTGAAACTAGATTTTGAAAAGGCGTATGATAAAGTTAAGTGGTCTTTTCTACAGCAAACACTCAGGATGAAAGGTTTTTCTCCAGAGTGGCGCGCTCTGATAAATGATTTTGTGTATGGTGGTAGTGTCGCAATCCGGGTCAATGATGACACCGGTCACTATTTCCAAACACGAAAAGGGTTACGCCAAGGGGATCCGTTATCACCGATGTTGTTTAACATTGTAGCGGACATTCTGGCTATACTCATAGAGCGGGCTAAGGCTGATGGCCAGATTGAAGGTGTGATTCCACATCTAGTTGATGGTGGCTTATCTATACTTCAATACGCCGATGATACAATTCTATTTATGGATCATGATCTTGAAAAATCTCAAAACTTGAAATTAATCTTGGCGGCCTTTGAGCAATTGTCAGGATTGAAAATCAATTTCCATAAGAGTGAATTGTTCTGCTTCGGTGATGCCCAAAATGATGTGACTCTGTACGCAGAGTTGTTTGGTTGTGGGCAAGGCCAATTTCCGATTCGTTATTTGGGTATTCCGATTCATTATCGGAGACTTACAATCGCGGAATGGAAATTAGTGGAAGAAAGACTACAAAAACGCCTTAGTAGCTGGAAAGGCAAGTTGTTGTCCCTAGGTGGAAGATTGATACTCATTAATTTGGTACTCACAAACATGGTACTGTATATGTTATCATTTTTCATCTTACCAAAAGGAATTCTGCATAAACTCGATTATTATCGATCCAGATTCTTTTGGCAAGGGGACAGATGAGAAAAAGAAATATCGACCGGTTAAGTGGAGTATAGTTTGTAGTCCCAAAGACCAAGGTGGGCTTGGAGTTCATGATTTGGAAGTCAAGAATTCGGCCCTATTGGGAAAATGGCTGTTTAAACTCCTCACCGAGGATGGGACTTGGCGGACTATCCTTCGGCGAAAGTATATCGGTTCGAAGACATTATCCCAAATGGTTTGGAAACCAGGGGATTCTCACTTCGGGCCGGGCTAATGGCGACTAAAAATGAATTTTTTCGCCATGGCACTTTCTCAATCAGAAATGGAGCACAAATACGTTTCGGGAAGATGCTTGGCTTGACAACGCACCCCTAAGTGAACAAGTATCCAGCTCTTTATAGGATTGCTCGTCGTCAAGGTGATACCATTGCTACCGTAATGGCTACCTCACCCCGAATGTGACGTTCGGACGGGTTTTACTTGGACAAAGACTTGCGGCATGGAATACCTTAATTCAACGGCTCGGGGATATTCAATTATCGGACGAACCGGACGAATTTAGATGGAACCTTCATGCCAACGGTGCTTTCTCTGTGAAATCTTTCTACAACGCGATCCTTCTTTCGATCTACCGATTGATAATAATAAAAAGATTTGGAAGATGAAGATACCATTAAAAATTAAAATTTTTGGATGGTATCTTCGTCGAGGGGTAATCCTCACCAAAGATAATCTTGTTAAGCGTAATTGGCATGGGAGTACTCGATGTGTTTTCTGTCAACAGGACGAAACAATCAAGCACTTGTTCTTCCGAGTGCCGGTTCGCGAGATCTATATGGTCAGTCATCCAAGTAGCGTCTACCCCGTATCCTCCGACTAGTGTTGCCAATGTATTTGGTAATTGGCTCCATGGTGTTGATTCAAGGTTTAAGTTGCTTCTTAGGGTGGGGGCGCTAGCGATTATCCGGGCGCTTTGGCTATGTAGAAATAACAAGATTTTTAATGATATAAATTGCTCTTTGTTGCAGGTCATCTACAGATGTACAGGTATTCTCCGTTCGTGGTTACCTCTTCAGCGAGTGGAGAACCGAGACCAGTTTACGGAGGTCTGTACACGGTTGGAGGCTGCGGCGAGGGATACTTTTTCCCAACATGGGTGGCAGCATAGTCTACGGATAGATGCCCCACCTACTTCTTAGGCGTTATATGTTTCATCTTGATGTGTATCTCGCCTAGTTTTTTTGTTTTTATCACTTTCGAACCTGAGACAACATAAACGGCTGTGTGCATCCTGGTTATGCAGAGGTTGGATGTAATTGCTTATAAAAGTAATGAAAGCATCCTTTATCAAAAAAAAATGTAAAATACCGCACATTTGAGCAGCCTTTCTTCACATTTCATTTCCCTAGTGCTGCTCCTCATAGAATTGTACAACTTCACTTCAGGCACTAAGACTGTTAAAAGTATACTGCTGCAACGTTTGTTTTTCCTTTTCATGTTGAAACATCATAATTGTCTCGGTGTGTTTAATTCTATTTGGTCTTATCGTTAGATGTCATGAAACATGATGCTGTTTTATTTTGGAGAACAACATTTTTTGTCTCTTGTATTTATTTTGTTGCAGTCTAGAAAACTTAAGAACAAGACAATCTTTTTTTACCATGTTACCTATAAATATCTGTTTTTTCATAGTTAACTTCACCATGTTTGTGTGTGACAACTATAATTATTCCTCATAATGGCAGGTTTTCGAGATACTTACAGTGGGAGGCGGTAATATCATTGTATTAGTCATCAGTAACCAGCTGGAGACATCTTATACTTCCTTTTTCCCTTATTAGGATGCCTATTAGTTTTGATCAAAGTCAAACTTTATAAACTTTGACCACATGTATGGAAGAATATCAATATCTAGAGTATCATCTCAATGTCAAACTTCATAAAGATACTTTTGTGTTGGCATCAACCTTTTTTTTGACCCATGACTGTGAGGCAAAAAGCCCCACAACAAAATATTATTAAACCAAACCCAGTTCCAACTGTTTACAAAGGAAAGAAAAAGAAAGAAAGAAAATATATACAAGATGGACAAGACACTAAAGCAGGGACCTAATCCATCTCAAGAGACTATCCTTGTGCTTGATCTTGATTCTATACTGTAGCAAAGATATGTCATGCACTTCCACGTAGTGAAAGAACCATTCTCTTGTCTAAAGATTTTACCATTCCTGATCAGCCAGATATTCCAACAAGCTATGATGAGAACTTCCATAAAGAAAGAGTGTCCAAAACTCCTCTTAGCATGCTCCAACACTATCTGAAGATCATCATGTTGATGCCACTCGATCGATAATTCCATATTCTGGAGCTGATTGCACTCAAAAAATAAATGGATTCTATCCTCATGGCTTCTTAAAGGACATAGCACACAATGCATATCTTCAGTAGCATTCCAATATCGACGTTGTAATAGATCTCTATTATTCAGTCTGTCAAACAGTAATAACCAGGCAAACATCTTCGATTTCATCACACAACAATAATTCCACATCAAGACTTCCACAGCCATTTATAAACATTAGTCACACTAAGATGTGCATGAATTTTTTTTTTTTGAAGGTGAAACAGTGGGGAAAATCCCCACTGCATTTTTTATTATTATTATTATATAAAAGTTACAGAGTTACAAATGCACAAGAGTGCAAAACTAAAGAGAAGAAGAAAGAAAAAAAGAAGAAAAAAAGAAAAAAAAGAAAACTAAGACTAAAACTAAAAAAAGGAAAACTAAGAGAGCATGAAAGACTGAAGCCAAGCTTTGAACGGCGCTTCCCATTTCTTCTTCATTCTATAAGATAGTAACTGCATCTCTTGCTTAAGCAGAGTCTTCCAGGCCATAAAAGAGGGTGTTTGTCCTTCAAAGATTTTTCTGTTTCTAACCATCCAAATGGACCATGACGCCAGCATGATAATCTCAACCGCAAATGGCAGATTTAAATTCTCTTTGACACCATAAAAGGCTTCCAGAATGGAGTGTTGATTTGAGATTTGAGGGCATAAGAATGACCAGCACTGTTGTGCAAAAGGGCAGCTCCAGAAAAGGTGTATTAAGGTTTCTTCTTGACTGCATTGCAGAGTTGCACAATTGTAAGCTTGTAGTTGAAAAATTTTCTCCGAAGCAAATTCCTTGTGTTTAGCCTGTCATGCAGTAGTAACCAGAAAAAGAATTTATGCTTTGCCTGACATGAAGAATCCCATATCCAAGTGAAGAACTTAGGAGCCTGTTGCACACCCATCAGAAATTTGTAGGCTTTGGTGGTAGAAAATTTATCAGATCCCCAAATGTAACTCCATGAATCTTCCTGATGGGAAAGAGCTTGAAATTGTATAGGATCACATAGAGTTTCTAATTGTTCAAACTCAGCAAAAGCTTGTTGGGAAAGAGGGAGATGAAACAAATCTTGAAGAAACTCCATTTGCATCACTTTGTTCACAGATATGTCTGTTCTTTTAGCAAAAGTAATAAGATGTGGGAATTTCAAGTGCAAACAATTATCACTCCAAAGATCAGTCCAGAATAAAGCAGTTTTTCCATTCCCCACATTGCATCTTGCCAAAGCTTTGTAAGAATCTAGGAGCTTTAAGTGTGATTTCCACCAGAAAGAGCCTTCCATTTTAATTCCTGGTGGTCTATCCTCATCATAATAAGTATCTCTTATTAGGTTTACCCAAGGGATGTCCAGATTATTGTAGAATTTGTGCAGATTCTTTAGAAGCAGAGTTTTATTTTGAACATCCAAGTTAAGAACACCCAATCCTCCTTGCTCTTTTGGCCGACAGATTTTTTTCCATGAAACCAAAGCACTCCCTTTTGCTTGCACATCTGATGTTTTCTTTCTCCATAGACAATGTCTCATGTACTTAATAACCTGATTCTTGATTGTGACAGGCACATCCAAACAGCACATAAAGAAAATTGGGAGGGAGGCTAAGACAGATTTCACCAACTGTAACTTCCCTCCATAGTTTAAGAAATCTGCAATACCACCAAGCCTTGATTGTACTCTTTGGGTCATTGGGAGGAAATACTCAAGGGAAGGTTTTGTTATGCCCAGTGGAAGACCCAAGTAAGTAAATGGAAGAGATCCAATTTGACAGTTCAAAGTGGCCGCAAAATGTGCAAGTCTTTCAGGAGACATATTAATAGGCATCAAATTTGATTTCTTTTAGTTTACTTTGAGTCCAGTAGAAACAGCAAAAGAGTGAAGAATGGCTTTAAGACAAAGCAACTGTTTTGCATCTGCCCTCATGATAAGAAGAGTATCATCAGCATATTGGATTACTGGGAAATCTGGGCATGAGGGGCATGGTATAGGCTTTGTAAGGAGATTTTGGTCCATAGCTTTATTCAGAATAGATTGAAGAAAGTCTGCAGCCAACACAAAAATCAAAGGAGATAATGGATCCCCTTGTCTTACTCCTCTTCTACAATAGAACTTTTTCCCAGGGACTCCATTCAGCAAGACAGAGGATGTTCCAGAGCTTAGAAGCATAGAAATCCATTTGATCCATTTCTCTCCAAAACCTTTTGCCCTTAAAATGTTAATAATTGTAGAGTGTTCAATCATATCAAAGGCCTTCTCAAAATCTAGTTTCAGAATCAGAATTTCTTCTTTTGATTGGTGGCATTGGAATAAGTACTCAAAAGCCCATCCAAGACAGTCTTGTATAGATCTTTTCTTAAGGAACCCATATTGATTTTTGTGCACTAAGGACAGAATAATGACTTGCAGCCTATTAGCAAGTAGCTTTGTAATGATCTTTAGAACACAGTTCAGCAGAGAAATGGGTCTAAAATCTCCAGCAGAGGATGGATTATCTGATTTTGGCACAAGGGTTATATATGAAGAGTTAATACTTTCCAAGGCAATTCTCCCATCATGAAAATCATTTATCAATTTCTTAATGTCTGGAGCAATAATAGCCCAACAATTCTTGACAAACTCATTATTGAAACCATCTGGTCCTGGAGATTTTTCATTTGGCAAATGCTTGACTACTTCTTCAATCTCCTTGTCAGTAAAAGGTGCTTGCAAAGCAGTATTCATTTCTTCAGTAACTTTTGGGCTTAAAATTGTATCAAGATTGAACTCCATGGAAGGATTATCAGATTTGCCCATTCTCTCCTTAAAAGCATGCCACAAGATAGCAGCCTTTCCATCATGATCAAAGACTTCAGCTTGGTCTGAATTTTGTAACATGGAGATGTAATTATGTCTATAGTTTATAGTTGCCTTTGAATGGAAGAATCTGGTGTTTGCATCTCCTAGTTTAACCCACTTAATTTTCCCTCTTTGCTGCCAATATGAATTTTGATTCTGCAAAAGAGTGATAAGGTGTGCTTTAAGAGTATCTCTCAAGTCCCATTCAGTGACTGTCAAAGTTCTGTATTCTTCTATGAAGTCGACCAAAGAAATTACTTCATTGACTTTTGTTATCAAATTCTTTAAGCAAGGTAGATTTTTTGCCCATAACTTCAAGCTTCTTCTCAGGTTTTTGAACTTGGCATTTATACTTTTTGCACTGTCTATATGTCCAACTGGAATATTCCAAGCAGCTTGAACAATCTGTTTAAAATCAGTATGTTGCATCAAATGATTCTCAATTCTGAAGACTTTTCCTTTTGGAATTTTTGTATTGAACCCAACAACACAAGGCACATGGTCTGAGGTGGGTTTTGCAAGTGGGTAAGCAAAAGTTGCAGGATAAGAAACAGTCCAAGATGCAGAAGTGAAAAACCAATCAAGCTTTTCCAAGAGAGGATCTTTTTGCATGTTACTCCAAGTAAATTTTCTCCCTTTTAAAGGTAATTCTACAATGCCCAAATTACTGATTGCCTCATTAAAAAGAAGCATATCATTTAAATCTCCTCCAGGCTTGTTTCTATCTGAAGGACTCCTTATGAAATTAAAATCTCCCATTATTAACCAATCAGTGTCTTGTGGCATAACAATATTTGTAAACCAATCCATGAATAAAGCTTTCCTCTCAGGCTGGCAGGGTCCATAAATATTAGTAAGGATCCAAGAATCATTGGATATATTACACTTAAAATTCACTGAGAGAGAGAAATCATTGTAAAAAGCCAATTCTCCTGTGAAAAGAGAACCATTCCAAATAATGATCAAACCACCAGATGCTCCCACAGAAGGCACAAACTCAAACTTGTAAAATTTCTTTGGGCAGAATTTTTTGATATAAGCAAGATCAAAAGACTCCCTCTTTGTTTCTTGAAGGCAAATAATATCACAACCAGATTCTTCAATTTTACTAGAAAGTGCCACCCATTTTTTTATCTGAGTTAATACCTCTCAGATTCCAGTTCATAATTTTCCTTGATTTGTAACTATCCATGTATAACATAAAGGTTGATCAAAGGGGAGCCCAGAGTAAAAGAGTACTCAAGGCACCATTCCATTAAACAGGAAGTCATAACATCACCAGCATAACATTTGCTCATAGAGTTCTCACAGCACAAAAGCTGACTGACACAACCACTAGCAGATAACTGTTCACTCCACACTAGAACCAAACCAAGCCCAAGAAAAGTAAAATTACATAAGATTGTATGCATTTTTAACTACTTGGGGGCTTTTTTCTTTTTCTGCTGTACAAAGCCAGCAGATTTTTGTTGATCACTAGGTTTGTCCTGAGAGCTTGATGGTGCAGGCTTGCTCCTCCTGCTTCCAATCACTCCTTGAGGCTGATCATGCTTGTTCTCTTCCACAGGGAGCTTGCTCTTCTTCAAAATTCTTTTTTCAACAATCTCTTCTTGCACCTTACAGAAAGACAGAGCCAGATTCTTAACCACTTTAGTGTTGATAATATGAGGGGCAGCATTACAAGTGAGACAATGTTTATCAGAGCAATTTGCATGATTTTTATACCCATCATTTAAAAGGACAAGCCTGGGACTCCTTCTTACCTCAGACTCAACCAGTGGGACTTTCCCTTCCCTTCTTTTCCTTTTTGGAGTGAAAGGAGCAACATCAGAGGGTGTGTTAGGGACAGTAAACTCATCAATTTCTGACAGAGAGACACAAGAGGGTGCCTTTGTTGTGACACATTTTTCAGGGATAACAAACCTGACAGTATCTTCCTTGAGCAGTGGTTCCTTAAGAATATCCCAGAGCTGAGATGAAAGAAACCCCTTAGTCCAATCAAATTTCTCAGGAGTTAAGAGCATTAAGGTTATGAAATTGAACCAGCTGACAGGTATGTCTACCATTGAGTAATTGTGTTTATCTGTGGCACCATGCATAGCAGGGGCAAAATATTTCTCCCAGAGGGCCATGCCTTCAGCAGAAAACCTCCTTGACAAATCATGTTCCTCAGGAATTGGGGTGAAAAAGGTTTGAACCCTGCCAAGGGTCAGTTGTAGATGTGCAATATTTGGTGGTACCATATCAACATTTGGGGGCAAGAACAGATCATCTTCCAAGACTTGTGAGGAAGGAATTGGCAAAGAATTCCCAACCAAACCATTATCAGACTCATCATTCATTGAATCATCATGAGCAGAGTATGCCTGTAGGATATTGAGCAAACCATCTCCCAAGGGCAGGGTGGATACAGTAGTGACCTGTTGGGGATTCTCAGCTTGAATTTGATGTAAGGGTGCAGAGGAACAGCCTTCAACTTGAGGGTCATGTGTAGCAGTGTCTTCAGAACTAGATGAGGAAATATTGATGAAACTGTCAGCATCCAGGAGAGGAGGGTCTTGATGCTGGTCATCCAAAACCATCTCTTCATGTTGCTCTTGAGCATGTTCTTCCACCTCCATAGGCTGGGGCAAGCCTGCAGCAGCCCCCATGGCCCAGTGACCCCAACCACCATCATCCTCTTGGTTATCTTGGTTGTCTTCAACTGCAGGGTTTACTGGTGCAGGATTAAAAGCAGGTACAGGCAAAGCATGACCAGGTAAAGGGTGAGGGTCCACACCCTCATCAGGTAGAGGATCTTCATCTGCAGGCCCACCACCCAGCAAGTTGTTTAGCAATATTTCAACAAGAAAGGTCCAAGATTCAGCATCTGGCCTG
Organism: Lolium rigidum; assembly: GCF_022539505.1. Taxonomy (NCBI): domain Eukaryota; kingdom Viridiplantae; phylum Streptophyta; class Magnoliopsida; order Poales; family Poaceae; genus Lolium; species Lolium rigidum. The sequence goes on from NC_061513.1 coordinate 303,196,326, forward strand.
GAACTTTCTGTCATCCTGATACTTCTAGGAATGTCCATGAGATCAGTGACTCTCACCTTAACCAAAACCCTTCCTTTTCTGTTTGGATCTTTTTCCCAGAGCAACACAGAGCCAATATCAGCAAAGCATGCATTTAGGTCCTCAGTGGTCATGTGATCTAAAGGGGGACCAACAAGGAGTAACCAGACATCTCTGTTAAAGGTAACCCCCCTCCAATTAATCCCTTCATCATGCCTAACAAAAGAAACATTGACATCCCCAAACTGATTGGGACTTGAAGAAATGAGCCTGTCTCTGTCACTAACATTCCTGAATTGAACATAGGCGGCCCCAAACGGACAAGATTGCAGACTAACGATGCCAACCCTAGCTACCTCAGCAAAGTACTCTTGAAGAACATCTCTAACATTCTGAAAAGGGACCAAACCTTCAGGAAAAGGAGTAATGGTGGCAATGGCATACTGTTCGTGCTCCCTTGGGCGGCGCGGAACCACCACCCGCTTCACTCCGACACGACCAGCGATGTTCTGAATCTGGTATCCTTGGGGCACGAACGGTCTTGGATCGATTGGTATGTTGGCCATTGCCGCTGTCCGATCCTCCAATTGCTCTACAGTGGTGGTCGCTGGCAGAGGCAGTTCCGGAGAAGACGAGGGTGTCGAAGGCGAGGAGACGGAAGCGACAAAGCCTGTAGAGATATTTTTTTCCAGAAAGGGAAACCGAGAGGGCTCTAAACGAGGAAACCTCCTGAATTAAAGGGGGCGGCCCATGGGCTTTGAACCAGGTAAGGAAACTGTCATCGGGCCAAGCAACGGCATTAAAGGTAGGATATTTGAAAAAAGGGAGCAAGCCTGGTAATCTTGTCTGAGATGAAAATTTGGAGGAGCTTTGAACTCGGTCAACGTGATTATGGGGAATAACCGTTTTAGAGCTGGTATTCAAAATGGGGAAAGAATCACCGTGATTGCAGGATTCAGGTGTAATGGGAGCTTGCATGCGCTTAAAAACAGAAACACGATTTGTTCCAAAAGAAGCTGATTTTTTTCTTTGTACTACCTGCCATTCTGACTCTGATTCTTTGTAGAATTTCTTTTCTTCAACCAACCAGTTAGGGCCACCACGTCCCCAAAGACTCAAAAATAACTCAAACATGGGGGTACAGATCTTTGACAAGTTGTAAATTTCAAACCCTACTGCCGAAGAAGCCACCACGAATTGAAAAGTTCTATCTCTTAGGAGCTTAACTTTGAATAATGAGGCTAAACCTCCAAAGCAAGATTGTAAGACAATAGCCACAGTATGATTATCAAGTTTGAAGCATGCTCTCCCAAAAGAAACAACAAGCAAAAAGCCTCGTCTTCTAGGGTGATTAAGAAGGTTAACAGAATGACCAAACTTACTTTTGCAAGCTTCTTCAAAGACAGATCCTCTTGAGAAATCCAAAGCATGATCCTTATGGGACAAAACTGAAGAGAAATCCTTTTGATAATTTTCCTTAGGGTTTGAAGAGTTTAACATTTGCACCCCAAAATCAAGGGAATCAGAGATAATACGCTCACCCACAACCACAGTATGAGTTTTCAAGTCCAAAATCAAACCAGAATGAATCCTTTCATTTTCCAAGAGAAATCTAGCATCTAGCACTTCTTCTTGTGAATCCAAAAGAACCAGCCTTTTGGCTTGCGGCCTTAACAAAAGGAAGGCATGTGAGGATGAAGTGCCATTCTGAAAATGGGAGCATGTGGCTTTCCAACGAACAGGAGGAGCTTCGGGCAAGGAACCAATAGAAGGTTTCACAGATTTCACTACTTCCACAAAGCTTCTGGTAAAATTGGGTTTCTCTGGACTAGATGCATGCAAATTACTCTCAAGAGTTGAGGCCAAAGAACCAATACATTCTCCCACCAAAACAGAAAGATCTTTGAATTCCACAATATTTCCAATCATAATATGCTCATCTTGATGTAAGAATCTAGCTGAGATCACTTGCTCTTTTGAATCCAACGGAAAAATTCTTTTTGCACGAGGCTTCAAAATAAGGAAGGCCGATTTACCCATAGGGATTTTAGTATCCATTTTGCCTTTATCTGAGTAAGTGACCCTCCAACGAATAGGAGTGGGTTCTTTGAAGGAGGAAAAGCTTGGTGGAGAAACAAGACATTCTTGCACTAAAACCAGATGAGAAGGAAATCTTATAGTAGATCCAGGGTAAAAAACTTCATTATCACGAAGGGTTTTGCCAACCAAAGGTGAATCCTTGAGATTAACTAGAGCCAACCAATTCTTTGGCCACAAAAGGAGAAAACCAGAGCCAGAGATGGGAGAACCATCGCCGATGATAGATTCAAAGGAGATCTTCCATCGACCAAGGGGGGAAGGAGAGGGAGCCATGAAGGGATCACCTTGGGAAGGATCCAATGCTGCACAAGCTGATCGGAGAGGCTTGGAGAGATCACCGGAGATCCGAGGAGTCACCTAGGGAGACGCCGAAGGAGGAGGTGGTGGTGGGGGAGCCATCCTCTCTCTCTTCGATCAAGAGCATTCTTTTCCCCTGCACTGACCCTCTGTGCATGAATATGATCATAGAAGCTTTTAGCAGAATAATTCTCACCCCAACAATAATGCTATTCATCATTTTGCTCATTTTGATAGATTATCCTGCATAATTTCCTTTAACGCAGCTAGCTCTTGAAATGTATGGGTAATGGCCGATAAAAACAAGCTTACCAAGTCATCCGAATCATAAACTTGCACAACAGAGACCTTATCACTGAGTGCAAAGGGATTTTTTTTTGGGAAAACTAGTGCTCATCAGCTGAGTGGAACCATCAATACTCCATTTATCATTCCAAAATAAAGCAGTATCACCTCGACCAGCAGCCACCTCTCTGAAATTATCAACTTGCTTTAAAACATCTCGCCAGCAAAAAGAGCCACACAACTTCTCCTCAAGTGGGATTTTTCCTGGTAATGAGCAAACCAAATCAGCTGCACCCAAGGCACTTCCTTTTTTGTTATAGAATTTATCCAAGAACTTAATCAACAGAGCCGCATTTTGCTTTCGAAAATTAACTACACCTAGACCCCCCTTAGTTTCGGTTTACATATCATTTCCCATGCTGCTAGGGACTGCTTAGGTTCACCATCCTGATCCCGGGACAAACATTGCCTCAGTATTCTATCCAACTGATTAGTTAGTCCTGTGGGAAGCTGCTCTGCTCCTGCCTCTGCAACCCCGTGTGTGCACCAAACGGGCGTCGCCACGTCCCGTCTCGGGTCTCCTCCACCGTGTGGCTGTACATCGCCCCGGTCCCCGCCTGCTACGGGACACGGCATTGATGACCCACAAGTATAGGGGATCACAACAGTATTCGAGGGAAGTAAAACCCAAATTTATTGATTCGACACAAGGGGAGCCAAAGAATATTTATAAGCTTTAATAGATGAGTTATAAATTCACCTGCACCTGAAAATAGACTTGCTCGCAACCGTTTATCAGTAGTAACAATTTTATAGCAGTGGTAGTAGTGAAGTAACAGCAGTAGCGAAATAAAAACAGCAGTAGAGATGATTGCACTAGACAACAGGATTAAAATACTATAGGCACAAGGATGGATGAACGGGCGTTGCATGAATGAGATAGTCCATATAATAGCAAGACATAGGCATTGCAAGTAATAATGATATAAGCATCCTAGCATAATATAACCATAGGCGTGTGTTCATATTTAGTCGTGCGTGCTCGCAATGAGAAACTTCCACGACATCTTTTGTCCTACCTGCCCGTTGCAGTGGGGCCTCAAGGGAAACTACTGGTAATTAATGTACTCCTTTTAATAAAGTACCGGAGCAAAGTATTAACACTCCATGAACACACGTGATCCTCACATCATAGCCATCCCCTCCGGTTATCCCAACTATTGTCACTTTGGGGCCTCGGGTTCCGGACAACAATATGTGTATACAACTTGCAGATATAATCAAAAACAATAATTATCATCATGAATCAATAACATGTCAAGATCTGACATCATGGCACTCGGGCCCAAACTGACAATCATTAAGCACAACAAGTTGCAACAATATAAAAAATACTAACAACGGATACTAGACACTATGCCCATAACAATCTTATAGCTATTACATGATCAATCTCATCCAATCCATACCATCCCCTACAGCCTACAACGGGGAATTACTCACACATGGATGGGGGAATCATGGATGGTTGATGGAGAGGCATCGGTGATGGCGATGGCGATGGCGATGATCTTCTCCAAGTCCCCATCCCGGCAGGGTGCCAGAACGGAGTTTCCGGTCCCCGGATTGGGGTTTCTGGTGGCGGCGGAGTAGCGGAACTCTTTCTGGAAAAACGTCGAACCCCCCTCGGTTTTCAGGCCAGGGGATTCTTATAGTGCGAAGGAGAGGTTGAGGGATTCTTATAGTTTTTCTATATTTTCCGGGGATTTTCCTGAAAGTTGGATTTTTGCACAAAAACGAGACACCAGAGCAATTCTGCTAAAAACAGCGTTAGTCCGCATTAGTTGCATTCAAAACACACAAGATAGAGGGAAAACAACAGCAAAAGTGTTCGGGGAAAGTAGATATGTTTTGGACGTATCAGGCATCACCCCACTGTCCTCTTCCATCCTCTCCGACACGGGAGACAACCTTGGGATCTCCTCGCCAAGGGACAGCAGCATCGCATCTACTGCAGATTCTTATATGCAACCGTCGTCGGGATATTCAGTGCCGGATGCAACTACACCTCCTCCTGCTGCACCGCGCACTCGACTACAAAAAGGTACAAAAAATCCAAAAATTTGTTCAGATGGTACAATTCTTTGGGCATTGTTAACTTCTTCACGAGAACCAGAAATTTACTTGAGGCTCCCACTGATGCAAACTGGAAACATGCTATGCAAGATGAGTATGATGCTCTCATGGCCAACAACATATGGCATCTTGTTCCTCCAAGTTCCAACAAAAGTATTATCGATTGCAAGTGGGTCTATCGTATCAATAAAAAGGATGATGGTACCATAGACAGGTATAAAGCTCGACTGGTTGCAAAAGGTTTCAAAGAAAGGTATGACATAGATTATGTGGACACTTTCAGTCCTGTTGTTAAGGCTGCTACTATTCGACTTGTTCTATCCATATCAGTCTCAAAAAGCTGGAGTTTACGGCAGCTAGATGTCAAGAATGTGTTCTTACATGGTGTTTTGGAAGAGAATCTCTATATGAAACCACCACCTAGTTTTGAGTCTTCCGTTGCTCCAAATTATTTGCAAACTTGACAAATCTCTTTATGGATTAAAAAAGACACCTCAAGCTTGGTACTCTCGTCTCATTTCTAAACTGCACACCCTTGGTTTCATTCCCTCCAAGGTAGATACTTCTTTGTTTCTCTTTGATCAAGGAGGTATTCGGATGTTTTTGCTCATTTATGTTGATGATATTATTGTCACTAGTTTCTCTGACATTGCTATCTTGGCTCTCCTTCACAACCTCTCCTTCACAACTTCACTCATGAATTTTCTCTCAAAGATTTGGGGGATCTTCATTATTTCCTAGGTCTTAAGATTCACAAACATGATGATGGTTTGCTTTTGAGCCAAGATAAGTATGTTGATGTTTTGGTCAAACGTGTTGGTATGGAACAGTGTACATCTTGCCCTAGGAGTATTGTTGGCGCTCTTCAGTACTTAACATTGAAACGATCCGACTTGTCTTTCTCTGTCAATAAGATTTTCCAATATCTTCATGTCCCTAAACTACTACACATTGGACAGCGATAAAAAAGATCTTAAGGTATATTCATGGTACACGTACATACTATTGTTCTTACTTTTCATCGGACTCCTTCAACACTCCTCAGTGCCTTTTCTAATGCTGACTGGACGGGTGACTTAGACGACAGACGCTCTATAGGAGGTTTTGCTAACACACCCGGTTGATTGATCCAATCGAGTTGGTCTCGTCCTCACATGGTATTTCATGGCCAGCACTGGCACTGCTACCGCTGCTCCGCCCCCGCCTTTCCTCGCAAACGACAGCTCCTTCTCTTTTATTTTCTTTGGCTCACCTTTTATAACTCTTTTTTAAATTTAGTACTGCTATCATTATTATTTTTAAGATTTCAGCCCCTTGTGCATGCGTGAGCTCAAGCCATTTCTGCACCTCCTCTGGCTCTATCCTGTGGCGAAACAGGTTTTGGCTCAGAATCTCGGGCTGAAGGACTGCGATAGCCTCAACCCGAAACCCTGGAGCCCTTTCCATTGCATAGGGTATCTCCGTGGCCGCCTGCGGGAAATAAACTACACTATAAAACATTGCCAAATACACTGATGCTTAAACCTGTCGTGCCGTTATTTCTGTGGTAATGGAATCTGGCTGATAAAGAGTCGTCTGGAAAGACAAATACGTTGCCCAGCACACTAGCTGAATCGAGTGCATACATAACATGGGTACACCGTACCAAACAAAATGTGGAAGTATTATATTCATATAGTATGCATGCCTCGTCAAATTATCATAAACATTCTCAGGATAAAGCATTACTGCTACAGATTCAAATGCGCCGATACCAATTCTGAATTACAAGATGTATCCAGATGGTTATTGATCACTGCAATGAAATTACTGCCCCCGATGTTATTATCTAGAAAACCTGCGATTATGAGGTGCGATTAGTTGTCAAACACAAACATGGTAATGTTAACTATCACAAACCAGAGATTTATAGGTAGCATAGTAAAAATAATTGTCTGGTTTTAAGTTTTCTAGATTGCACCAAAGTAGTGAAGGAACTGAAAATGGAGTTCTCGTAGACAACATCCTTAAAAAAACGACAGCATGTTTTATTGCCATCTAACAAGAAACCAAATAGAACTAAACACACTGAAGAAATTATGATGTTCTGACAGAAAAAAGAAAAGGGAAAAAGACATTACATAGCAATACTGTTAACTATCTTATTGCTGGAAGGGAATTTCTACAATTCTATGGGGAGCAGCATATATAGGACATAGAGTGTGATTGAGATATACAACTAGCAGTACTTTTCATACCAGTAGATATTAAGGGACAAGTAGATCTATACCAGTTTTTGCAAGACTTGGCGTCAGCCATATGGGAGGCAACCAATTCATCCAAAGTTCAGGATAAACCACATGAGTTGTGGTATTATTCTCAATGCTGTAAACTCCCATGTCACGAGGGTCGTCTTTATGGTCAGATTGTGTTCCTTCGTGATCGTCAGTAAAATATATATGGTTTGGCATCAAGTCTTGGTAGTCCTTCATGCTAAAGCAAGATGTCGTGCTTTTCCCAACAAACAGTGCATGGTCTCCTATTCCTGTCATCTTGACACGCTTCTTCTCATCAAAATCAACCTTGTACACTTGGAATTCAGTGACATACTTCCGACCTTCTGGTTGTTCATAATTAAATGTCTCCTTCCTAATGATTTGGAGGACATCTCCCCATCCTGCCTGAACAATGTGACATGTCGAAACCGTCCGAAGTATTTTGGGCAACAATCTCTTGTGGATGACAGACGGTTCATTTAAGTTGTATGCATCAATAGCACCTTCATCAGCCATTGCGTAGAACCATCCGTCATGGTATATACAATCTGAATAGTAACTATGCATGTTGAGCCAGTTCCAGTGAGTATCTCCTACTTTGGCAAACGAGAGCTGCATGTACGGCTCGTGGATGAGCATGACAATGCATTCACCAACTAAGGGATCACCCGATAAAGTTGCCTTTAAATAGACCAGGTCACCATACTTGTCCAAAGAAAATGTGCCACGCCCATCCTCTACCCTCGGAATCTCTCCATCGTAGTAAGACACCTCATACTGTTCAAGAACCCCGTCGTCGTTTAGGAGAGGCTTAACGTGCTCCATGGTTGTCACCGGAGGGAGCGCAATCATGTTACCCGTGATCGGGTTAAGCAGCATCAGTTCAGACTTCTGATCCATAGTTACTAGCCAGCCGTGCGATGAGCCGATCCAGTTCAATATGGGAGGTTCAGGGAGCGGTATAGTGTAGGCCTTTCGCTCGGAAAGACTGTACATGCCAAGAGCTTTGAGCCCGGAAGATTCTGTGCAGTAGAGTAAACATGGTGTTTGATGGCCAAGGCAGATACCGATGCGGCGGGCCATGGAGTAGGCATTGTACCAGAGCCTGCAGACGGCGGCAGATCGGACGAGGTCTGGGCACTCGAGCAACTTGAGCACGTCGCACATTATGTCGACTGGAAGCTCGGACCAATCTGGAGCTGGAGCTTCCATCGTCGATGCACGAACTTAGAGCTGTATGACAAGGCTGCAACTCTGTCCGTGTTGGCGTGTTCTGCTTATAAATCCTTCCCGCACCAATTTGATCAGGGAAAGAATTGGATTTGGATGTACCTGATCGAGGAACAAGAGTCCACCCGTCATACTATATCCCTGGAACAGTGGATCTGAATCCGGCCTTGATTCAGCATAGGAGTATTTTATTCCTGGCAAGCTATACCGGACGATAGTTTCTGACGGTTGGCTGGAGATGCAAATGGATCAAAGTTAAGGGGATTACGAGGCGAGAACCAACATGTGATTGGGTGGTTAGGAGAGCACTGGCATCCCCAGCCTACCATAGTTTAAACCCCAGATTTAACACTTTGGTATCTCATTAAAGCCAATATTTTTCTTTGGGAGGCAAAAAGGGGATTACGAGACGCCCCGTGTGTGGTGGTAAATCAGATAATTCAAATTTGGATGATTGAGCTGGAAATCAAATTGAAGTGAAGGTTTTGGCAGCTTAAACGTCGGTGGTGAGAGCTTTGCGACCAGGTTGTGAAGGGTGGAGATGGGCAAGGACGTAGCCAGTAAGGACGGAGAGTGGATATTTGACCCGGATTCCTTAACTCGGGCAAGCTGTGATCTACTCTGAGGGCCGCTGGAGCAAAGATCGACCAGCAAGATCGAATTGGTTAAAAATATTTTCCATACTTGGAGCATCTCTAACGAGCATCTCTAACAGAGCCTATAAAGATCGAACCGAAAACTTGTAATTCAGTCTCCCTAAAACATGTTTTCGGTTTGAAAAAGGGCTGGCGTAGAAAAGAGAGCCCCTAAACCAAAACTGTAAAAAAGAATATTCTGTTTTATAGATTCGGTTTAAGGGCTCTGTTCCGCGACGACACCTTCTGAACCCGTAAATCAGGGTTTTTTCACACGATCACCATAGAACAATCGATCAAAATCAGGGTTTACGGGCTACTTCTTGAGCTTTGGCAAAATGAGCTTCTATTTTATCTTGAGGATCCTTCACGGCCTTCACCAAAATTGCCTAGTCCGGATAAATATCATCGGCTAGATAGTATCTCATTGTATATTCATAACCTTGTAGTAATTGACGTGGGTGCATCTCCGGTTGCTAATTTTGCAAACAGATGGGATCTATGTAAAACGTTGATGTAATTGAGTGTCCCTGGCAAACCAAAAAAAAATGCCAGATCCACAAATTTTGTGATGCCACGGTCTCAAGTACAATGATAGAATCTTTGCTTTCCCCCTAGTATATTCCATGCCATGCCTTGGGATAATTTTTTCATGTTCAATGCATACAATCAACACTACCAAGCAAGCATACCAGACCAACTCCTTTTCTCATTCATCTCCATCAATTTTTTTTTTGAATCATCTTCAGTGGGGGCTCGAAGATATGTTGGACCAAACAACTTGATAATTATCCAAGCGAACCTACGCACGGACTCTGTGGTTGTATCTTCACCAATTCGAAGATACTCATCGGTGTAATCCGCAGGGACGCCATACGCAATCACTCTCATGACAGCCAATATTTTTTTATAGGCGCTAAACCCCATCTCGTCGGCAGCATTTCTACGTTGCTTGAAGTAATTTGAGTTTGATTCACAACCCTTTGATGATTGTGATGAAGAAACTACAACGCATGCGGTACCTCCTACGGAATAGATGCGGTGGATAGGTAGGTACCTCGACGAAGTAGTCATCCCAGAATTGCGCATGGTCGAGGACGCGATTCCGTTGGATGTAGTTGCAGCCCAACACCGAGCCGCGCTGCCGATTCGGCATCTTCGCGCGGTCCTCCAGCTCCTTGACGGCGTGGAGGAGGATGGCGGTCTCGGTGTTGTCATCCTGGAGCAGGTCGTCGAGGTCCAAACCGTCCGAGGAGGACGAATCCGATAAATCAACGTCTGGGTACTCATTGGTGGAGCTCATCCGCGATTCAGCCGGCGCGGCGGCGAGCGAGCGGCGGAGGTGAAGGAGGAGACTCGGGAGGGATGCAGAGCAACGAACCGGAGCTCCGCGTCGGCGGATTTGTCCGAATCGGGAGGCGCGGCAGCGGCGGTGACAAAATCTTGTGGCGGCGCAGAGAAGTGGGAAGAAAGCGAGTGGTTGGTCGGGCTGAACCTTCCGCGCGCCCTAGATATGGATTCACTTTCGGTTCAGCCTTTCGACCCCTATAAGTAAGGGTTGAGTTGTGTTTTTGGGCTGGGCCTGTAAAAACAATTTTGGGCTGCCCTCATTTACGGTTACCGATCTGCGCCCTTTCACGAACTAAACCCGTAAACGCCCTTTCACGAACTGAACCCCTAAACTTACGTATGTTAATATAAGTAAGGCGTGGCCACATCAGTCTTATTTAATTTTCTGAAATCATGGGGCCATAAATATCACGTAATCAGTTTTACTACATTTTCTTCTAATAGAGAGTGTGTGTGGAATACAACCATCAAAATAATTTCTATCTCTACTACTTAAAAAGAAGGAACGCGTTCCCCCTTCTCCCCCTACTTTCGTCGTCCTTTTGGTCGTTCGCCGTCACCCACCTGGGCTTCGCAGACTTTCGTCTGAGTATCTGGGCCGTGTCTCATGACTCGCACAAAATGGGCCGCCAAACCTATGTTGCACCGAATAAAAGGAAACCGGAATAAAAAAAACCCTGACAATTGCATACATACTAACGACCGCATAAGGCAGATTGCAAGGCTCATCAATTTTGTTTCCTAAAGTGGGGCGGTTTAGCAAGGGCGCGCACACCTGTTTTCTTTCCTTTTTATAATGATCATATAAGGCAGTTTGCCAGGAGACAATTAGCGATCAAAGAAACTCCATGATTTGAGGGATTTCACATCTAATCGGCCCCAGGCATCAGATTGGTACATGCCTCACGCTATGGTATGGTAATTAAAACATTAAGCATCAAATCGCCCCGGGCATCCCGCTATGGTATGGTATTTAAAACATTTCCTCTAATTGTGATAAGGAAGCAGTCATATAAAGAGCACCCTCAAGAATGGGAGAAGATGGATGCGGCCATGGAGCGGCCCCTCTTCCGAGCTCACTAGAGATGCTTCGTATTGGACTGTGGTGAAGGATGTCTCAACGTCTGTAGGTTTCCTCTTTCTCTATTCCCGCATTGGATCTGAAGGTGCGCGGGTGGTCTGTTCTTTCTCTCCCTTCGACTCCTTGTAAGTTGTGTGTGTAGTTCACTTCGATTTCTGATGGCTTGACTTGTTGCCCAGGTCCGAAAGTTTTTCCATGTGGTCGTTGGTGCATATATGCAGAGTGGCAGGTGGATCTTCAGACGTTGGTGTACTGATATGTGGTTGAGAAGATGGTTTCATTTTTTCTACTCGACGTTAGTTCACTAATAAGAACAAGTCTCTTGCATTCGGGTACTGGATACATTCGTGTGGTTAATATATATAAGATGTATGGTACTGGATACATTCGTGTGGATACATTCGTGTGGTTAATATATATTATATGTAGATTAATTCCTTTCGACGCCAAGACAAATGCCAAGCTGCTAACACATGTCAATGTTGAATGATGGAGCGAATAGTAGTGTCGGATCATTTAGTTTGTCCCTTAGTTAGCTTCATATACTTCCCAGCTCTCATAATAGATTAGATGTATGGTACCTGTAGATTTCAAAAGCATTTGGTATGTCGTTTCGGCAATTGGACAGCGACATGATTGCGGCGGTTTAAACTTTCAACTGGTAAGGATGGACGTAGTGGCATGCTAATCGACTCCGGTTATGGACTGGTTTGCCGCTTCGCCCTCTCTAGGTTGTGCATGCTCTCATCGGCTCAGAGATAGACTGCTAATCTCAGGTGAACTTCTAATTGCCTATTTGTTTGGGCTATATTAAATTAGACAAGTATTGATATCTTGAAGACATGTCTGGCATTAGTGCAATGTGAAAAAAAATAATGGTTCAGAAATAAATTATCTCTCATTAAACAGGTTGGAACATGGCATTCTTTGCATACTGAAGCATGATCTGATATTCCCAATACCAAAACCGGGAGGTGCACACTCTGTAGGTGTTGTGTAGCAGTCTGCACTTGCAGCTCGGTACAAGTTCGAGGACAAATTGCTCATCCCTACTTGATCCAATATGAGGCCCATGCTCATAGTTTAGTGCATGTAGCTTATCAACTTAATTTTCCATTAGGAACGATGCAATGACTATTTGGGTTGGGAAAAATTATCTGAGATGTATTACAATGAAAAAATAGTATCGGCATCATAATTTCTTCAGATGTATGGTACATGTAGATTTTGGAGGCTTTTGTTGACATCGTCATTGAAAATTCTGCTACTGCGGTTGGTACAGACTACATCGGAAAACTTGAAAGATAACTATTGTAAGTGATGCTTGTTCTTCCAGTTTTCACTTTTCAATAGGGCTTATATATGTAACCGTTTGTTTTCTTTAGTATAAGCTGAAACTAGCGTTTGAACTAGCTCAGTATAACTAATGAAACGAATCTATGGAATTTTCTGGCTGATAGTATCTATCCATAATTGCAGGAAAAAGCAAAAGGTTGCATTTTTTTTTAGAAATGTATATATTTTTGTATCCTAAAAATGGCTACTAAGAAGGGCTTCTTAAAGATGATCCGTAGAAAGCCAGAAGAAAATTTGAATATGGTGCAACTTGCAAGTCACGAGCTTTAAGAGAAGCATATTATTTCAGCACGTACACTTAAGATGTTGATTTTTTATGCTATTTGAATTGACCACATGAGTTCGCTTTGTTGCAATACAGCAGTGCAATATAATTATATTCGAGGCCATTTAATGGATTGAACAATGTTGTGAAATTGCAGGATGAGCAACAAGATTGGGCCATACTGAAGAGAGTGGAGTTAGGAACAATGTGAGACATGAGGTAATATCGCCGCCATTGGAATGTTCCGTGTAAAGCATTTCATATATGAATGTTTTAAATTATCAGCTCATTCTTTGCAGATTCAGCAAGCCATTCAGGTGGACGTGAGGATTCCAAAACAAGGGCTCGTGAAGCGTTTATCAGTGTTTATGATCAAATGCCTTCCAACCTTCGCGAGCAGCAGCATCGTTACTGGATACCATAAAGAAGCACCCTTCAAACTACCCAACTAATGTGCCTGTGTTGTCCCAATGACCACCGGCGGCATACATTTCAGATGTACGGGGATGCTGAAGCCGGGAAGTTTGGGAGCAAGTGCCTACATGATCTCACTTTGTTGATTACCGCCATCTTTTTAATTTTGCCCACGATGAAATTCTTAAATTGGTTTGTTATTAGCTGAGATCCAACGATTTCCGATGAGACTCCATGTTGCAACTTGATATAAAAACTTAAGAAAAGGAAACTACAACATATATATATTTCTGTATTTTGATAGTACATTAACAAGAGATAGCTAGCATAACATACTACAAGGTTAGCAGTACAAAATATTATATAAGTGTAAATTGTGTTAGTTAATTCTTGATAATTGTTTTTATTCATACATGTGTGATTTTCCATATCTCATGTCAGATGGATGCATGCAACAGAAGATCCAATTGCGGTTTGGGCCATAAGGTGAAAGACATCTATAGTCCAGATGAATGAGACTGAGCTATTTAGATTGGAGAACATATGATCAAATCACACCCTCTCTTTGCCTGGTGACCACAGGTTTGTGATTGTAAATAGGCTTGGTGGCTGTGCTCGAATAAAGTTATAAAGTTATGTAGAGCTCTCAATCAAAATGGAAATACTACTCTTTTTTGTTATTGTTTGAACGCCACACGGGCTTGTATACCGGCCCGCCGATGAAGTTTTAACCCAGCCATTATTGAAGATTTGCTAACCATGTTTTATATGTTTGACACAGAAGGCTGCGATCTAGGGTTTTCTTTAGATGTTTATGAATATCAAAGTGTTCTTTGGACTAATCAGAAAAGAAGTATTCCTTCAGTTATACATATGTTTGCAGCATCGACGTTTTGTGAGACAATAATACATTCAAAAGGAGAGATTATTGAGTTGACAGTTATGATGACCCAGAACATAGACGTGGGACTTACAGTTGAAGAGTAACAAGAAGACATAGAAATTGGAACCACGCAGATGCACAACAATATTGTCTTGTTATTGCGCTCGGTATTATCATGCTATGGTACATTATGATATCCTTAATTTGTTTTAAATTTTTGTAGTGAGTTGTAAACTATATATGTGCATTACGAAATGAAATTTGAGAACCCGTGGCAACGCACGGGCATTTATACTAGTCAAACAAAAATAGGATCAACCAAGATAGTAAAAACCGCCCATCTACAAATCCTTGAACCTGGGCATGCATCAGGCCGGGCCGAGAAAAGCCCGACAAAAAATTATGCTCGAGCCTTGCCCGGCCGAAAAGCCTGAAAGATCATCTGGCCGGTGGGCAGCGGGCCAGGCCGTTTTATTAAAACGTGTTTTTGGGCTACCTAGGCCTGGCTGCCGGGCCAAGATTTTAGGCCAGGCCAGGTGTTTTTGGGCCAGGCTGCTGATGCCTAGGTATACAAATCGCTGCCACGAGACGAGATAAAAATAGAAACGTAAATGATCATCCATCGAGGATCGGATTGGTCCGGAGAGAGATAGAGAAAAAAGCCCCTTACGAGGCTACGACAGTTTGCCAAAAAAAAAAAAGAGGCTACGACATGCCACCAATCACTAGGGAAACTTAAGACTGATGTGGCCACGCCTTACTTATATTAGCATTAGAGGCTACGTCCTAATGCTAATACATATACCTTACGTATGTTTGTGGAAGTGAGATAGACATGTCATTGAGAAATATTGCATTGTTCCTAGCTAGATGTATGTGTTTGTATTAGCATAGGAAGTTGTGTCCGGCTAGGTTTGCTACTCCCTATGTCCCGGTTTACAGGACCTATACGTATCTCAAGATTGTTAATTTGACCAACATAATATAAGTTTTACATAATAAAAATTATACCATTAGAAACTATA
This sequence comes from Lolium rigidum, assembly GCF_022539505.1. Taxonomy (NCBI): domain Eukaryota; kingdom Viridiplantae; phylum Streptophyta; class Magnoliopsida; order Poales; family Poaceae; genus Lolium; species Lolium rigidum. The sequence goes on from NC_061513.1 coordinate 303,211,656, forward strand.
ACATCTAAGCTTTCTAATGATATATATCTTGTAGTATATATCTTGTGTTACGTTGGTTAAATTAACGATCTAGAGATACGCGCAAGACCTATAAACCGGGACGGAGGTAGTAGCTAGATCCCGAAGTCGTGTTCGTCTGAAAGAGGAACAAAAAATATCAAACTAAACTTCTCACGTGAGGACATAGGTATGCCCAATAAGCATGCCGAATAAGGCACCCGTATTATCTGGCAAGCATACGAGGCCCACAACCCGAAACTTTGGAGGCCCAGAAGTCCAGAGAATCTCGAATAAGCAGCATTGAGTTGTATTAGGAATCGTGTAATAATATGGGAAAGGCTCGATAAACCTTCTCGCAGTTTGTAACTTGTACGGCACGAAGTCCCTCGGCTCTGCCTTCTATATAAAGGAGAGCCGAGGGAAGAGAAAAGGATTGATTCATTGTCAACAAAATCCACCGTAACTTTAGTCGAAACACCTTTGTCGGCTGAAACCTTCGAGATCTACTTGCCCTCTATTCTTACGAAAGCTAAGTTTACAATCGGTAGGCATTGACAAGTTAATACCTTGTTAATTGGCGCCGTCTGTGGGAATTGGAAGTCGTAAGGTCGTGATTTCGATGTCATCGTCAACATCATCATCTGCTGCAAGCAACGCGATGGACGGAGGTAAACGAGTCCAACCTGATCTCGCCGATTTTGTTCCTCATCCTCCCGCCCATTTGCATGCATATGCCAATCTGGAGGAGTCGATGGAGATGACGTTCGGGAGCTTCCGCTTCCTCGTCGAGAAAGAAGGATCGCATCATCTTGCAGCACCGATTATTTTGGGACCGCCAGCGATCGATCCCGATTTCTCGGGATCGTCAGCATCATCCATCGAGGTAGGCGACGAGGAAGTTTCGCTGCCACGCTTCACCAAGCCCGCCGACGGCGGGGCAATCGCCGATCTGTTCGGTGACATGACTTTCGGGTCGTTCACGGATTCCGATCTGGAAAGCGACTCAGAAAGCTTCAACAACAACAACCTCAACAACCACGGCATCACCAGCTTCGACTTCATCGACACTTCCGCTGATAGTAGGGAGGTCTTCGCCGATCTATACGACGGTGTCACCGACCCTGAAGATAATGAAAACACATCTGCAATATATCGTCAAGTCTATGAAATAGGTGAATCAAGTAGACAAGAGGATGAAGAGTCTGAGACTTTCGATGATTTGGGCAATCCTTTCATCGATCCCGCATATCTCATGAGTGGAACCGGCAACAAGTACATTGGAACCACGCCGCGAGAAAAAGTGCGGCTGCTGCAGGAAGCATGGGATAGAGCTCAGAAAGCCATGGATGGCACGGAGCAATGACCACTGCAGCTACACCGGAGGCGTTACAAGCTTATCAATATAAAATCCCTCGCTCTAAGCGAGAGCTAGAAAAACAAAGGGATTTCTATTTTCGTGCCCTCAGGTCCTTAGTTGTACTCAGTTTTCCCCAGCTCCTTAGTTTTTCCTCAGTTTTCCCCAAGCCCTTGTCTGAAACCTGCAGAAGGAGCTCAGACGGAAGGAATCCGTTAAGTTGACCGTTCCGTGCTGACGAGTGGGGTCGTGTCGTTTGTGGGGTCGCGTCGTGTGGGACCGCGTCGTGTGGGGCTGGTAGGAAGGGACCGCGTGGGACAGGACGAGACCGTCTTTGTGTGGCCGTAGCGTGTGGGGCCGTAGCGTGTGGAGCCATGTGGGTCCGGGAGGGGGACACGAGTGGTTTTTGTCTCTTTCGCCCAGATTAGCAGTTTTCAATGTACCTTTTTCCTCTCTCTCGCTCGATCTCATTCATATTTGATAGCCCAAATTGGTAGCAAATCTAGAGCAGCTTCTCCTTCGGTTTTTAACGCCATTCATTTTTTTTGCCTTCGTTTTTACCCAATCGGGTAGGAAATCTAGGGCACAAATCCGGAGAGAAAATATAGGATAAGCCGCATACGAGCAACCAACATAGCATAGATATATTAACGACGAGATCCAAAAGTAGTACCGATAGATACAAGATAAGCTACATTTTAAATGAATTTAAGCTGCTCTACGGATAGAGCGAGTCACATACGAAGAGTGCGAGTAGGCACGTTCAACGCCTCCGAGTAGCGCATGTGATTCGCTTGGAGGTTGCGCAGGTGAATCCCAAGTGCTTTGTGTTTGGCCATGAACGCGTGCACGTTCACGGTCGTTCCAACTCTAGCGCCACATCTGCCAATGGATTCAGCATGGTTCACCAGGGAGTTGAAGTCGGTGGCGCGCAGCTTCCTGTTGCAGAAGGGGCACTTGTAAATGCCTCGAGCAAAGGGGCCATCGTAATGGCCGGACTGCAGCCTCCCGAGGACGTGACGAGTCTTGGTGTGGAAGGACTCGTCGTCGCTATCGACGTCGCTACTCTGCACCTGTCACGTAGCACCAAAGATCGTGCAAAAAACACGGAGTCAATTGCAACGATGATGGAACAGAGAGTGAACAAAGAATCATGCATGATAATATGGGCTCGGAAAAAAAGAGGTAGCATCAGTTACATTGGACACACTTATATCCAGGATTTGAGTCAGTAAACCAAAGATCATGCACAACAAATTTGTACACACCAATTGTTTACTGACCAAACCCTGAATCAATTTATGCCCAAATATTCATCATTATCGGCACAAATCTTAAACAAAAGCAAATCACAAACACTAATAACGCAAGATCTAACACAAAAGGATTGAACTAGGAACAGACAAACCCTAATAACGCTAGATCTAACACAAATGGATTGAACTAGAAACAGACGAACCCTAATAACGCTAGATCTAACACAAAAGGATTGAAATGAGATAAGAACAAGGGAACAAAGGGTTACCTCCGGCTCGTCGTCGACGATGCTGGTGTCGTAGGGGTTCTCCGGCGCGTCGTACATCACTGGTTCGTACGGGTCCCAAGCGACGGGGGCCTGGACGGTGGCGGCGGCCGATGCGCCGGCGGCTGATGCGCCGGCTGCTACGTTGGAAGCAGCGATAGGAGCCTGGACGGGGGCGGCGGCCGATTCGCCAGCGGCTGATGTGCCGACAATGGGCATCTCATTCTTCTCCATCGTCGGCGGTTTTCTTCGGTTGTGGAGAAGATGATGAGACAGGAGAGGCGGTTGAAGTGAGAACGTGCGCCGAGGGAGAGAAAGAGGGGCTCTATAAGGACGAAGGTGGCGTGTACCGCAACACGCGTCCGCTATGCACGGCTGCAGCGTGCACCGCGACACGAGTCTAACCCTGGGACGTTTGGTGTACTTAGTTATAACCTCAGGCCTTATACAGAAATTTTATCTGTACTCAGTTTTCCCCTCGAGAACTTAGACCGGCAAGTGCAATATACTCAGTTTTACCCTCAAGTAGCTGGTCAACAGAGAGTCAACAAATGAGATTAACATAGTTAATTGAGTCATTTCATGCGCAAAAAAAATCCAAAAAAATAAAAACATAGTGGCACCTACTCATGGAGTCTTCCTACGCAACCTACCACCTGGAAAACCTTAACAAACATATATAAATCAAGTTTTACCACAAATTGCCACTTCTCAGAATCACTAGTGTAGCTATGAAGATGCATGGTTTTCCACTTAAACCCCTTTTCAAAACATCTTTCCCAAAAACATAGTTTGTCTAAATGATGCCATAATTGTCACACTCATGTATATTTGAATTGCAAATAATTTGATGTAGCCCAATATGAATTATATTGTACAAAACACGCATTTTTCATTTTGTAATTCTTTTGTCTATTTACTATTTATGTGCCATTGGATTCTTAGTACTACTCAGTTTTACCCTCAAGTACTGTCACAAATGCTCTCAGAAGCCCAAACTTATCCTGATTGGTTGAGCCGTTGTCACACGGATCGACTCCACAAACTGTTGATCCACTGATCTAACGGGCAGTATACCCCTCTCTGTCTCTTCGTGGCAACCTCTCTCTCTCTCTCTCTCTTCGTGGCCACCCCTCTCTCTCACTCTCTGTCGGTGGAGAGTGCCCACCCCTCTATTTATGTGCAATAACGAGTTTTCCACTTAATATAGTTTGGGATATAATATTGGTATAAACATGAGGCATACATATTTGCGGATTTCGGTGAATGCATTATTTGTCACCCCTCTAACAATTATCAACAATCTTTAGCTTTCCTTTTCTTTTAGGGAATATAGTTTAGGATATAGTATTGGTATTTTGAAACGGCCCAAAAGTGGTATAATTTTTGTATAAACATGACGCATGCATATTTGCGGATTTCGGTGAATGCATTATTTGTCACCCCTCTAACAGTTATCAACTATCTTTAGCTGTCCTTTTCTTTTAGGGAATATAATTTGGGATATAGTATTGGTATTTTGAAACGGCCCAAAAGTGCTATAATTTTGATATAAACATGAGGCATACATATTTGCGGATTTCGGTGAATGCATTATTTGTCACCCCTCTAACAGTTATCAACTATCTTTAGCTGTCCTTTTCTTTTAGGGAATATAGTTTGGGATATAGTATTGGTATTTTGAAACGGCCCAAAAGTGGTATAATTTTGGTATAAACATGAGGCATACATATTTTCGGCTTTCGGTGAATGCATTATTTGTCACCCCTCTAACAATTATCAACTATCTTTAGCTTTCCTTTTCTTTTAGGGAATACGATTGGTAATTTCGGTGAATGCACACACTTACTTTGAAAACAACTACAAGTACATGTAACTGAATAATGGATTTGTAACAAGGTATCCCTTGTAACAACTTCTAGCGCCTGGTGCGCAATGATAAGAATCCGATCGTAATTATACAACAAAAAAAAACAACCAGCCATCAGATTAGCTTGCTTCTTCAACTCGATCAGCTGCCTTAACTGCTTGTTCATTTTCTTCAGTTCTCCCTTCACTTCCACCAGTCATGCATTGGGAGCATTAGGCATAATCGGAACGGCTCCTCTCTCCGCCGCATTCTCTACAGCAAGTCCCCCCCTCCGAAATTGCGCTGCCCAATAGCGCCAATTGATTCCTGCAATTGAAGCCTCTGAACGTACACATCGATCCACTCGAAATGCCTGCATTTCTTCAAGATCTGAAAACAACAACGTGAACCCTAAATCCCAAATTCGAGGGAATAACAAGAAAATCGAGAGAAAACAGAGAAATTGGAGCGAGATCTAACCTTATCCCCCTCTCTATATGGCAAGCTCTCGCATGAAATGAACTCACGTCCACGGTTGCCGTTCTCGTCCGTCTTACAGATCAACCGCTTCAAAGGCTCCTGGCGTGGGCAGTCAGGGCATCTTGTCAAAGGCACGGGTCCATACTGCGGCCATGAAGAACGGGAGGTCGAAGAGAAACTAGACATCACCCGCCTGTCGGAGAAGGGCTGCCGCTTGCGGAGAAGAAGAACAATGGGGAGCGGGGAAAGAAAGGGGAAGCAATGGCACGGGCACGGGCGCGGGGCTGGCTCGGGCTCCCATTTTGCAACGGTCACCTGGGTAAGCTGTGGGTCCGGCGCGCTAACGTGGACAAGTTGTGGGTCCCACGATGATATGGATAAGTGGAGACGTGTCCACTGCGGGGCACCAACAGCGGCCCCACTTGCCAGCACCAACCAACATCAACTAAACGGGAATCCTCCGTCCAAGCTCCTTCTGCAGGTTACAGACAAGGGATTGGGGAAAACTGAGGAAAAACTAAGGAGCTGGGGAAAACTGAGTACAACTAAGGACCCGAGGGCACGAAAATAGAAATCCCAAAAACAAATGGCAGTCCTCGATCAGTGAAGAGCTGCAGCTGCTGTGTCAAGTGAACGCAGGGCCAACCTGAGTCGACAATCAAGAACTTCGGGAGATAGTCACAGGAACACCTGTTCAAGAGCAGGATCTCGACTAGCAAACGTGCCCGAGACAGATCGGGAGAACTTGATCCAGAATCTTGACATGTCCTTTATGCCAATAGATACGAGAGGGAACATAATCCCGAAAACTCCGGAGGCAGGATATATGGCGACACACGCTTACATAATGGCATCCAAACCACCTCAAGGAGATCCCAGAGAGTCACTGTACCAGATGGCAATGTCAGGAGTCGGTATTATGGGGGCAGCAATAGTAGGAAGAGAAGTTGCACCACAACCCGAAAGTGCTCCACGCAGAAATAGTCCAAGACAAAATAGTCCTCGACCCACTACGGTAGCAGCACGAGATCCTGCAAGAGATGGTGTTGTGACCCGGCATACCACTGCATGGTGTAGTATGCAAGTCTGATATAACACCAATGAAACACCGTTCCACTAGTATTATATCGCTCAGAGTGGTACAACAGAAACATATGCGGGTCCAAGGCATGTCTATAGAATTACAAGTCCGACTCTGTTACAGAAGATCAGCACGGCCTCCTACTTTACAATGAGGTAAATCTGCAAATAAACTCCAGAAGCACGACTCGTAGTCTAATCCTATCATGAACTCTATTTGTAGAGTATTTAACTAGCTATAGAGGCTATGAATAGATTCTAGCTAAATAGGAGCTAAGTTTAGGAAGCTAGTTCCTTTTTATCGCTAATCTAGGTTTTCTCCTTGTTGAATGTGGTATCTGTCTCTCCTAACATGGTCCTGTCCCTTGAAGCAGTTGTTGACTCCTCGGCCTTCGAGTTGCACTGTCGATCCTCCTTCGATGCCTCCATATCTAAGCAGGGGATTTAAGAGTGGGATGAGTACAAGCGTACTCAACAAGTTCATTCTAGGAAAGAGGTGTTTAATGCACTAGCTACAGCCATAGACCAGAAAGTCATAGGCAATGCAAGTTTTTGTAATCATTTCTTCAAAAGGTTGCTTTTATTCAGAAGAGCTATGTCCGTCAGCCTTCACCGGTTGACTAGAACTTCATGGAGTTCCTTTCCGGCAGCGTTCGCAGTTCCAAAACCCGGAACACGGAGTGACAGGTCACGATTCATTACACTCTACAGAGGTGTGTTGTTTTACCCATAAGAGATCTTAACCTTGGTGCCAACCGGGCAATTGTTCCCACCACACTTCCTTTGGTGTGAGGCCCGGTATAAGGTCTAGCCAATCATGTTCCTCCGCTACCTCGAACACCCACCCTTTGTTGCAATGTCCGACCCTGGGTCCTCGCTGGTGCTCTTATACCAATTAAGGACGGCCCCCGACCACGACGTCAATTCAGGGATCTACCATAAATTCCTTCGCCGGCAATTGCAACCCATCATAGACCACAGTACCGTGGGGACTTCAACGGGATCCCCACCCTGCAGCTTGTCTCTCGAGATCAAGTGCCTACGGTAATGCGCATCCGTTGATGAACGAGAGGTGGAAACACTTTTGACTACTTTGTGCCACTCCAGATCTTATGGTTAACACGGTTATTACGGCACAAGAATCACTAGACGACATTTGTTGTTTAATCCTAGATGGATAATAACCCTTGCAATGGAACCTCCACCATATCAACACAATCCATGGTTCCATTGCCCACCACTTAGTCATATTAATAGTTATGAAAATAGTGGTTTTGCTTTTTATGCAATAGTGATAAACATAGTACTTTGCAAGTAATTTGGTAAAAATACTCAAATGACATGAGCAAGTGATGAACTTGCCTTTCTTGACTGCAAGATTATGCAGGCAAGGTCTTCGATACACAATAACTCCAAATTCTGAAATAGCATCATCGTCCGGTAAGGACGATGTTTAAAAGATGGGCAAGGATGCAATAATGCATAAGTATGAGATGCAATCGTTCTAAGCGTGACCTAACCCCGATGATTTAGGATTAGTGAGTTGCAATGATTAGTTCAGGGTATGTTGCACTTTTAGAGTGATTCACAAACAAGGTTCTTATTAATGGTTTGATTACTTGGTATCATGTACAAGTTATATAATAAAGCATAGTAATCAATTGAGCACACAAGGAATGATAATTGGCATAATGTTAATATGTAAAGAACAGTTGTCAGTTTTAGTACTATATGGCATGGTTAATGATTACTTATTATATTCTTCAAAAGAATAACTTTTGAAGAACATGTTCTTTAATAAAGAACAGGTATGAAAATTAGGTTTGTGGTTTTTATAGTTTATTATGGTTCCAACTAGTTGTTAGAGTAAGTCTTAGATGGATCACAACAATGTTGGATTCATCGATACCCAGGACTTGTAAGGTTGAGTTAAGCCTAGGCATTTTAAGCAATTATTTATACATGGTTGCTATCAAGGTTGGTTTATCTTGTTGGTGATAGCTGGCTAGGTTTTATAGATCTTATTAAGCAGGTTTGACGACTACTCCTTATTTACTTCAAAAAAAGTAACTTTTGAAGAACATACTTCTTAAGTAATAAGAAGTATTTCAATTAGGGTTGAGGTGGTCTAGGTTTTACTATTGGATCCACTAGGTAAAGAATAGTTGGTTCCTAAATAGGATAGTGCATAAGTATGAAATTTGTGGGGTTTAGTGTGTATGGAATCTAATGCACAATATTGGCATGATTGCTATTAGGGTTCATCACCATGGTGTGATGCTAAATAGGGATAAATAGGGTTGTTGTTTCTAAGGATATGAACTAGGGTTTACACTTGGTTAATCCTATTTGATCATCTAGGTCTGATGCAGATGAACACATGGGATACCCATCTTATTAGTGATAGGTTTTCTACATTTTATGTGGTCATGCACTACAAGAAAAGTTGCCATGGCCGACGAAGTTGAAGTCGCGCCGTGGTTGCTGGTGTACCATGGCCGACGATTTTGGTCCCTCCGTGGTGCATGTCAAAACTTTTTTTTTCTCGTTTTTGAGGCCACCTAGCCCGACGAAAGCGGCCAAAACGTCGCGTATGGTGGCCCGGGACGTGGTGCATCGCGAATTCTCGGGTTCGCCGGCCGAGTCAACGCAAATCCGCACCGCCGAGGGATGTAGGGCCCGGATGGCAGCCTCTCCGGCATTGTTTTTTTCTCGATCGCGCCATCTCGTTCAACGTTCTCCGATCGAGCCGTTTACGATGCAGGATCATGGGTCCCGCATGTCATCCTCTATGAACCAAAATTCTTTCTATTCTTGGATTTTTTTTGACCCCCGATTTCTGGCTACTTCCTTTTTTCTTTTGATCCCTTGCCGCCTTGGAAACGTTGAGACCGCTGTCTGCTAAATGGGACCCGCATGTCATCCTCTATGTGCAATCAACTTTCTTTTCTTGGAGTTTTTTTTGGCACCTCAAATTTGGTCACTTGCCTTTTTCTTTCGATCCCCCGCCGCCTCTCAAACGGTGATACCGCTGCCGCTAACCGGGACCCGCATGTCATCCTCTATGCACTATAAAACTTTCTTTTCTTGAATTATTTTTGGCACCTCATATTTGGTCACTTGCCTTTTTCTTTCGATCCCCTGCCGCCTCTCAAACGGTGATACCGCTGCTGCTAAATGGGACCAGCATGTCATCCTCTATGTACTATAAAACTTTCTTTTCTTGGAGTTTTTTTTGGCACCTCAAATTTGGTCACTTGCCTTTTTCTTTCGATCCCCTGCCGCCTCTCAAACGGTGATACCGCTGTCTGCTAAATGGGACCCGCATGTCATCCTCTATGTACTATAAAACTTTCTTTTCTTGGAGTTTTTTTGGCACCTCAAATTTGGTCACTTGCCTTTTTCTTTCGATCCCCTGCCGCCTCTCAAACGGTGATACCGCTGCTGCTAACTGGGACCCGCATGTCATCCTCTATGTACTATAAAACTTTCTTTTCTTGAATTATTTTTGGCTGCTCATATTTTTTTACTTGCCTTTTTCTTTCGATCCCCTGCCGCCTCTCAAACGGTGATACCGCTGTCGCTAAATGGGACCCGCATGTCATCCTCTATGTACTATAAAACTTTCTTTTCTTGAATTATTTTTGGCTCCTCATATTTGGTCACTTGCCTTTTTCTTTCGATCTCATGCCACGTTTGAAACGTTGAGGAACCTGCTCGGCTCATGGGACCCGCATGTCATCCTCTATGTGCTATAAATGTTTATTTT
>NC_061513.1:303221809-303246785 GCF_022539505.1 Lolium rigidum
AATACTTGTTTTTACTCGTTTTCTCTGCAAACAATCATCTTCCACACAATACGGTTAATCCTTTGTTACAGCAAGCCGGTGAGATTGACAACCTCACCTGTTTCGTTGGGGAAAAGTACTTTGGTTGTGTTGTGCAGGTTCCACGTTGGCGCCGGAATCCCTGGTGTTGCGCCGCACTACATCCCGCCGCCATCAACCTTCAACGTGCTTCTTGGCTCCTCCTGGTTCGATAAACCTTGGTTTCTTTCCGAGGGAAAACTTGCTGCTGTGCGCATCATACCTTCCTCTTGGGGTTCCCCAACGAACGTGTGAAATACACGCCATCAAGCTCTTTTTCCGGCGCCGTTGCCGGGGAGATCAAGACACGCCTGCAAGGGGAGTCTCCACTTCTCAATCTCTTTACTTTGTTTTTGTCTTGCTTTATTTTATTTACTACTTTGTTTGCTGCATTATATCAAAACACAAAAAAATTAGTTGCTAGCTTTACTTTATTTACTATCTTGTTTGCTATATCGAAAACACAAAAAAAATTTAGTTTACTTGCATTTACTTTATCTAGTTTGCTTTATTTTACTGTCTTGCACTCTATATTAAAAATACAAAAAATTAGTTACTTTTGTTACCATGTCTAGCTCTGAACCTGTTACTTCTTCGCCTGAAGAATTAGTCTTCACTTTTAAACAAGGGGATGAGGAGAGTTTTAAGGACGCTTGGTCTAGAATTTTTACTTCTTATCATAAAACTGAACCTCAAATGACTCTAAGTTTGCTCCTTAGTAATTTTTATTTTGGTCTTATGATTCGCTATAGATATGCTTTGGATACTTTAGTGGGAGGAGATTTCCTTCATTGCAATGGGGATCAAGCTTTTAATGCCATAAAGAAGTTGGTTGCATCACATGATTCAGCTAATAACTTTGATTCAGCCCTTATTAGCATTTATAATAGATTAAACAATCTCGAGATAAGTACATCTCGCCCGGATGACAACTATCACCATGTTCGTAATCGTCTTGAACAAGTTTTAGTGAACTCTAAACCTTCATTATGGGATCCTACTCGTTAAAATTGTTATCGGTGATCAAACTCTTCGTGCCAACCGTGATATTATGTCTGAATTTTGCCTTATACCGGAGAGCATTTATAAATCTTTGAAACTTTGGGGAGTTGATGAAGGAGGAGAAGAAATAACTCTCATTGATAACTCTGTTATAATTCCTAAGGGAATAGCCGCAGGTGTGCATACAACCATTCTTGGAAGAACAATATCCATTCATTATCTTGTTATTGAATGTGTAGGGACAGAAAAAATCACACTCGGAAGATCCCTGCTAAAACTATTGGGAGCAGTCATAGATGTGGGAGAAGGCATCCTGGATTTCACCTCTATACCGGGGGGGAATCATACATTTCCTAAATAAAAGAGAAAGAAAAACAACAAGAAAGGTAAGGGTAAAGCCCAAGGTAAGGATGATGCACCACTCTCCGATAATACTTGATATACACTTGCTGCGCCTAGCTGAAAGGCGTCAAAGAAAAGCGCTTATGGGAGATAACCCATGTTTTTACTACAGTATTTTTGTTTTATATTTGAGTCTTGGAAGTTGTTTACTACTGTAGCTACCTCTCCTTATCTTAGTTTTGAGTTTTGTTGTGCCAAGTAAAGTCTTTGATAGTAAAGTAAGTACTAGATTTGGATTACTGCGCAGTTCCAGATTTCTTTGCTGTCACGAATCTGGGTCTACCTCCCTGTAGGTAGCTCAGAAAATTAAGCCAATTTACGTGCATGATCCTCAGATATGTACGCAACTTTCATTCAATTTGGGAATTTTCATTTGAGCAAGTCTGGTGGCCTAATAAAATCCATCTTTACGGACTGTTCTGTTTTGACAGATTCTGCCTTTTATTTCGCATTGCCTCTTTTGCTATGTTGGATGAATTTCTTTGATCCATTAATGTCCAGTAGCTTTATGCAATGTCCAGAAGTGTTAAGAATGATTGTGTCACCTCTGAACATGTGAATTTTTATTGTGCACTAACCCTCTAATGAGTTGTTTCGAGTTTGGTGTGGAGGAAGTTTTCAAGGATCAAGAGAGGAGTATGATGCAATATGATCAAGGAGAGTGAAAGCTCTAAGCTTGGGGATGCCCCGGTGGTTCACCCCTGCATATTATAAGAAGACTCAAGCGTCTAAGCTTGGGGATGCCCAAGGCATCCCCTTCTTCATCGACAACATTATCAGGTTCCTCCCCTGAAACTATATTTTTATTCCGTCACATCTTATGCACTTTGCTTGGAGCGTCGGTTTGTTTTTGTTTTTGTTTTGTTTGAATAAAATGGATCCTAGCATTCACTTTATGGGAGAGAGACACGCTCCGCTGTAGCATATGGACAAGTATCTCCTTAGGCTCTACTCATAGTATTCATGGAGAAGTTTCTTCTTCGTTAATTTGTTATATGGTTGAAATTGGAAAATGATACATGTAGTAAATTGCTATAATGTCTTGGATAATTTTATACTTGGCAATTGTTGTGCTCATGTTTAAGCTCTTGCATCATATACTTTGCACCCATTAATGAAGAAACACTTGGAGCTTGCTAATTTGGTTCGCATATTTGGTTTCTCTAGAGTCTAGATAATATCTAGTATTGAGTTTTGAACAACAAGGAAGACGGTGTAGAGTCTTATAATGTTTACAATATATCTTTTATGTGAGTTTTGCTGCACCGTTCATCCTTGTGTTTGTTTCAAATAACCTTGCTAGCCTAAACCTTGTATCGAGAGGGAATACTTCTCATGCATCCAAAATCCTTGAGCCAACCACTATGCCATTTGCGTCCACCATACCTACCTACTACATGGTATTTCTCCGCCATTCCAAAGTAAATTGCTTGAGTGCTACCTTTAAAATTCCATCATTCACCTTTGCAATATATAGCTCATGGGACAAATAGCTTTAAAACTATTGTAGTATTGAATATGTACTTATGCACTTTATCTCTTATTAAGTTGCTTGTTGTGCGATAACCATGCTTCTGGGGACGCCATCAACTATTCTTTGTTGAATATCATGTGAGTTGCTATGCATGTCCGTCTTGTCTGAAGTAAGAGAGATCTACCACCTTAATGGTTGGAGCATGCATATTGTTAGAGAAGAACATTGGGCCGCTAACTAAAGCTATGAATCTTGGTGGAAGTTTCAGTTTTGGACATATATCCTCAATCTCATATGAGAATAATAATTGTTGTCACATGCTTATGCATTAAAGAGGAGTCCATTATCTGTTGTCCATGTTGTCCCGGTATGGATGTCTAAGTTGAGAATAATGAAAAGCGAGAAATCCAAAATGCGAGCTTTCTCCTTAGACCTTTGTACGAGCAGCATGGAGGTACCCCATTGTGACACTTGGTTAAAACATGTGCATTGCAAAGATCCGGTAGTCCAAGCTAATTAGGACAAGGTGCGGGCACTATTAGTATACTATGCATGAGGCTTGCAACTTGTAAGATATAACTTTCATAACTCATATGCTTTATTACTACCGTTGACAAAATTGTTTCATGTTTTCAAAATAAAAGCTCTAGCACAAATATAGCAATCGATGCTTTCCTCTTTGAAGGACCATTCTTTTACCTTTTATGATGAGTCAGTTCACCTATCTCTCTCCACCTCAAGAAGCAAACACTTGTGTGAACTATGCATTGATTCTTACATACTTGCATATTGCACTTGTTATATTACTCTATGTTGATAATTATCCATGAGATATACATGTTACAAGTTGAAAGCAACCGCTGAAACTTAATCTTCCTTTGTGTTGCTTCAATACCTTTACTTTGATTTATTGCTTTATGAGTTAACTCTTATGCAAGACTTATTGATGCTTGTCTTGAAGTACCATTCATGAAAAGTCTTTGCTTTATGATTAACTTGTTTACTCATGTCATTACCATTGTTTTGATCGCTGCATCCACTACATATGTTTACAAATAGTATGATCAAGGTTATGATGGCATGTCACTTCAGAAATTATCTTTGTTATCGTTTTACCTCGCTCGGGACGAGCGTAACTAAGCTTGGGGATGCTTGATACGTCTCCGACGTATCGATAATTTCTTATGTTCTATGCCATATTATTGATGATACCTACATGTTTTATGCACACTTTATGTCATATTCGTGCATTTTCCGGAACTAACCTATTAACAAGATGCCGAAGTGCCGCTTGTTGTTTTCTCGCTGTTTTTGGTTTCGAAATCCTAGTAACGAAATATTCTCGGAATTGGACGAAATCAAGACCCGGGGTCCTATTTTGCCACGAACCTTCCAGAAGACCGAGGAGCATACGAAGTGGGGCCACGAGGTGGCGACACCACAAGGCGGCGCGGCCAAGGAGGGGCTCGCGCCGCCCTGTGGTGTGGGCCCCTCGTCAGCCCTCCGACTTCGCCCTTCCGCCTACTTAAAGCCTCCGTCGCGAAACCCCTGATGCGAAAAACCACGATACGGAAAACCTTCCAGAGACGCCGCCGCCGCCAATCCCATCTCGGGGGATTCGGGAGATCTCCTCCGGCACCCTGCCGGAGAGGGGATTCATCTCCCGGAGGACTCTACACCGCCATGGTCGCCTCCGGAATGATGAGTGAGTAGTTCACCCTCGGACTATGGGTCCATAGCAGTAGCTAGATGGTTGTCTTCTCCTCATTGTGCTTCATTGTTGGATCTTGTGAGCTGCCTAACATGATCAAGATCATTTATCTGTAATACTCTATGTTGTGTTTGTCGGGATCCGATGGATAGAGAATACCATGTTATGTTAATTATCAAGTTATTGCATATGTGTTGTTTATGATCTTGCATGCTCTCCGTTATTAGTAGAGGCTCGGCCAAGTTTTTGCTCTTAACTCCAAGAGGGAGTATTTATGCTCGATAGTGGGTTCATGCCCGCATTGACACCGGGACAGAGTGACGGAAAGTTCTAAGGTTGTGCTGTGTCTTGTTGCCACTAGGGATAAAACATTGATGCTATGTCCGAGGATGTAGTTATTGATTACATTACACACCATACTTAATGCAATTGTCCGTTGCTTTGCAACTTAATACTGGAAGGGGTTCGGACGATAACCTGAAGGTGGACTTTTTAGGCATAGATGCAGTTGGATGGCGGTCTATGTACTTTGTCGTAATGCCCAATTAAATCTCACTATAATTATCATGACATGTATGTGCATTGTTATGCCCTCTCTATATGTCAATTGCCCGACTGTAATTTGTTCACCCAACATGCTTTTATCTTATGGGAGAGACACCTCTAGTGAACTGTGGACCCTGGTCCATTCTTTAATACTGAAATACAAATCTGTCTGCAATACTTGTTTTTACTGTTTTCTCTCGCAAACAATCATCTTCCACACAATACGGTTAATCCTTTGTTACAAGCAAGCCGGTGAGATTGACAACCTCACTGTTTCGTTGGGGCAAAGTACTTTGGTTGTGTTGTGCAGGTTCCACGTTGGCGCCGGAATCCCCGGTGTTGCGCCGCACTACATCCCGCTGCCATCAACCTTCAACGTGCTTCTTGGCTCCTCCCGGTTCGATAAACCTTGGTTTCTTTCTCGAGGGAAAACTTGCTGTTGTGCGCATCATACCTTCCTCTTGGGGTTCCCCAACGAACGTGTGAAATACACGCCATCGTGGTGCGGATGCTAACCCGAAGGTGGACTTTTTAGGCATAGATGCATGTCTGGATAGCGGTCTATGTACTTTGTCGTAATGCCCTAAGTAAATCTCATAGTAGTCATCATGATATGTATGTGCATTGTTATGCCCTCTCTATTTGTCAATTGCCCAACTGTATTTTGTTCACCCAACATGCTATTTCTTATTGGAGAGACACCACTAGTGAACTGTGGACCTCGGTCCATTCTTTTACATCTGAAATACAATCAACTGCAATCTCTGTTCTCTGTTGTTCTTCACAAGCAAACATCATTCTCCACACCATAAGTTTAATCCTTTGTTTACAGCAAGCCGGTGAGATTGACAACCTCACTGTTAAGTTGGGGCAAAGTATTTTGATTGTGTTGTGCAGGTTCCACGTTGGCGCCGGAATCTCTGGTGTTACGCCGCACTACACTCCTTCACCAACAACCTTCACGTGGCCTTCATCTCCTACTGGTTCGATAAACCTTGGTTTCCTACTGAGGGAAACTTGCTGCTATACGCATCTGTTGACTGCCAAAACCCACCGGCGGGCAGCGGCCTTGTCAACACCGTAGAGCCGGGAAGAGCCTAGAGCTGCGGCTGGCTGAGACCCCTCCGAGCGACGGCCCGCAATGCTCTTCTGGTCACACGTGGCGTTGCGAAGTGCAAGGGCGTGCCACCTGACCTATACCTGGTCAGGAAGGTGATGGGGATGCCTCGCTTAGTTTCCTGCAGGGCATACATGTAAACATTAAATACGAGCCTCGATCGGCTCTCGAGTTATCCCGTGAATCGGCTCAAAGAGCCGATCCACCCATGATCCGTACGGGGTGCACGAATACTTGGTGGTCCTGCTTGATCAAGATAGAGCTAATGAGATCTACGACGATTTAGGGTTTTCACCGCATAATCGGATCATCCTACTCCGAGTTGGGCCTCGCGGCCACGCACGGTGCTCGTAAGCCGATCCTAAACAAGGCCACAAAACCAACATGAAGTTGATCCTCGGAACATCCCGTTTAGGACTTGCGAACGCCACCCTACGTGCCACTGGATCCTCCCCCCCTTTGTAAGGCCTAACTATTGCAGATATTAAACTAATCCTTGTAGAACAAGGAGCAATCGTAACGGATCAGATCTACTAAATAATGATCAAGCGGGTGCCGCCCCCACGCCCGAGATAGGCGTGAGGGCGGCTAGATATGCAAGGGTTGCACTACGTAAGCATGCTTAAACGAAGAACAATGCT
This sequence comes from Lolium rigidum, assembly GCF_022539505.1. Taxonomy (NCBI): domain Eukaryota; kingdom Viridiplantae; phylum Streptophyta; class Magnoliopsida; order Poales; family Poaceae; genus Lolium; species Lolium rigidum. The sequence continues at coordinate 303,228,760 of NC_061513.1, forward strand.
AACCCTAACACATCTAATGATAACTACGTTTCTCGCCATCAAAAGCGCTTCAGTACGAGCAACGCATGAACAACGTGGTGCTTGTGCTGCCTAGATCGCAAGATGCGATCTAGGCAGCATGTCGCTTACCTGATAGAAACCCTCGAGACGAAGGAGTTGGCGATGCGCCGAGATTGGTTTGTTTTTGGGGTTGAACGTGAGTTTGTTTATTCCATAAACCCTAGGTACATATTTATAGTCCAGGGGACTTTCTAATGTGGGCGTGCACTAAACCGTGCACGACTAAGATTCTATCTCTAAACTAAAATAGATCTAATATGTTACAGATACACGGGCAATTAAGCCCAAATTCTCCGTGCAAGGCCGCTTCATAGTTCTTCCATATGTAATCTTCCAAGCCCATCTTGATCGCGGCCCACCTCCTGATTTAGCCAAAATCTGGTGATAACACATGCCCCCCTGGTTTTGGAAATAACATTTCCAAAATCATTATGCTTTCCCTTCGAAGGGTCATGTCGTGGCAGAGCAAAGCCGTTACAAGCATCCGTCATCATTATGCCCTCGTCTTCTCGCCTTCTCTAAAAATTCTCGACAGCTTTAGCATCGATCCCTTGGAAGCTGTAATGGCATTAAACCTTCACCAGATCTCTCATTATTTAACCATGCCGATCGGTTAGCTCTCTCTATCCTCTATTCCATCCCAGCCTATCGGCACCAAAAAACCCTCTCCTCCTGTAGCAATGTCTTCCTCTTCCTCTTCCTTCTCAAAACTCTTCCCCCAATCTTCGCCGAAGAAGAAGAACGAGGACAGCCTCCACCCCGCAATGAATCCCTTCTCCTCCGACAAGGAGGAGAAAGAAGGAGAAGCAGCGAAGGCCAAGGCCTCCCCTTCCGCCCAGCTCCCGCCGAAGAAGCGCCCCGGCATGTGGGCGGACAGCGAGGACGAAGATGATGACGAAGAGGAAGAGGAGGAGGATGACTCCTCCTCCTCCATCGGGTATCCGCCGACCAAGCGCTTCCGCTCCCGGGCGGACAGCGAGGATGATGATGATGACGAGGAGGAAGAGGCTCCGGCCAAGGGCCGGGGCAGCAGCCGCCGACGACGTCGACGGCGGCGATGACGAGGACAGCGACGACTAGTAGTATAGGACTAGTAGTAGCAGTGCACTAGGCACCAGATCCCTCTTTTGAGAGCCATCGGCTCTTTCTTGTAAAGCCGCTCCTTGGAATTAATGAAATTGTTCTTTCTATTCATCTTTTAATCGCTCCAATTTCATTCCTTCCGTTTGTCATGCTAAGACCGATAGCAACGCGTCGGACTTCTTTCCTTTTCTTGCAGCAACATCACAGTCCAAGCCCTGTACTAGACGACGGCTTTTCCTTCCCAGTTCCTCCCTGAGACGACCATGATGCAGCCGCAGCCGAGGTGACTCTAATCGGCTCTTAAAAACAGGGCATCTTCCAGGCTTGTTGCCCCCCGAGTCTTAGCCGAGGCAAAACAGAGCCGTATGGACCTGGGCTCGATCATGTCCGAGGGAACTCCTTATGCCGAGCTAGCCGATTTTGAACATAAATCGGCTTCCCAAAGCAGAAAGCCTTCAAGGTGAGCTGCCCCCCGAGTTTCTTCAGTTCCTGCCGGCCAGATAGGCTCCTTTCCTTTGGTGGACCTGACGCAATCCATCCTTAACCTGATCCGCACGCCCATGCTGCTCCTGACATTGTTCTTGAAGAGAGGATCTGAGCTTCCGTTGTTATATCCTTAAGTCGATGCCTGCACAGATCGGCTGTTATATCCTTAAGTCGATGCCTGCTGCATCGGCTGTGCTCGAAAATTTTCGAAATTTTTTTTTTACGGCCGACCTGTGCATCGGCCCCCATATTCCAATACCCATCAACAGAAGATGAGATGCTTCCGTTGCATATCCTCGTATTTTATCTACCTGGATGCCCCCCGAGCCGATTCTGTCAAGAGAATTGATGGTATCGGCTCCGTTGGATAACATGTTGAACCCAGTGCGTAATGGTGGGTGAGGATAATTTTGGCCGATTGCTGGAATCGGCCTCCACGTTGCTTGCTCGTTGAAGGTTTTGTAAGTTCCCTTCATAAATTTTTGGGGCCGATCACAAGGATCAGCCTCTCCCGGTTTGCTCATTGGTTTGATCTTGCTACTTGGTCAGGCTGGGTAAAACCAACCCAACTTCTGACTTGATGCGCTTGCTGTCGTCCACCTTGAGTGCTCCGTAGGGTCGTGGAGCGCTAAGCTCTGTCGGCAAGACGAGTACCATGTTTGTGCCAGCCGATGTCTCATCATCGGCTTTCCTCCGTTTAGGGCGCCACTCCATTTTCCGTGGACGACCCTCTTCATCCAGGGTTCGCCGAACCTTTGCAGCCGGATCAGGCCGTGCCTTCCTTAGCGTATGCAGGTACAACCTTTCGGCTTCCTCCAGGCCGCGCAATCGCTGAACCCTGCGCTTTTGGGAACGGCTGAGTCCGTCAGGGCACCACCTTGGACGGTGGTACCTGTCTTCTTCCACTTCTCCCTCGTCCTCTGAATCCTCAAGATCTGCCCAACGAGGTGACTCAGCGCGTTTGCTTTGTGGCGGGAGAGGCCCTAGGCGCTCGAACACGTACACGTTGGCTGCCTCCTTCTTTTTCTCGATTGCATTCGGGCAATTGCCGATTGTGGGCAATCGGCTCATTCCCGAATCCCAGCAAGTGTCCGAAGAAAGGGCAGTCCCGATGTCCGGCGTTGTCATCTTGCTCCCTTGATGCTTCCGTGGCACAGCGCTCGTGCTCCTCCTCATCGCGATTCTGCCGACGATATCTTCTGGCTTCTTTAGCCAGACGATCTCCTCTATCATCGTAATTGGGCCGCCGGCGTTGGTCATACTGACTCACATATTTGCTGAGGAGGTGGTCAGAGAGGGGTCGCTGATATCTTATATTCTTCACCTCTCCCTCGGTGACATAGCGCTTGCCATCATGACGGAGCCGATCGCGTGGAGCGGCCTCCTCTGTATCCTTGCTATGAGAGCAGCTGCCCTCATCTCCATCTTTGCCGCAGTGGTTTCCGTGTCCTACCATGTTGATGCCGAACGAGGGACCCGGCTGGCAACCTTCGTGGTGGGTGATGTCCACCATGTTAACGGCGGGGAAGGGTTGGGTGTCGACCTTCATGGCGTATCGGTTGAAAATTAGCCGCCCCTTCTCTATCGCCGCTTGGATGTGCCGACGCCACACCCGGCAGTCGTTGGTGGCATGGGAAAGCGAGTTGTGGAATTTGCAGTACGGCTTTCCGTTTAGCTCCTTCGCCGTGGGGAACTTGAGACCTTCAGGAATCGTCAACTGTTTCTCCTTGAGCAGGAGGTCGAAGATTTGTTCAGTCTTGGTTACGTCAAAATCAAATCCCCGGGCGGCCCCGGTGGCTTTACCCATTTGCAGTGCCACGGGGTTCCCCCCGAGTCCACTCAGCCACCGCTATCTCTTGGCCTCCCGCAGGCACTTCATCTTCCTCCGTGTCGACCATAACTACCGCACGCTTGAACTTGTCTTGGTACAGGTCGGGGTGGCGCTGTTCATATGCCGATAGTTTCGAACCATGTGCGCCGCCGAGGGATAATCTGCTTGGGAGGCCATGTCCTTGAGCTGTGTTGCAAGGCCTGCTACCGCCAACTTGATCGCTTCTTTTCAGCTTATACGAACCGAATAACATCGGTTCCTAAGATTCCCGAAGCGCTGGATGTATTCCGTCACCGTTTCCCCGCGCTTCGACGTAGTTGTGCTAGATCGGCAATGCCGTACTCGGAAGCTTCGAATGGTATTGCATATGGAACTGTTCTTCCAATTGCTTCCAAGACTGGATGGAGTTTGCCGGCAAAGAGGTGTACCATCCAAAAGCCGATCCCGTGAGGGACCGTGAAAAGAGCCTCACGCGTAGCTGATCCGACACCGAAGCCGGTCCTAGTTGAGCCAAATATCGGCCGACGTGCTCGATGGAGCTGGAGCCATCCGATCCACCGAATTTGGAGAAGTCGTGGAGCCGATATTTAGGTGGCAGCGGGATCATCTCGTAATCGTCGGGGTACGGCTTGGAATAGCCGATCGCCCTTCTTTTCGGCATCATGCCGAACTGGTCTCTCGCATGGTACCGATCTGATCCGCCGTGCCGGCCGTAGGAGTTGCACTCGAAGATTCGCCGGGGTGGCGTACTTGGCCTGCCATGTTTGCTTTTCCAGCTCCGGGCCAGCCTGCAGGAGCCGGGCTCGGGAGTTTCGTCGGTGTGGCGTATTTAGTTAGCCACGTCCGCTCTCGTCGCCGACGTTCCTCCCGTCTTCGCCGGAGTCCCCGATGTTGTGGCCTGGTTTGTGAGTGCCCAGCCACCACAATCCGGCACATACATGCACGCGTATCCATGAGGGATCTCCTTAGGCGCCTCCATTAAGAACTGGTAGTCACTAGGGTCGCCACCAATCCTGTAGACGAGGAATGCCGGTGTAGTCGGCACTTCAGCAAGTGCTGCCAACGCATATGGCAGCGGTGGACGGGACTGGAATGGCAACCCTCCTTGATGAGTCCCGAGAGCTGGTCCTGACGGCGAGTACTGGTGGCTCATGATCTCCTGGATCACGCGCAGAGCGACACGCTCCAACACGTTGACCAAGTTCTCGCAGTGGCGGTGTAGCGAGTGAGCCACCGGGTAGTTGATCTCCTCGCCGTGCACCCTCGGTGCGTTCCTCCGACGGGGTAGAGAGGTCTATCCCATCGAGCGCACCTTGCGGTGAGAACCCCTTCCATCTGATGCCACGGGAACGGGTTCCATGAAAAGAGCCGATGAGGTCGGCTTCGAGGGTGGCCTTGATCTCGTTGTATTGCTTCTTGAGGTCATCAGGCAGATCCTCGTAGGTGACTGGCGTGCCGTCCGCCATCTCAGATGTAGATGGCGATGTGGTTGATGTAGACGATTGTCCCACCGGGCGTGCCGGAATGTGTTGACCGCCAAAACCCACCGGCGGGCAGCGGCCTTGTCAACACCGTAGAGCCGGGAAGAGCCTAGAGCTGCGGCTGGCCGAGACCCCTCCGAGCGACGGCCCGCAATGCTCTTCTCGGTCACACGCGGCGTTGCGAAGTGCAAGGGCGTGCCACCCGACCTATACCCGGTCGGGAAGGTGATGGGGATGCCTCGCTTAGTTTCCTCGCAGGGCATACATGTAAACATTAAATACGAGCCTCGATCGGCTCTCGGGTTATCCCGTGAATCGGCTCAAAGAGCCGATCCACCCATGATCCGTACGGGGTGCACGAATACTTGGTGGTCCTGCTTGATCAAGATAGAGCTAATGAGATCTACGACGATTTAGGGTTTTCACCGCATAATCGGATCATCCTACTCCAGGTTGGGCCTCGCGGCCACGCACGGTGCTCGTAAGCCGATCCTAAACAAGGCCACAAAACCAACATGAAGTTGATCCTCGAACATCCCGTTTAGGACTTGCGAACGCCACCCTACGTGCCACCGGATCCTCCCCCTTTGTAAGGCCTAACTATTGCGAGATATTAAACTAATCCTTGTAGAACAAGGAGCAATCGTAACGGATCAGATCTACTAAATAATGATCAAGCGGGTGCCGCCCCCACGCCCGAGATAGGCGTGAGGGCGGCTAGATATGCAAGGGTTGCACTACGTAAGCATGCTTAAACGAAGAACAATGCTAACCCTAACACATCTAATGATAACTACGTTGCTCGCCATCAAAAGCGCTTCGAGACGAGCAACGCATGAACAACGTAGGCTTGTGCTGCCTAGATCGCAAGATGCGATCTAGGCAGCATGTCGCTTACCCGATAGAAACCCTCGAGACGAAGGAGTTGGCGATGCGCCGAGATTGGTTTGTTTTTGGGGTTGAACGTGAGTTGTTGTTTATTCCATAAACCCTAGGTACATATTTATAGTCCAGGGGACTTTCTAATGTGGGCGTGCACTAAACCGTGCACGACTAAGATTCTATCTCTAAACTAAAATAGATCTAATATGTTACGGATACACGGGCAATTAAGCCCAAATTCTCCGTGCAAGGCCGCTTCATAGTTCTTCCATATGTAATCTTCCAAGCCCATCTTGATCGCGGCCCACCTCCTGATTTAGCCAAAATCTGGTGATAACAGCATCACACCTTCCTCTTGGGGTTCCCAACGGACGTGTGCTTCACGCGTTATCAAGCTAATTTCTGACGCCGTTGCCGGGGAACGAAGGAAAGTTACACCACAAAGATTTTCAACTCCCACGTCAACAGCTAATTTCTGGCGCCGTTGCCGGGGAGATCAAGACACGCTGCAAGGGGAGTCTCTCACATCCAATCTCTTTACTTTGTTATTGTCTTGCTTTACTTTATTTTTTTTCTGTTTTTTTTTCTTTCTTTATATCAAAAAAAACACAAAAAAATTAGTTACTTGCTTTACTTTATTTAGTTTGCTTAGTTTATTTTTGTTGTTGCTAAAATGAGTAATCCTGAAGTTGAAGTTCGTTCGTTTAAGCAACAAGGGGGAGAGAGTTTTAAAGATGCTTGGTATAGAATTAGCGATGCTCATCATAGGTGCACTAAGAAACACTCCACTATTATTCTCCTTAGGAACTTTTATGTTGGTATCTCTAGCTGGAATAGATATGTTCTTGATACTCTTGCGGGAGGTAATTTCCTAGGCACTCCTGCTTTAGAAGCTAGTTAAGTTGCATTATTGAGAGTCTAGTTGGAATACCACCTGTTAATGAAGTTAAAACTGAAATCTCTCTTGAGGATGTTATGAAAAAGCTGGAGGCCATAGAGAAAAATCTTCCAAGTGTTGAAACTAAATTGGAAATATTACTTGATAATACTGATAAACTTGATAAATCTCTAGAAGGAATTGATGAAAGAATTACTGTCTTAGAAACTTGTGCTATCCATGATAATCAAACCCATAGGATTGGTGAACTTGAAAAAGACATGGGAACCTTGGGTTCAAGTTTTTCTTCTCTTAAGTTTAAGGAGAAAGCTTATGTGGGTAAGGAGCAAAAATTCATGTATGTCTCTAAGGTGCCTAAGCCAAAGAATTATTATAAGCCTAAAATTAATAAAGCCCTTAGCACCACTATGGGAAATATAGATAATGGAGCATCTAAGATACCTATTGATATTGATGCTTCATCCTTTGATAATACTTGAGTTACACTTTCTGCGCCTAGCTGAAAGACGTTAAAGAAAAGCGCTTATGGGAGACAACTCATTATTTTATTTCTGCAATTTTAAGTTTTATATTTGTGTCTTGGAAGTTGTTACTACTGTAGCAACCTCTCCTTATCTTTAGTTTATTGCATTGTTGTGCCAAGTAAAGTATTTGATAGTAAGGTTGATACTAGATTTGGATTTCTGCGCAGAAACAGATTTCTTGCTGTCACGAATTTGAGTAGATCTCTCTGTAGGTAACTCAGAAAAATCTGCGAAAAATCATGAGTAATCCTCAAATATGTACGCAACTTTCATTCAATTTGAGCTTCTTCATCTGAGCATGTTAAGTGCCTCTAAAAAATTCGTCTTTACGGACAGTTCTGTTTTGACAGATTCTGCCTTTTATTTCACATTGCCTATTTTACTGTGTTGGATGGATGTTTTTGTTCCATTAACTTTCAGTAGCTTTGGGTGATGTCCAGAAGTGTTATGAATGATTGTGTCCTCTCTGAACATGTGAATTTTTGATTATGCACTAACCCTCTAATGAGTTTGTTTTGAGTTTGGTGTGAAGGAAGTTTTCAAGGGTCAAGAGAGGAGGATGATAAAATATGATCAAGAAGAGTGAAAATTCTAGGCTTGGGGATGCCCCCGTGGTTCATCCCTGCATATTTCAAGAAGACTCAAGCATCTAAGCTTGGGGATGCCCAAGGCATCCCCTTCTTCATCGACAACTTATCAGGTCACCTCTAGTGAAACTATATTTTTATTACGTCACATCTTATGTGCTTTACTTGGAGCGTCTGTATGCTTTTATTTTTGTTTTTGTTTGAATAAACTCGGATCCTAGCATTCTTTGTGTGGGAAAAAGACACGCTCCGCTGTTTCATATGAACACTGGTGTTCTTAGCTTTACTTTTAATGTTCATGGCGAAGGTTGAAAACTGCTTCGTTCATTGCTATTTGGTTGGAAACAGAAAATGCTCCATGTGGTAATTGGTATATTTTCTTGAATAATTTGATAATTGGCAATTGTTTTGAGCTCTCAAATAGATCATGTTTAAGCTCTTGCATCATGTAGTGTTGAACCTAGTAGTGGAGAACTATCGTAGAGCTTGTTGAAATTTGGTTTGCATAATTGGTCTCTCTAAAAGTCTAGATATTTTCTGGTAAAGGTGTTTGAACAACAAGGAAACAGTGTAGAGTCTTATAATGCTTGCAATATGTTCTTATGTAAGTTTTGTTGTACCGTTTCATACTTGAGTTTGCTTCAAACAACCTTGCTAGCCAAAAGCCTTGTACTGAGAGGAAATGCTTCTCGTGCATCCAAAACCTTGAGCCAAAACCTATGCCATTTGTGTCCACCATAACTACTGATGGCGTGTATTTCACACGTTCGTTGGGCAACCCCAAGAGGAAGGTATGATGCGCACAGCAGCAAGTTTTCCCTCAGAAAGAAAACAAGGTTTATCGAACCAGGAGGAGCCAAGAAGCACGTTGAAGGTTGATGGCAGCGGGATGTAGTGCGGCGCAACACCGGAGATTCCGGCGCCAACGTGGAACCCGCACAACACAACCAAAGTACTTTGCCCCAACGAAACGAGTGAGGTTGTCAATCTTACCGGCTTGCTGTAACAAAGGATTAACCGTATTGTGTGGAAGATGATTGTTTGCGAGAGAAAATAGTAAAAACAAGTATTGCAGACAGATTTGTATTTCAAGTATTAAAGAATGGACCGGGGTCCACAGTTCACTAGAGGTGTCTCTCCCATAAGATAAAAGCATGTTGGGTGAACAAATTACAGTCGGGCAATTGACAAATAGAGAGGGCATAACAATGCACATACATGACATGATAAGTATAGTGAGATTTAATTGGGCATTACGACAAAGTACATAGACCGCCATCCAACTGCATCTATGCCTAAAAAGTCCACCTTCAGAGTTATCATCCGAACCCCCTCCAGTATTAAGTTGCAAACAACGGACAATTGCATTAAGTATGGTGCGTAATGTAATCAACAACTACATCCTCGGACATAGCGCCAATGTTTTATCCCTAGTGGCAACAAGCACAACACAACCTTAGGGGTTTCTGTCACTCCCCAGGTGTCAATGCGGCATGAACCCACTATCGAGCATAAGTACTCCCTCTTGGAGTTAAAAGTAAAAACTTGGCCAGAGCCTCTACTAGAAACGGAGAGCATGCAAGATCATAAACAACACATGTATAATAACTTGATAATTAACATGACATAGTATTCTCTATCCATCGGATCCCGACAAACACAACATATAGAATTACGGATAGATGATCTTGATCATGTTAGGCAGCTCACAAGATCCAACAATGAAGCACAATGAGGAGAAGACAACCATCTAGCTACTGCTATGGACCCATAGTCCAGGGGTAGACTACTCACACATCACACCGGAGGCGACCGTGGCGGCGTAGAGTCCTCCGGGAGATGATTCCCCTCTCCGGCAGGGTGCCGGAGGCGATCTCCTGGATCCCCCGAGATGGGATCGGCGGCGACGGCGTCTCAGTAAGGTTTTCCGTATCGTGGCTCTCGGTACTGGGGGTTTCGTCACGGAGGCTATTTGTAGGCGGAAGGGTAGGTCAAGAGGCGGCACGAGGGCCCCACACCACAGGGCCGCGCGGCCAAGGGGGGGGCCGCGCCGCCCTAGGGTGTGGCCCCCTCGTGGCCCCTCTTCGTCTCTCCTTCGGACTTCTGGAAGCTTCGTGGAAAAATAGGCCCCTGGGCTTTGATTTCGTCCAATTCCGAGAATATTTCCTTACTAGGATTTCTGAAACCAAAAACAGCAGTAAAACAGACAACCGGCACTTCGGCATCTTGTTAATAGGTTAGTTCCGTAAAATGCACGAATATGACATAAAGTGTGCATAAAACATGTAGATAACATCAATAATGTGGCATGGAACATAAGAAATTATCGATACGTCGGAGACGTATCAGCATCCCCAAGCTTAGTTCTGCTCGTCCCGAGCAGGTAAAACGATAACACGGATAATTTCTGGAGTGACATGCCATCATAATCTTGATCATACTATTTGTAAAGCATATGTAGTGAATGCAGCGATCAAAACAATATGTATGACATGAGTAAACAAGTGAATCATAAAGCAAAGACTTTTCATGAATAGCACTTCAAGACAAGCATCAATAAGTCTTGCATAAGAGTTAACTCATAAAGCAATAATTCAAAGTAAAGGTATTGAAGCAACACAAAAGAAGATTAAGTTTCAGCGGTTGCTTTCAACTTGTAACATGTATATCTCATGGATATTGTCAACATAGAGTAATATAACAAGTACAATATGCAAGTATGTAGGAATCAATGCATAGTTCACACAAGTGTTTGCTTCTTGAGGTGGAGAGAAATAGGTGAACTGACTCAACATTGAAAGTAAAAGAATGGTCCTCATAGAGGAAAAGCATCGATTGCTATATTTGTGCTAGAGCTTTGATTTTGAAAACATGAAACAATTTTGTCAACGGTAGTAATAAAGCATATGCATCATGTAAATTATATCTTATAAGTTGCAAGCCTCATGCATAGTGTACCAATAGTGCCCGCACCTTGTCCTAATTAGCTTGGACTACCTGGATTATCACCGCAATACATATGCTTTAACCAAGTTTCACAAAGGGGTACCTCTATGCCGCCTGTACAAAGGTCTAAGGAGAAAGCTCGCATTTGGATTTCTCGCTTTTGATTATTCTCAACTTAGACATCCATACCGGGACAACATAGACAACAGATAATGGACTCCTCTTTTAATGCTTTAAGCATTTGACAACAATTAATTCTTTTCTCATTAGAGACTTGAGGATATTTGTCCAAAACTGAAACTTCCACCATGAATCATGGCTTTAGTTAGCGGCCCAATGTTCTTCTCTCACAATATGCATGCTCAAACCATTCAACTCGGTGTAGATCGCCCTTACTTCGGACAAGACGAACATGCATAGCAACTCACATGAAATTCAACAATGAGTTGATGGCGTTCCCCGAGTGAACATGGTTATCGCACAACAAGCAACTTAATAAGAGATAAAGTGCATAATTACATATTCAATACCACAATAGTTTTTAAGCTATTTGTCCCATGAGCTATATATTGCAAAGGTGAATGATGGAATTTTAAAGGTAGCACTCAAGCAATTTACTTTGGAATGGCGGGAAAATACCATGTAGTATAGGTAGATATGGTGGACACAAATGGCATAGTGGTTGGCTCAAGTATTTTGGATGCATGAGAAGTATTCCCTCTCGATACAAGGTTTAGGCTAGCAAGGCTTATTTGAAACAAACACAAGGATGAACCGGTGCAGCAAAACTCACATAAAAGACATATTGAAAACATTATAAGACTCTACACCGTCTTCCTTGTTGTTCAAACTCAATACTAGAAATTATCTAGACCTTAGAGAAACCAAATATGCAAACCAAATTTTAGCATGCTCTATGTATTTCTTCATTAATGGGTGCAAAGCATATGATGCAAGAGCTTAAACATGAGCACAACAATTGCCAAGTATCACATTACCCAAGACATTTATAGCTATTACTACATGTATCATTTTCCAATTCCAACCATATAACAATTTAACGAAGGAGAAACTTCGCCATAAATACTATGAGTAGAAACCAAGGACATACTTGTCCATATGCTACAGCGGAGCGTGTATCTCTCCCATAAAGTGAATGCTAGGATCCATTTTATTCAAACAAAACAAAAAACAAAAACAAACCGACGCTCCAAGAAAAAGCACATAAGATGTGATGGAATAAAAATATAGTTTTAGGGGAGGAACCTGATAATGTTGTCGATGAAGAAGGGGATGCCTTGGGCATCCCCAAGCTTAGACGCTTGAGTCTTCTTGATATATGCAGAGGTGAACCACCGGGTGCATCCCCAAGCTTAGAGCTTTCACTCTCCTTGATCATGTTGCATCATACTCCTCTCTTGATCCTTGAAAATTTCCTCCACACCAAACTCGAAACAACTCATTAGAGGGTTAGTGCACAATATAAATTGACATATTCAGAGGTGACACAATCATTCTTAACACTTCTGGACATTGCATAATGCTACTGGACATTAGTGGATCAAAGAAATTCATCCAACATAGCGAAAGAGGCAATGCGAAATAAAAGGCAGAATCTGTCAAAACAGAACAGTTCGTATTGACGAATTTTAAAATGGCACCAGACTTGCTTAAATGAAAATGCTCAAATTGAATGAAAGTTGCGTACGTATCTGAGGATCACTCACGTAAATTGGCATAATTTTCTGAGTTACCTACAGAGAATTAGACCCAGATTCGTGACAGAAAAGAAATCTGTTTCTGCGCAGTAATCCAAATCTAGTACTTACTTTTCTATCAACGGCTTAACTTGGCACAACAAAACACAAAACTAAGATAAGGAGAGGTTGCTACAGTAGTAAACAACTTCCAAGACACAAAATAAAAACAAAGTACTGTAGGTAAAAACATGGGTTGTCTCCCATAAGCGCTTTTCTTTAACGCCTTTCGACTAGGCGCAGAAAGTGTGTATCAAGTATTATCGAAGGGTGGTACTTCTACAGCGGGGTGCGGAGTTTTCTCAACCAGGCATAATATATTAGATACATAAGTTTTAGCATCTCCCTTTTCATTAGTTTTAGGCGTGCTACTCTCATCAAACAAATTTTCGGGAACAAGCCAAGCATAGTTATTTTCTAGCGCATCATTCATAGCTAGGAGCTTACATGGTATTGGTGCTTTGATCTCCCCACCATCATCAATATTATTAGTGTATCTTATTCTATCCATATCCATCTTTTCAAGGAGACTAACAAAATTAGTAGGAGAACCAAGCATATTAAATTTAGCAAAGACCTTTCTAGCTTCTCTTGCTAGACCACCAAATTCTCTAAGGAGGGTTTCTAAAACAAAATCTTTCTTTTCCCCTTCTTCCATATCACCAAGTGTGAAAAACATGTGTTGGATTATAGGATTAAGATTAACAAATTTAGTTTCCAACAAGCGAACTAAATGCGCAGCAGCAATTTCATAAGTAGGCGCAAGGTCTACCAAGTGTCTATCTTCAAAATTTTCAATGGTACTAACATGGTTGAAGAATTCTTCTATATTATTTCTCCCAACTATAGACCCACGTCCTACCGGTATGTTCTTTGTGGTAAAATTAAAAGGAAACATGATGAAATAAGTAAAGTAAATGCTAGTAACTAATTTTTTTTTGTGTTTTTAGTATAGCAAACAAGATAGAAATAAAGTAAAACTAGCAACTAATTTTTTTTGTATTTTGATTTAATGCAGCAAACAAAGTAGTAAATAAAATAAAGCAAGACAAAAACAAAGTAAAGAGATTGAGAAGTGGAGACTCCCCTTGCAGCGTGTCTTGATCTCCCCGGCAACGGCGCCGAAAAAGAGCTTGATGGCGTGTATTTCACACGTTCGTTGGGCAACCCCAAGAGGAAGGTATGATGCGCACGGCAGCAAGTTTTCCCTCGAAAAGAAACCAAGGTTTATCGAACCAGGAGGAGCCAAGAAGCACGTTGAAGGTTGATGGCGGCGGGATGTAGTGCGGCGCAACACCGGAGATTCCGGCGCCAACGTGGAACCCGCACAACACAACCAAAGTACTTTGCCCCAACGAAACAGGTGAGGTTGTCAATCTCACCCGGCTTGCTCGTAACAAAGGATTAACCGTATTGTGTGGAAGATGATTGTTTGCGAGAGAAAATAGTAAAAACAAGTATTGGAGCAGATTTGTATTTCAGTATTAAAGAATGGACCGGGGTCCACAGTGCACTAGAGGTGTCTCTCCCATAAGATAAAAGCATGTTGGGTGAACAAATTACGATCGGGCAATTGACAAATAGAGAGGGCATAACAATGCACATACATGACATGATAAGTATAGTGAGATTTAATTGGGCATTACGACAAAGTACATAGACCGCCATCCAACCGCATCTATGCCTAAAAAGTCCACCTTCAGGGTTATCATCCGAACCCCTCCGAGTATTAAGTTGCAAACAACGAGACAATTGCATTAAGTATGGTGCGTAATGTAATCAACAACTACATCCTCGGACATAGCGCCAATGTTTTATCCCTAGTGGCAACAGCACAACACAACCTTAGGGGTTTCGTCACTCCCCAGTGTCAATGCGGGCATGAACCCACTATCGAGCATAAGTACTCCCTCTTGGAGTTAAAAGTAAAAACTTGGCCGAGCCTCTACTAGAAACGGAGAGCATGCAAGATCATAAACAACACATGTATAATAACTTGATAATTAACATGACATAGTATTCTCTATCCATCGGATCCCGACAAACACAACATATAGAATTACGAGATAGATGATCTTGATCATGTTAGGCAGCTCACAAGATCCAACAATGAAGCACAATGAGGAGAAGACAACCATCTAGCTACTGCTATGGACCCATAGTCCAGGGGTAGACTACTCACACATCACACCGGAGGCGACCATGGCGGCGTAGAGTCCTCCGGGAGATGATTCCCCTCTCGGCAGGGTGCCGGAGGCGATCTCTCGGATCCCCCGAGATGGGATCGGCGGCGACGGCGTCTCGGCAAGGTTTTCCGTATCGTGGCTCTCGGTACCGGGGGTTTCGTCACGGAGGCTATTTGTAGGCGGAAGGGTAGGTCAAGAGGCGGCACGAGGGCCCCACACCACAGGGCCGCGCGGCCAAGGGGGGCCGCGCCGCCCTAGGGTGTGGCCCCCTCGTGGCCCCTCTTCGTCTCTCCTTCGGACTTCGGAAGCTTCGTGGAAAAATAGGCCCCCGGGCTTTGATTTCGTCCAATTCCGAGAATATTTCCTTACTAGGATTTCTGAAACCAAAAACAGCAGTAAAACAACGAATCGGCACTTCGGCATCTTGTTAATAGGTTAGTTCCAGAAAATGCACGAATATGACATAAAGTGTGCATAAAACATGTAGATAACATCAATAATGTGGCATGGAACATAAGAAATTATCGATACGTCGGAGACGTATCAACTACCTACTACATGGTATTTCTCTGCCATTCCAAGTAAATTGCTTGCGTGCTACCTTTAAAATTTCATTCCTTGTCTTTGCAATACATAGCTCATGGGAAAATAGCTTAAAAACTATTGTGGTATTGAATATGTTGCTTATGTATCTTATTTCTTATAAGTTGCTTGTTGAGCGGTAACCATGTTTCGGGGACGCCATCAACTATTACACCTTTGTTGAATATCATGTGTGTTGCTATGCATGTTCGTCTTGTCTGAAGTAAGGGTGATTTATCATGATTAAATGATTTGAGTATGCATATTGTTAGAGAAGAACATTGGGCCGCCAACCAAAGCCATGTATCATGGTGGAAGTTTCAGTTTGGACATTAATCCTCAATCTCTTATGAGAATATTATATGTTGTTGAATGCTTAAGCATTAAAGAGGAGTCCATTATCTATTTTCTATGTTTTTCGGGTACGGATGTTCTCAAGTTGAGATCTATCAAAAACGAGAAATCAAATGCGATCTATCTCCTTGGACCTTTGTACAGGTGACATAGAGGTACCCCTTTGTGACACTTGGTTGAAACATATGTAATGCAATGATAATCCATGGAAATCCGAGCTAATTAGGACGGTGCGAGCACTATTGGTATTCGATGCACGAGGCTTGAACCTTATAGGATGTTTTATGCATAACACATATGAATTATTACTACCATTGACAAAATTGTTTCTATGATTCCAAAATAAAAAAGCTCTAGCACAAGAGTAATCTTTGCTTCCCTCTGCGAAGGGGCCTTTCTTTTACTTTATGTTGAGTCGGTTTACCTACTTCCTTCTATCTTAGAAGCAAACACTTGAGTCAACTGAGTGCATTGATTCTTACATACTTGCTTATTTGCATTCATCATATTACTTTGTGTTGACAATTATCCATGAGATATACATGTTGAAGTTGAAAGCAACTGCTGAAACTTATATCTTCCTTTGTGTTGCTTCAAAATTTTCTACTAAGAATCTATTGTTTTATGAGTTAACTCCTATGCAAGACTTATTGATGCTTGTCTTGAAAGTACTATTCATGAAAAGTCTTTGCTATATGATCAGTTGTTTAGTCATTATCTTTACCATTGCTTTGAATCACTTCATTCATCTCATATGCTTTACAATAGTATTGATCAAGATTATGATAGCAGCATGTCACTTGTAAATTATCCTTGTTATCGTTTACCTACTCGAGGGCGAGTAGGAACTAAGCTTGGGGATGCTGATACGTCTCAAACGTATCTATAATTTCTTATGTTCCATGCTAGTTTTATGACAATACTCACATGTTTTACATACATTTTATATCATTTTGATGCATTTTCCGGCACTAACCTATTAACAAGATGCCGAAGCGCCAGTTCCTGTTTTCTGCTATTTTTGGTTTCAGAAATCTTACACAGGAAATATTCTCGGAATTGGACGAAACAAAAGTCCACGGTCTTATTTTCCACGGAGCTTTCCAGAACATCGAAGGAGAGACGGAGAGGGGCCAAGGTGGCCCCATGTTACGTCTCCGACGTATCGATAATTTCTTATGTTTCATGCCACATTATTGATGATATCTACATGTTTTATGCATACTTTATGTCATATTTATGCATTTTCCGGCACTAACCTATTAACGAGATGCCGAAGAGCCGATTCTCGTTTTCTCGCTGTTTTTGGTTTCAGAAATCCTAGTAAGGAAATATTCTCGGAATTGGACGAAATCAACGCCCAGAGGCCTATTTTGCCACGAAGCTTTCAGAAGACCGAAGAGAAGACGAAGTGGGGCCACGGGGCGCCGCCACACTAGGGCGGCGCGGCCCAGGGGGGCCCGCGCGGCCCTAGCGTGTGGGGCCCCCGTGACGCCTCCGAGGCCGCCCTTCCGCCTACTTAAGGTCTCTGTCGCGAAAACCCTATCACGTTCGACGAAACCAGAGAAAACCTTCCAGAGCCGCCCCATCGCGAAACCAAGATCTGGGAGACAGGAGTCTCTGTTCCGGCACGCCGCCGGGACGGGGAAGTGCCCCCGGAAGGCTCCTCCATCGACACCACCGCCATCTCCATCAACGCAGCTGTCTCCCATGAGGAGGGAGTAGTTCTCCATCGAGGCTCGGGGCTGTACCGGTAGCTATGTGGTTAATCTCTCTCCTATGTGCTTCAATACAATAATCTCATGAGCTGCCTTACATGATTGAGATTCATATGATGATGCTTGTAATCTAGATGTCATTATGCTAGTCAAGTGGATTTTACTTATGTGATCTCCGGAGGCTCCTTGTCCCACGTGTGTAAAGGTGACAGTGCGTGCACCGTGTGGGTCTCTTAGGCTATATTTCACATAATACTTATTCACTGTATGAATGGCATAGTGAAGTGCTTATTTATATCTCTTTATGATTGCAATGTGTTTTGTATCACAATATATCTGTGTGCTACTCTAGTGATGTTATTAAAGTAGTTTATTCCTCCTGCACGGTGTAATGGTGACAGTGTGTGCATCGTGTAGTACTTGGCGTAGGCTATGATTGTGATCTCTTGTAGATTATGAAGTTAACTATTGCTATGATAGTATTGATGTGATCTATTCCTCCTTTCGTAGTGTGAAGGTGACAGTGTGCATGCTATGTTAGTACTTGGTTTGGTTATGTTGATCTGTTATGCACTCTAAGGTTATTTAAATATGAACATTGAATATTGTGGAGCTTGTTAACTCCGGCATTGAGGGTTCGTGTAATCCTAC
>NC_061513.1:303246885-303454946 GCF_022539505.1 Lolium rigidum
GCGCCGTTGTCGGGAGGAAAGGTAAAAGGCACTCATACTCCGATCCCGGGTAGAGTACTTTTCTCGGCGCCGTTGTGTGTGTGCTTGAAGCTATTTCCTTTAGATCCCGCAATTGCATCTTTTTGTTTCTTGTTTACACTAGTTAGGCATAATGGACAACAATGAGCTTCTTATTCTATTTCCTGATTTAAGACATGGATGGTTTGATGCGAAAATTAAAAAACCTATGGAACATATTAGTATGAACGCTTTGAACACCCTTGTTGCTAATGATATGGAAAATTCTAAGCTAGGGGAAGCTTTTTAGTCCCCCAAGCATTGAGGAGAAAATTTACTTTGATGATGCTTTGCCTACTATTTATGATGATTATAATGATAGTAGTCTTTTAGTACCGCCTGTTATGGAGGATAAATTTGATTATGATTACAATATGCCTCCTATATTTGACGATGAGAATAATAATGATAGCTACTTTGTTGAATTTGCTCCCACTACAACTAATAAAATTGATTATGCTTATGTGGAGAACTTTTATGCATGTGAATAAGAATGCTTTATGGGATAGTTACATTGTTGAATTTGTTCATGATGCCACTGGAAATTATTATGAGAGAGGAAAATATGGTTGTAGAAGTTTTCATGTTACTAAAACACCTCTCTATGTGCTGAAATTTTTGAAGTTACACTTGTTTTATCTTTCTATGCTCGTTGCATCATGCTTCATGAATTTGTTTATTTACAAGATTCCTATGCATAGGAAGCATGTTAGGCTTAAATTTGTTTTGAACTTGCTTCTTGATGCTCTCTTTTGCTTCAACTCTTATTTCTTGCGAGTGCATCATTAAAACTCACTGAGCCCATCTTAATGGCTATAAAGAAAGAACTTCTTGGGAGATAACCCATGTGTTTATTTTACTACAACAATTTTGTTTTATATTTGAGTCTTGGAAGTTGTTACTACTGTAGCAACCTCTCCTTATATTTATTTTATTGCATTGTTGTGCCAATTAAAGTCTTTGATAGTAAGGTTCATACTAGATTTGGATTACTGCGCAGAAACAAATTTCTTGCTGTCACGAATCTGGGCCTAATTCTCTGTAGGTAACTCAGAAAATTATGCCAATTTACGTGAGTGAT
The DNA here is from genome assembly GCF_022539505.1 of Lolium rigidum. Classification (NCBI taxonomy): domain Eukaryota; kingdom Viridiplantae; phylum Streptophyta; class Magnoliopsida; order Poales; family Poaceae; genus Lolium; species Lolium rigidum. The sequence goes on from NC_061513.1 coordinate 303,248,024, forward strand.
CCGAAGATATGTACGCAACTTTCATTAAATTTGAGCATTTTCATCTGAGCAAGTCTGGTGCCTCTATAAAATTCGTCTTTACGGACTGTTCGGTTTTGACAGATTCTGCCTTTTATTTCGCATTGCCTCTTTTGCTGTGTTGGATGGATTTCTTTGTTCCATTAACTTTGAGTAGCTTTGTGCAATGTCCAGAAGTGTTAAGAATGATTGTGTCACCTCTGAACATGTGAATTTTGATTATGCACTAACCCTGTAATGAGTTGTTTTGAGTTTGGTGTGGAGTAAGTTTTCAAGGGTCAAGAGAGGAGGATGATACAATGTGATCAAGAAGAGTGAAAGCTCTAAGCTTGGGGATGCCCCCGTGGTTCATCCCTGCATATTTTAAGAAGACTCAAGCATCTAAGCTTGGGGATGCCCAAGGCATCCCCTTCTTCATCGACAAATTATCAGGTTTCTTCTCTTGAAACTATATTTTTATTCGGTCACATCTTATGTACTTTACTTTGAGCGTCTGTGTGCTTTTATTTTCGTTTTGTTATTTTCATTCTCTGAATAAATTCATGCTTGTGTGGGAGAGAGACACGCTCCGCTGGTTCATATGAACACTTGTCTTCTTCGCTTTATCTTTTAGTGTTCATGGCGAAGGTTGAAACTGCTTCGTTCATTGTTATATGGTTGGAATCGGGAAATGCTACATGTAGTAATTCTAAAATGTCTTGAATAATTTGATACTTGGAAATTGTTGTGCTCATGTTTAAGCTCTTGCATCATGTACTTTGCACCTATTAATGAAGAAATACATAGAGCTTGCTAAAATTTGGTTTGCATAATTGGTCTCTCTAAAGTCTAGATAATTTCTAGTATTGAGTTTGAACAACAAGGAAGACGGTGTAGAGTCTTATAATATTTACAATATGTCTTTTATGTGAGTTTTGCTGCACCGGTTCATCCTTGTGTTTGTTTCAAATAACCTTGCTAGCCTAAACCTTGTATCGAGAGGGAATACTTCTCATGCATCCAAAATCCTTGAGCCAACCACTATGCCATTTGTGTCCACCATACCTACCTACTACATGGTATTTCTCCGCCATTCCAAAGTAAATTGCTTGAGTGCTACCTTTAAAATTTCTATCCTTTACCTTTGCAATATATAGCTCATGGGACAAATAGCTTAAAAACTATTGTGGTATTGAATATGTACTTATGCACTTTATCTCTTATTAAGTTGTTTGTTGTGCGATAACCATGTTTCGGGGACGCCATCAACACTTTGTTGAATATCATGTGAGTTGCTATGCATGTCCGTCTTGTCCGAAGTAAGGGAGATTTACCACTAGTTGAATGGTTAGAGCATGCATATCGTTAGAGAAGAACATTGGTCCGCTAACTAAAGCCATGAATCATGGTGGAAGTTTCAGCTTTTGGACAAATATCCTCAATCTCATATGAGAACATTAATTGTTGCTAATTGCTTATGCATTAAAGAGGAGTCCATTATCTCGTTGTCTATGTTGTCCCGGTATGGATGTCTAAGTTGAGAATAATCAAAAGTGAGAAATCCAATGCGAGCTTTCTCCTTAGACCTTTGTACAGAGCGGCATAGAGGTACCCCTTTGTGACACTTGGTTAAAACATGTGTATTGCGATGACAATCCCGGTAATCCAAGCTAATTAGGACAAGGTGCAGTGCACTATTAGTATACTATGCATGAGGCTTGCAACTTGTAAGATATAATTTACATGATACATATGCTTTATTACTACCGTTGATAAAATTGTTTCTTGTTTTCAAAACCAAAGCTCTAGCACAAATATAGCAATCAATGCTTCCCTCTCGCGAAGGGCCTTTCTTTTACTTTTATGTTGAGTCAGCTTCACCTATCTCTCTCCACCTCAAGAAGCAAACACTTGTGTGAACCGTGCATTGATTCCTACATACTTGCATATTGCACTTGTTATATTACTTTACATTGACAATATCCATGAGATATACATGTTATAAGTTGAAAGCAACCGCTGAAACTTAATCTTCCTTTGTGTTGCTTCAATACCTTTACTTTGATTTATTGCTTTACGAGTTAACTCTTATGCAAGACTTATTGATGCTTGTCTTGAAAGTACTATTCATGAAAAGTCTTTGCTTTATGATTCATTTGTTTACGCATGTTATTACCATTGTTTTGATCGCTGCATTCATTACATATGCTTACAATAGTATGATCAAGGTTATGATGGCATGTCACTCCGTAAATTATCTTTGTTATCGTTTACACTGCCGGACGAGCGAGAACTAAGCTTGGGGAGGCTGATACGTCTCCGACGTATTGATAATTTCTTATGTTCCATGCCACATTATTGATGATATCTACATGTTTTATGCATACTTTATGTCATATTTATGCATTTTCCGGCACTAACCTATTAACGAGATGCCGAAGAGCCGCTTGTCGTTTTCGCTGTTTTTGGTATCGAAATCCTAGTAAGGAAATATTCTCAGAATTGGACGAAATCAACGCCCAGGGGCCTATTTTGCCACGAAGCTTCCAGAAGACCGAAGAGAAGACGAAGTGGGGCCACGGGGCGCCGCCACACTAGGGCGGCACGGCCCAGGGGGGCCCGCGCGGCCCTAGCGTGTGGGGCCCCCGTGACGCCTCCGAGGCCGCCCTTCCGCCTACTTAAGGTCTCCGTCGCGAAAACCCTATCACGTTCGACGAAACCAGAGAAAACCTTCCAGAGCCGCCGCCATCGCGAAGCCAAGATCTGGGGGACAGGAGTCTCTGTTCCGGCACGCCGCCGGGACGGGGAAGTGCCCCCGGAAGGCTCCTCCATCGACACCACCGCCATCTCCATCAACGCTGCTGTCTCCCATGAGGAGGGAGTAGTTCTCCATCGAGGCTCGGGGCTGTACCGGTAGCTATGTGGTTAATCTCTCTCCTATGTGCTTCAATACAATAATCTCATGAGCTGCCTTACATGATTGAGATCCATATGATGATGCTTGTAATCTAGATGTCATTATGCTAGTCAAGTGGATTTTACTTATGTGATCTCCGGAGGCTCCTTGTCCCACGTGTGTAAAGGTGACAGTGTGTGCACCGTGTGGGTCTCTTAGGCTATATTTCACAGAATACTTATTCACTGTATGAATGCCATAGTGAAGTGCTTATTTATATCTCTTTATGATTGCAGTGTGTTTTGTATCACAATATATCTGTGTGCTACTCTAGTGATGTTATTAAAGTAGTTTATTCCTCCCGCACGGTGTAATGGTGACAAGTGTGTGCATCGTGTAGTACTTGGCGTAGGCTATGATTGTGATCTCTTGTAGATTATGAAGTTAACTATTGCTATGATAGTATTGATGTGATCTATTCCTCCTTTCGTAGTGTGAAGGTGACAGAGTGTGCATGCTATGTTAGTACTTGGTTTGGTTATGTTGATCTCGTTATGCACTCTAAGGTAATTTAAATATGAACATTGAATATTGTGGAGCTTGTTAACTCCGGCATTGAGGGTTCGTGTAATCCTACACGATTAGTGGTGTTCATCATCCAACAAGAGGGTGTAGAGTCTAGCATCTATCTATTTTTTCTGTTATGTGATCAATGTTGAGAGTGTCCACTAGTGAAAGTATGATCCCTAGGCCTTGTTCCTAAATATCGCTATCGCTGTTTGTTTACTCGTTTTACTGCATCTATACTTCCTGCAATATTACCACCATCAACCAAACACCAGTCCTGGACAGCAAAGCACTTTTCTGGTGCCGTTGCTACTGCTCGCATTTATTCATACCACATGTATTTCACTATCTCTTCGCCGAACTAGTGCACCTATTAGGTATGTTGGGGACACAAGAGACTTCTTGCTTTGTGGTTGCAGGGTTGCATGAGAGGAATATCTTTGACCTCTTCCTCCCTGAGTTCGATAAACCTTGGGTGATCCACTTAAGGGAAACTTGCTGCTGTTCTACAAACCTCCGCTCTTGGAGGCCCAACACTGTCTACAAGAATAGAAGCACCCGTAGACATCACCCCACACCCTAGGGCGGCGCGGACTGGAGGGGGGGCGCGCCGGCCTGTGGGGTAGGCCCCTCGGCCGCCTCCCGACTCTGCCCCTTCGCCTATTTATTCACTCCGTCGCGAAAACCCTAGTACCGAGAGCCACGATACGAGAAAAGTTCCAGAGACGCCGTCGCCGCCAATCCCATCTCGGGGGATTCAGGAGATCGCCTCCGGCACCCTGCCGGAGAGGGGAATCATCACCGGAGGGCTCTACATCATCGTGCCCGCCTCCGGATTGATGCGTGAGTAGTTCATCCTTGGACTATGGGTCCATAGCAGTAGCTAGATGGTTGTCTTTTCCTCTTGTGCTATCATGTTTAGATCTTGTGAGCTGCCTATCATGATCAAGATCGTCTATTTGTAATGCTACATGTTGTGTTTGTTGGGATCCGATGAATATGGAATACTATGTTAAGTTGATTATTGATCTATCATATATGTGTTGTTTATGATCTTGCATGCTCTCCGTTGCTAGTAGAGGCTCTGGCCAAGTTGATACTTGTAACTCCAAGAGGGAGTATTTATGCTCGATAGTGGATTCATGCCTCCATTGAATCTGGGACGATGTGACGAAAGTTCTAAGGTTATGGATGTGCTTGTTGCCACTAGGGATAAAACATCAATGCTTTGTCTAAGGATATTTGTGTTGATTACATTACGCACCATACTTAATGCAATTGTCTGTTGTTTGCAACTTAATACTGGAAGGGGTGCGAATGCTAACCCGAAGGTGGACTTTTTAGGCATAGATGCATGTTGGATAGCGGTCTATGTACTTTGTCGTAATGCCCTAAGTAAATCTCATAGTAGTCATCATGATATGTATGTGCATTGTTATGCCCTCTCTATTTGTCAATTGTCCAACTGTAATTTGTTCACCCAACATGCTATTTCTTATTGGAGAGACACCACTAGTGAACTGTGGACCCCGGTCCATTCTTTTACATCTGAAATACAATCAACTGCAATCTCTATTCTCTGTTGTTCTTCACAAGAAAACATCATTCTCCACACCATACGTTTAATCCTTTGTTTACAGCAAGCCGGTGAGATTGACAACCTCACTGTTAAGTTGGGGCAAAGTATTTTGATTGTGTTGTGCAGGTTCCACGTTGGCGCCGGAATCCCTAGTGTTCCGCCGCACTACACTCCTTCACCAACAACCTTCACGTGGCCTTCATCTCCTACTGGTTCGATAAACCTTGGTTTCGTACTGAGGGAAACTTGCTGCTATACGCATCACACCGGCCTTCCTCTTGGGGTTCCCAACGGACGTGTGCTTCATGCGTTATCAGTTATCGCCCCCACTATCGTACCATCGTTGTGAAGTCCGAAACACCAAACAAGTTCCTCAACATCAAGAAGACTTAAATCTCTCTTAGCTAGTTCTCCCATCCGGCCTTCATGATATTCTCTTCTTCTTACTTTCACCATGGAGCCATCATCATGTTTTTATAGGCTGCACCATGGTTAATATCATTTGTACCAACATTTTAAGTTGCCCAAACTTGAACCAAATCACACCGGTCATGGACCTCACTCTTCGTGAATGGTGGATTCAGATTTGGCAGGAAGGAAATGCAAGGGTGTTCGAGAACAAATGCAAGCCAATTAATGTGCACTTCTTGATTAGATCAAAGATGATGCTAAACATTGGTCGTTAGCCAGCAAGGGTCGCCTCTTACTCCTTGGATCTTAGTAATTTTCTATGTTGTTTTCTTTTTTGAACGGGAAAGGCTCGAGGGCCTGGAAGCTTCATTAACAAAGCAATGGGTACAAGTTTACATCGCAATCCCTAAGGAATATGGAATATAAGGATAAGGATAACACTTTTACAGGAAATACCTTGCGAGAAATAGCAGAAATGCAAGCAGGGCCTTGGTCTTCTCCACCGTGACCGGTGCAAGACCTCGAGGCAAGGGAGCCTGCGCCGCCACCGGGGAGCATGCCACTTGGGGCGAATCACGCGGCAGGTCCCTTTCCAAGGTCGATGAAGATCCTCTGCATCGGCACATTGACCTAGAGGAAGAAGAAATTCGGGCCGCCTCCGCACCCGAGCTTGGAGTGGCTCCATCCACCATAGATAGAAGCAAACCAATGGAGTTGCTAATACATCTCAAATGTATCTAATTTTTCAAGCGCACTTTGCTCAAAGATTTGCTCCGGAATATCACCATGCATATTTGGATAAAACTATTGAATCTGATGTTGTTTTTAGCAAAAGTATTCTTTCTATCTGTTTTCGTAGGAAATTCAATCAGAGAAAAATACCAGGAAAGTTTGTCGCTAAAAGAATTGACCTGGAGCTTTGGACCAGACGAGAGGGACCACATGGCCTAAAAGAGAACAGGTGGCGCACCTCGCCACCATGGCCCGTTTGGCCCTCGACCATCGTATCGCCTCCCCTCTTCGTGTGATACCTTGTATACCCTAAAAACCAACCCTGCCAGAAGTATAGAGAGTTTCGCGAACATAGAGGAAGAAGATCTTCGTTTCAGGGGTCAGATTGATCCTGCTATCCAACCCGGAGAGTGGGATTTTGAGGGCTTCTTCATCATCACCGCCACCAACCTCATCACCGTACCAACAACCATGAGCTCACTCTCCATCACCATGAGTGAGTAGTTCTCTGTAAGCCTAAGAGGTGGAGGGGTTTGGATGATATTGATCATGTAATCATCCATATGTATCAAGATTTGAGGTGTTTATCTCGAGGATATTCATGTATAAATGTTGGTACATTTTTGCTATGTTCAATGCTTGTTACTAAGGCCCGAGTGACATGATTTCAGTACTGAACCTATATTGTTTTATCATATATATGAGGTTGGTCTCTATTTGCAAAATGTATTACTTATTATTATGTTGAACTTTCGAATCCTAAGGTGACAGATAGGAAAAAAAAGGGAGAATAGGTGATAGTTCGAGGATATTGTGTGTTCGTTCCGGGCTATTAGAAAGGATAGACCTTAGTTTCTTATAGTTCTAAGTTGGCCCCGGTAAAATGGGTAAGCAGGATAAAAAAAGTTATGCAAATTCTCTTTGTTAGTATGCATAGCTATATTTGGAGCACACACCCACACACAACTAAATTAGAGATGGATTCTAAGTTAGTTGGATTAATTATATGATCAATATCATTCATACAACACCCCACTACTACCTCACGCCTACGCTTTTGGCCACTGAAAGTTACATAATACTATTTCCGGTGAAAACTGGAAATTTGCTGCTGCTATTTACTACTCGTCTTTACTGCTTTGAATCAAGTACTATAAAATCACCACTTGATTTGTGAGTTTATTGATATACATGTGTGGCTGAGAGACGTCTCAATTTCTAAACTCTTATTGGTATTCTTGTGTTTCTCTTGAGTGCAACTATAAATTTGGGTAACACTTCCCATCGAAGATTTCGGCGATCCCCTATACTTGTGGGCATTAGCTGCCGCTAAGGAACTCCGGAAAAAGTAGCTTCCAGCGCACCTAGCACCACCCACACGCCGACGCCTAGAAGAGCTTCAGATCGACCACCACACTCACTGCCCTCTCCCTCGCCACCATGGGCGGTCGCGAGGAGCAGTAGAGCGTCAAAATAGAAGAACTACCGCCCGACACGCTTATGCATAAGGGGCCCCACTGTAGAAGCCTGCAGTGCCGAATCCAACCTCCGGAGCGAGAAGAGGCCGCACTACAGCGAGGATCTAACGCCGCGTCGATGCAACATAATGGAGAAACCCCACCATTCTCCAAAACTAGCAGAGCTCCTACCAACCTTCCTCCTCCCCTCGCCTTCACTGGGGGCTAGAGGGACAAGACTCAACCGGAGAACATCAAGGAAATGAGAAAAACATACGCGAACCAAGGCCTTATTTGCGGAGATCCCTAGGGTGGAAAAGCTCGACGTCGTCGATGTCCACCGGAGCACGACAATGAGTTGCCACGAGCACATGATGCACTAGATTTGGCCTGAGAAATCTAGTGCCCTACTCCAAACTACTGAAAAATAGCTGAAAGGCCTATACCTACCACGATCTACTGCTCTGGCGCGCACCCTTCACCATTTTTGTTGCCGCAGTCGAGGAGGTCTTGGGGTTGGCCTTGTTTCTCTTGGGCGACTCTGAATGGGGCAGGATCCCTATCTCGTTTGTTTCGGGTCATTTTTTATTTTCATTTTCTCCTTCGTAAAACCTCAGTCTCTATAGAAAATCCACTTCGGCTCACCGTAGTGTAGTATATATATGAACCCGTTATGTGAAAATACATTGTGAAGTGTCAAAAAGTTTCGAAATAAAATTTTACATGTACATCTAGACATTTTATATGGCGTACACAAGTTTTCAAATTATTTTTTCTTCTCTGTCTCTTGTAAAAAAAGACAAATTTTGATGCTACAACACAACTACGTACAAGATTTTTTTTTCTTTTTTATACATGCCACATAAAATAATTTTTTTCACGAAAACTTGTGCACGAACATAAAATGTCACAATGTACACCATAAATTTTATATCCAATTTTTTTAACATTTTAAAAGTTATTTTTAATTGTTTTACATAATAGGTGCAAATGCTCCTATAAGTCAAAACACCTCCTCCAGTCTTTATGCATTTCTCTCTTCTAATATAACTAGCAGTGTGGCCCTCGCAAATGCGAGGGCATCCTCTTTAATTTTTTGAAAGTGGCACTTTCCATTGAAGAAAATAATATAATTTCATAGTCCGCAAAAATAGTTAGACCGATGTGAGAAATTCAGGATTGTAGTTTGTGCTGTAATCCACCGATATTTTCTATAATAGATTGCAATTGTTTATTTTCATTTCAATGTGAATATGTCGGGGTTTCCCTATCCCTGAGTAAAGTTTGCATCTTAGAACAGAATTAATGTTTTATAAACATTTGTATCTATTTATATGTGATACAAATGAAATTATAAAACCATGATCTAGCTAGGTTTGTGTATGAAGTTTTTATTGTACGACGAGATTGTAATAGTGTGTATTTTACCTAAGTTCCATCCATTTAATGGGAGATCCAATCTGGTAGATGTACATGTAGATTGGCATGGATTTGAACCCTGTCGCTGAATAATATATTTGGAATTTGCGTAGCATTCCTTGGGAGGAAAAAAATTCTATTTATAGTCAAGTTTTTTTCTTGGTTGCCTAAAAATACCATAGGAAACTGAATTACATGCCGATATTTTTCCCGAGATATTCAAAACAAATTCATAAATCCTTCGAAATTACCTAAAATTATTTATATTTGAGAAAATTATGTTAATACTGATACCGCTGAGAAAAATATTGATGTGAGATCCAATCCGGTAGATGTATATGTAGATAGACATGTATCATACCATGTATTATGAATAACATATTTTCAATTCGCAGCAGCTTTTCTCCGGCTGAAAAAGAGTCAATGGACAATCAAATTTCTTTTTTTCTTGGAAGGGTAAAAAATCGCTAGGTACCGTTATTTTTCATTCTTCACAATATGGAAATCTGGGCAGGTATTCCGCCCGAGATACTTAAAAAAATTCATAAATTCTTTCAAACTATCTAAAACATAGTTAAATTTGGCCAAATAATATTAATATCAGCAAATTTAGTCCGGTAGAAAAATATCGATTATGCCCGTAAAACCGATTTCCTGCGAAATTTCGGAAATACCAGCAAAAATAACTTGCATATACATTACATGGTCTAGCGCCTTGTTTTCGTCTCAAGAAAAAAACATTGCCATGTTTTCTTTTTCCTGCACGGACGTGCGCGCACCTACAATATGATCGATGTTCTTTGATTTTTTTTTCCTTATGTTAGATGGAACACATCGTAAGGAAACGTATCAGTTGTTTATTGTTTCTTCCTTATATTATGTTGAACGGAGGAACGTACATGCAAGCTGCACCTTGAGCGGTTGTGCCGTATGGAAACAAATCATTACCAAACATTATTTTTCTATTCTAGCAGATCCTAACTACTCCTATGGTCCGAGTGCTTGATTACGGGAGAACATATCTTTTTTTTTTGGCAGTTGAACATAAACATATAGAGGGTTGTTTACTTAGCACATCATGGTATCCTCAGTACACCACCAAAATCTTAGTTCAAACATCCTGAAATCACTTTCTAACCGGCCGGGATATCCCCTGCTTAGAACCCGAGCTTGGTGCGGCGCCAGTGCCTGCGCTTCGCGTTGTACCTGATGGTGTTGTCGGTCCTCATGCGGATCCAGTAGGGGATGGGGCGGTTCTGGCGCTGCTTCTTCGCCAGCTTCTGCTTGATGCGGAAGGTCTTGTGGGACGGCATCGTTGCGGCGGCGGAGACGAAGACGCGCGGCGGCGGCGGGGAAACCCTAGGTGCGTACGGGAGAACATATCCTCTACCTGATTTTCCTACTGGGATAGCTAGCATACATGGTAGTCTCTTTCTAGCGTAGGATATTTGTAAAAATATCATGTCAGATTACGCGAGTAATATTTTTCATTAAATCATAACAATAAATCTCTAATCTAGTCTTCCATATCTTCTCTTTTTTTTTAGGTATATCGTGTCCTATGCTAGTTGTTGAGACGGCTCATTTTCTCACGTGACGATGAGCAATCATCCTTAGGGCATGTACAACGCTTTGATGTCAGCCTTCCCTTAACAGGGACACGTAGGATGTCTGCTGACGTGGTGAGGAGAGAGAGCCAAGAAAGGTGTGAGCCTTCCCTTCCGTAAGGGATCATCCCTTGTCAAAAACGAGAAGGGAGAGATCCACGTTGTAGGACTTGCTCTCCCTTATCGACGGATTTTACAGATCCCGTGCTCCGAGCGCTAATCTTTTTCCCCTCGCCAAATTATTCTTTCTCCCCGCGCTGAACCCTCTCTCTGGATGCCATATATTCGCGTCCAATCCAGAAACGAGGAAGCAAACCCTACCGTCGCCGCTAGCATCAGCGCCAAATTTCTCGTCGGCCGGCGCAGAATGAAGTGTCCCCGTCGCTGGGCATGCGAGGACATGCTCCTCCACCCCCAGTGCCCAGTATGCTCTCCCACCATGGGGCTCTGCCAGATCTGACGCTTGGTAGGACGGGGCTGCCTCTAGTAGCCCCAACCTTTCTTCTCCAACAGATTGGTAAGCCTCTCTTCATCTTGATCCACCTTGTTCATTTGGTGATGCAAGGCCGTGCTAATTCGGTTAACTGAATGAATATGCACAGCCATGTTAATTTGGTTAACTGAATGTAGACGTAGATGGCGTGGGTTTGGTCGGCAATAAGAAAAATGATAGGAAGAATCTATTTCTCTTAGTTTTTGTACAGGTAGCTCCGGCATAATTGTATTTGTTTCAGACCTCTAGTTTCTCTACTATTTTTGAAGCCTTTTCTACAGTTATTGCTGATCTGCTCCAAGAATTGTTGATCCTGTAAAATAAAGCAGCCCATTGGACAGTTACTCATACTGAACCATGCCTTGTCAAATTTTGAAAGAGAAGATTGTTCACCTTTCCATACGTTATTAGTTTGTTGTTCTTGTCAATGATCTAAAATGGCACTAAATTGTTTATCGCTACAAAATTTGATTGTTTTTTCTCATTTCTCTTTCTTGTTATTTTAACACTTGAATGTTTATCCTCGTGCAGGGTAAATGATGTTCACCCACCAGGAGGTTATGTAAACTTCTTACAAAATCCTGCTACTTTCCCTTTTCCGCATCAAATTCCTAGCTGCCCAGACATGCCACACAACTACAATTTTGTTGGTAGCTGTTCACAGACCATTCCATTACCAGCAACACAGCCATCTGCTACCAAAAAGACATTCTGGGAGTATTAATCTTGAAGATGGTGATGATGGTGAACCTAGCAATAAAAATCGAATGACATGGACAACAAAGGAGGATGAAAGATTGGTGAGTTTCTAAATTTCTTGCAATTCTTACTCCATATGGCCGGCTATGTGCATATGTCAATGATTAACAAAGGTTTCATTCTGCAATGTAGATGGTTGAGGATGAACGGAAACCGTTAAACACCCCATTGGACCTGAATAGAAATCCAGAGATATCATCTGTTCTACCACCCAAAGTAGTGCAGGGTGCTCACTCTGTCTTCAAGATGTCCTGCGAGGAAGTGGCACCATTTGGGACTGGGAGACACATACTCAGCTCAAGTTCGATTTAGTCGAGAATATCTGGGATTGTTTTGGCAAAAAAAATATATTTCATTTTCATTACTTTGAGTTAGTTTTACTACACAATTATTATGTATACCTTTTATATACTACGCAATTCTTACGTGTACCATGACCTGTTGATCAATCGCTTTTTTTATTTCACGTAGCCTTCCTCTGTCTCTAAAAAAGCTGCTAACTTTGTATAGAAAGGGAGGTATATAGACATTAGTTACAGATACATCAATACATAAAAAAGTTGAGCAACCGTTTTTTTGGAACGGAGGGAGTATTTCAACTATGTAGAGTTATTTTATTATTATGTTCAACCTCTTGATCCGTTTGTATTTGGTGGACAAACCTAGGATTTGCACTTACACGTAAACACACCATAGTCTGCACCTATAGTATTTATTGTTGATCCCTGATTTTTTGCAAGCACTTAAAGTGTTAGGGATAACTCTTAGCAACAAAGCGTTGTAGACTACTCATAGTGGGAGTAACTTAGGTAGTAACATAAAACTACATGCAATGCCAACTAAGCATTTTGATGACATGGCATGTTATTAATTGAGGAAAGAGAGCATTGTGGTAACTAGCTATGTTACTATAACATCACATTTTCCAAGACTAGATGAGTCTACAACCTAATTAATATGGCTTTGCATGACACCACACATGTGTTACTACCCACTATGGAGATAGTAACATAGAGTAGTAACATATGCATGTTACTATTCTATGTTACTTCCCACTATAACTAGTCGTATGAGATGTTTGTTTTGCCTTCCCGTGCTGATGTGGAAGGAACAAGGGAAGGTTGCCTTCCCTAGCATAGTACATGCCCTTATAGTTGGCTGATATATATAAATACTTTACGTGTCCATCTACGTGACATGTTGTGCATGACTCTAGTTTACGTAACATTGCTAGCTTTAAATCTTAACCATTACAATTAAGATCAATGGATCAAATAATTTAAGTACATGTGGATTAATGTGCATATGCATGTTACTATTCTATGTTACTTCCCACTATAACTAGTCGTATGAGATGTTTGTTTTGCCTTCCCGTGCTGATGTGGAAGGAACAAGGGAAGGTTTCCTTCCCTAGCATAGTACATTTTTTCGATAAAGGATGCTTTATTACTTCAAGAAGCAATTACATCCAGCCTCTGCATAACCAGGATGCACACAGCCGTTTGTTGTCTTAAGTGACCAAAGTTACATAAAAAAAAATAGGCGAAATACATATCGGAACGATGAATCATATAACGCCTAAGAGCTAGGTGGAGCTTCTATCCTTAGACTATGCTGCCACCCATGTAGGGAAAAAGTATCCCTCGCCGTATCCTCCAACCGTGTACAGACCTCCGTAAACATGTCTCGATTCTCCACCCGCCGAAGAGGTAACCACGAACGGAGAATACCCGTGCATCCGTAGCTAACCTGCAACAAAGAGCAATTTTTGTCATTAAAGATCTTGTCATTTCTACATAGCTAGAGCGCCCGTATAATCGCTAGCGCCCCCATCCTAAGAAGCATTTTAAACCTTGAGTTGATACCATGAAGCCAATTGCCAAAGACATTAGCGACACTAGTCTGAGGATACAAGGTAGACGCTACTTGGATGATCGACCATATAGATCTCGCAAACCGGCACTGGAAGAATAAATGATTGATGGTTTCATCATGATGACAAAAGACACATGATGTACTTCCGTGCCAATTCCGCTTAACAAGATTGTCTTTGGTGAGAATAACCCCTCGACGAAGATACCATCCAAAAAAATTAATTTTTAATGGTATCTTCATCTTCCAAATTTTCTTATTATTATCAACTGGTAAATCAGAAAGCAGCATCGCATTGTATAAAGATTTTACAGAAAAAGGAACCATCTACGTGGAGGTTCCATCGAAATTAATCTGGCTCTGGCGATAACTGAATATCTCCAAGCCGCAGAATTAGGTTGTTCCATGCCACGAGCCTTTGTCCTAGTAAAACCCGTCTGAACGTCACATTCGGGGGTGAGGTAGCCATTACTGTTGCAATGGTATCACCTTGGCGACGCGCAATTCTATACAAAGCGGGATACTGTTCACATAGGGGTGCATTGTCGAGCCAAGCATCTTCCCGTAACCGTATCTGTGCTCCATTCTTAAGGGAGAAAGTCCCATGTCGAAAAAAGACATTTTTTGTCGCCATAAGACCAGCCCAGAAGTGTGAATCCCCAGGTTTCCAAACCACTTGAGATAATGTCTTCAAGCCGATATACTTTCTCCGGAGTATAGTTTGCCAAATCCCATCCTCGCAAGTAGCTTAAAAAGCCATTTACCCAAGTAGCGCTGAGTTTTTGACCTCCGAGTCATGAACTCCAAGCCCTCCTTGATCTTTGGGACTACAAACTATACTCCATTTAACCAGTCGATATTTCTTTTTCTCGTTGTCCCCTTGCCAAAAGAATCTGGATCGATAATAATCGAGTTTGTGCAGAATTCCTTTGGGTAAGATGAAGAATGATAACATATACAGTACCATATTAGTTAGTACTGAATCAATGAGTACCAATCTTCCACCCAGGGACAACAGTTTACCTTTCCAACTACTGAGGCGTTTTTGTAATCTTTCTTCCACTAATTTCCATTCCGCAATTGCCAGTCTCCGATAGTGAATCGGAATACCCAAATAGCGAATCGGAAATTGGACTTGCCCGCAACCAAATAACTCTGTATACATAGCTACATCGTCTTGGGCATCACCGAAGCAGAACAATTCACTTTTATGGAAGTTAATTTTCAATCCCTATAATTGCTCAAAAGCTGCTAAAATTAATTTCAGATTTCGAGCTTTTTCAAGATCATGATCCATAAAAAGAATTGTGTCATCGGCGTATTGAAGGATAGATAAGCCACCATCAACTAGATGTGGAATCACCCCTTCAATTTGACCATCAGACTTGGCCCGCTCTATGAGTACCGCCAACAAATCCGCTACGATGTTAAACAACATCGGAGATAACGGATCCCCTTGGCGTAACCCTTTTCGCGCTTGGAAGTAGTGTCCGATGTCATCATTGACCCGTATAGCCACACTACCACCATACACGAAATCATTAATTAGAGCTCGCCACTCAGGCGAAAAGCCTTTCATCCTGAGTGTCTGTTGAAGGAAAGACCATTTAACTTTATCATACGCCTTCTCAAAATCAAGCTTTAAAATAACCCCATTTAATTTCTTAGAATGCATGCCATGTACCGTCTCATGCAAAACTGCCACTCCATCAAGGATATTCCGTCCTTGCATAAAGGCTGTTTGCGATGGCAAAACCACATGATCCGCAACCGTATTAAGTCTAATGGTGGCCACTTTAGTGAAAATCTTGAAACTTACATTTAATAGGAAAATGGGTCTATATTGTTGGATCCTTTCTGCCTCATTAATTTTCGGTAACAAGATAACTTCACCAAAATTTAGACGAAATAATTCTAGTTGTCCAATGTGTAAATCACTGAACAAATCTAGAAGGTCCGATTTAATAGTATCCCAGAAGGTTTGATAAAACTCTGCTGGAAAACCATCTGGACCCGGTGCTTTGTTGCATTCCATTTGGAAAACTGCCTTCTTAACCTCTTCCTCAGTATAAGGTGCGGTTAGCAAGCCGTTTTCTTCCAAAGAAACTTGGGGTATATCATCCGTTAAGTCCTCGTTAAGAGTAAAATTACTTTCCTCCGGAGGATCAAACAGACCCTTATAATAGTTAGTAATGTAAGACTTGAGTTGCTCATGGCCTTCAATCAACCCTTCATCTTGAATAAGAGAGTGAATACGTTTTTTCCGGTGTCTCCCATTGGCTAAGCCATGGAAATACCTCGTATTTGAGTCTCCTTCCAAGATGAATTTAGCCTTGGATCGTTGATACCATTTGAGTTCCTCTTCGCGGAGAAGACCGGCCATCTGTTCATTGGATTGATTTTTAAGTTCAATCTCATGTGTAGACAGTGGTCTAATCTCCGCAACAGCCTCAAGCTCATCAATCACATTTGATAAGCGAGTCTTTTCTTTTTTAAGAACACCTGACGATCTAGACGAGGACCTAAAGGTGTCAGATCTTCTGAATCCGGTTTCAAATCAATGGGATGTGGATGTGCTTCAAGGTTTGTTTTGCAATGAGGATGTACATGAGATTCTGAAGATTCCAGTTCGAAGTGGTACAGAGGACAGTGTAGCTTGGCATCCTGATAAAAAGGGTGTTTTCTCCGTTAAATCTGCCTACCACCTAGGCATGCTTTTGAAATCAAATAAAAAAGGAGGGATGGCTGCTTCGTAAGATGAACCTAAAGCTGTACATCCGTTGTGGAAGAAGCTGTGGAATACAAAGTTGCCGGGAAAGGTCAAGATTTTCCTGTGGAGACTAGCTCGCAATAGTCTTCCAACTCGCTTGAACATTCAAAGAAAGAAAATTGATCTTGACACGAGGTGCCCTATGTGTTACCGCATGGATGAGGACGGAGGACATCTTTTCCTAAAATGTAAGAAGGTTAGACAGGTTTGGCGGGCTCTTCTGATCGAGGATGTGCGCCTCTCCCTCCTAGACACACAAGGGCCGATGGCAGTGTTGGAGCAAATTTTAGAGTTGCCCGAGGAGCGCAAAAACCTGGTCCTGATTATGCTTTGGGACTGGTGGACGACAAGGAACAAGTGCAACGCAGGCGAGTTGGAGAGGACGACAGAGCAGGTCTGTCATGTCGTTCAGAGGCACGTGATGGAGTTTGTTCCATGGGTAAAGAGGGTTTTGTCCGAGACGCCAATAAGTAACAATGAAGCATGCTCGAGGTCAGGGTGGGAGCGGCCGAAGGAGAACTTAACCAAGGTAAACTTTGATGCTGCTTTCCACCAATCCACTGCATCGGGAGCATGGGGCTTTGTGGCGCGAACGGATGGAGGAGAATTTGTTGCAGCTGCAGCAGGAAAACTGAGACACCTGCACGATGCGTTGCAAGCAGAAGCTGAAGCTTGCGTTGCGGCAATTGAGGGAGCAGAAGCTCTTGGTTTGCACAGGGTTGTGTTTGAATCAGACTCGCTGACGCTTGTGCAAGCGCTAAATACTAGCAGCCATGAGCTCTCGGCGATTGGAGTTATTCTACGTGAAGCTAGAAGCAATTGCATTGCTGCTTTTGATAGCTTTGATTTTATTTTCTGCCCCCGTAAATGTAACAACATAGCTCACACTTTGGCTCAATATGGTCTTAGGGCAGAAGATGATTGTGTCGGATGGGCAGATGTTGCTCCTCCCATTGTATCGAATTTGGTGGCCAGCGAATTAGCTGCGTCGTCTGGTTAATAGATTTCAGTTTCCTTGTCAAAAAAAAAAGAATACCAGCCGTATGGGCAGCCCAACCAGAGAGATGTTTGCGCATAGACCGCATTTTATTATTCCATCTCAAGATAGGTGTACTTCCGCCGACCGGTCTTTCCCAAACCCTTTTAACCATATCATGAAATCCCTCTCGATATATCCAGCCAAGTTCAAATTTGAACGGCCGTTTACAAACGTGTCTGGGATTCCCAGTGGTTAGAAGGATGGGAGCGTGGTCAGACAGTTTTTCAATGCGTTCTAGTGCACGGACTGACACCATAGGGTATTTACTTTCCCATTCGGTATCCATCAACACGCGATCTAGTTTCTCGTATGTGGGCTCCGGCAAGCTGTTTGCCCAAGTAAACTGCCGACCAGTCATAAACACCTCTCTTAAATCCAGGCTATCGATGACGGCGTTGAATAAGAAAGGCCAATGACCATCAAAGCAGCCTTTACTTTTCTCATGAGGGAACCTCAAAAATTAAAATCACCTCCGATTAAAATCGGATAAGGATTATCCTTTGTAAGGTTTATCAACTCACGTAAAAAGTCAGCCTTAAACACTTCCTTGGCGGCACCATACACAGCGACCATACTCCATATGAAACCGTCTGCTTTATTCTGAATGTCGAGTTTAATGTGATACTCTCCATCAGAACTAGCCAAAACGGTCATGGTGTCTATACGGACGCCGAGTAAAATGCCCCCAGACCTACCACGGGGCGGGCGAGAAAACCACTGAAAGTTAATCCCGCCTGACAAACGGTCGAGAAAACTTTGAGAGAAATTCCGCCTACCCGTCTCCGAAATAGCAAGAAAATCTAAATCATAATCTCTACAACCATCAGCAATGTGGGAATGCTTAGCCAAGTCACGAAGACCTTTGCTATTCCGGAACATGCCATTCATCGAGAAACTATTTTAGATTTAGAGTTCTTACCATACCTGCGAGATTTCTTTCCAGCCGATGATCGAGAACCACGTTCGGACGCTTGTAAATCAGAACTAAGCTCCGCGTGTTCTAAATCAACTTCTGAAATGTTGCCAATTATAGACGAGAGAATTTGACCATTTAGGATGTCGTCATCATCATCATCGTCTATAACTGTCGTTTCAGGCCCAGTGGAGACATTCGGAGCAACCGTTAGACGGTCAAGCTCCGTTTGTCTCAACACATTAGCCGAAACAGAAATCTCATCAGGCCGAAAACCCAAGGAAACCCCTAGGCTACTCAAATTAGAAGAAATACGAGTATCTGAAAAAGAAACAAAAGACTTAGGCGGTTGTTTAATACCTGCCGTGTCAAGGTTCATCTCCGCCTTGCGTCGCATGGCTCTCTGCATGACGTCCTCATCCGTCGCCCCCGCCCCATCCTCCGATAGAGCAAACCTCCCACTTCTCCTCACCGTCGGCTGAACGACTGGAGGAGGGACCGTGGGTGAAGGTTGTTGCAAGGAGGCTGGCGACGGAGTGGGCGAGCGCAGCGGAGAACCATCTGGTGAAGCAGGAGCCGATACAGGGGTAGCGGATGAAGAAGCCCCCTGTATCTCTCCTGCCTTGGCCGGCGGCGTGGCGGTAGATGGCGACGCAGACGGTGGCGACGAGGAAGCCGGTGGAGCCGCAAGCTCGGAAGACATGCCCGCCATAGGGGACGGAGTCCTCGGAGTCTGGTGCTCGCAAACCCGCATCTCCTCTACCACTGCGTCACTCGGACGCGGCAGAGGCGAAGCAGGCTCGGGCATCATCTCCAGCCGGTCCCCCTGCGTGGCGCCCTCCGAGACCTCCTGTACCGGCGAAGACGACGTCGTGGTGGCCTGCTGCACCGGTGGCGCGGGGTCCCCAACAGGCGGCAGAGGGCGACGCCGTGGCCGGCCGTGACACCGCCCGGTGGGGCGCGGAGGCCGGCCTCTCCATGGCCGCCCCCGGCGCGCGCAGCGTGGAGTCACCAACCGGCCGCAGCAGCCGGCGCCGTGGCTGGCGGCGGCACAGCCCGGTGGAAGAGCGGAGCCGGCTGCGCATGCAGCCGAGGACGCAGCGGCCCGCTGCACCACCGAAGTCGGCGACACCACCGAACCCGTCCGAGTCGAAGAAGGAGACGGAGTCGCTGGCTGCTGCCCCCGCGGTGGAACGGAGACCGGACGAGTACGACCCCGCATAAAGATCCGAACTCCGGAGGGCGAGGGCTCCCGTGGAGCTACAGGGGTGAGGCGACCAAGTGTGGCGCCTCGACTCTAGCACGCGCCACACCCTACCGCCCTCTATCCGTCATCGCCGAGTGGTTGAAAGGAGTCAACGCCACCTCGCGTAGACCGCACCGCCGATGTGCCGTATCGCGTCGGGGGATGTCCATCAACATCCATACGAGCAGCCTCAGTGCCGCCTGGCAGGTGCCTCATCGGCATGTCCTCCTCTCGAGCCATGTGAACCATCATCATCCCCTCCCTCCTTCCGTAAAAGGTCGAAACCGAGGGTCTGGCTGGAACCCCACCGCCTCTCGAGCGAACCGAAAACGATAACCACAAAGCTGTAAAAGTGCAACCACCTCCAGGCAACCATTATTCTTCTCCAGAACTGAAGGGTCACGCATAGCCACAAGAACACGAATAATCCCCTGACTCCGAAGAGAGAACAAATCAACATCAAGAGTGGTGCCAATAAGAGAACCCACTGCCCAGATACCTAGGAAGTGTCGAACAGAATCCGGTACTCCACTGACGTGCACCCAAACCGACTCCATAACGAAAAGAGGCTGAACATCCTAATGCACCCAAGAAGAAACTAGAACCTGAGCATTAACCTTGGGTACACTCATCTGCATACCATCAATCCGGGACAAGTCATCAGGTGTAGGAATACCAATAAGAAAAGCATTAGCCCCATGGGGCACCGCCTCCCATCTCCACGCTGGGTTCCCTGGACACATGCGGGCCATCAGACTCTGAACATCAGCTGCAGATACTACCCCTTCCCCTGACACCTGTACTAAAGCTGTGGGCGCTCCAGAAGAGATCAACTGTGGCTTATACACTGAGTCCGGAATCGAAGATCAAGTGTGGCTCATTACCGCAACCAACAAAGAAGCTCGTGGGTCTAGGCAATTTCAGAACCGGACACCTAATAGTGGGATGTGCCCCTGAATCACAAATCAGACAATAATGAATAGCCTTACAATCTTTAGTAGCATGAGTATTAACAGCACATTTCCAACATCTTCCCGCCTTCTTCTGCTTCGCCACTGGTGCAACAACATGAGGAGCAGGGACCATAGGCTGCACAGGGACCTGAGGAGTATCAGAAATCACCATCGGAGCTGACACCAACTGTCCAAGGGGCGGTACAGCCTGCACCAAGGGTGGCGGCTGCTGTCCTACCAGAGGCGCCGGCTGCCCCTGAGCCACAGCAGGCTTCTTCTTCCGCCTCTTCTTCACCTGACCAGGCTGCGGCAGTGGCTGCTGGAGTATAGGCTGTTGCATGGGAGGCTGAAGCATACTCTCCTGGTTAGGTACAGATACTGAAACGGACCTTGAAAGTGCTGGTACTGCTGAGGCGGTGTGAACTGCACCGGCGGCTGAGGCACCGGCGGACGAAAAGGCGGGCGATATCCCGCGGAAGGACCCATGTACGGGGCAGGCTGTCTCGGTGCAGGGGCGGGTTGCGGCATGGGCACCCCCGCCGGCCACCCCTGGAAGCCAGGGGGTCCCATGTAGGGACTCGCAGCGGCGGCCGACGACGCCCCAGAGGGAGCCGCCCCAGCTGCCGAGGTCGTGGGCGCAGATGCGGGCGCAGCCAATGCCGCCGTCGCCCCGGGAGGCACCGGAGGCCTCGCAGCCCCGGCCATCTCCACAGCCGAGGGGGAACCGACGACTACCTCGGCGAACGATCGCCGCTGCCCAGAGCACGCGGGCGGCGACGTCCAGACGGAGCACGGCGATGAAGAGCACGAAGTCGGCGACGGCGAGTCGGCGGCTGCGAGACGCGAAGAGGAGCGGAGCGACGATGATGATGACGAAGCGAGAGCAGCGGAAGACGACGGCGCCGTAGCGAGCGAAGGCGACGATGATGAAGGGGCGTGCGACTGGGAACGACTGGCGGCGGCGCGATGTGAGGGACAAGGGGCGTCGATCACGGTACGTGATTGCATGTTCCCCTCGTTGCCTCTACGCTGCGCCTCCCTGACAGCCCACCGAAGCCCAGCCCACTCAGCACGCGGCCCAGCAAGGACAGCTGCGGGCACCATCGAGGCCGATTCGAAACGCGACTTGAATCGCGGCATGATCGACGCCTCATCCTCCGGTGGCCGCGCAGCCGCCTCCGAGCTCGACACCGCCACCCCACATCGCCGCGATGGCATCACCCGGCAGAGCGGAGGTGCGCTCCCGATCGAAGGAACCAGCAGCTCCTTCCCCGCCGGCCGCCGCGGCGAGGCCACGGAGAGGAAATCCCCGAACACGGGCGCCGGCGTCACACGACGTCGAGGTAGCGGTCCTCGCGAAGGTTTGATCCGCGGCATGCGGGCGATCCTCAAACCCACAGGCGAAGAAGACGCTGCCCTTGTCGTCGTCCCTTGGCCACAATGACCTAGCCCGTTCAGTCGACCTGCAAAACGAAGAACTTACCTCCGTCGCCGTCGCACGCGACCAAGCCCTGGACGCTCTGGTCGGGTAGCCTATCTTGGACCAGAAATCCGCCTCCACCTCCCCTTGGGTCAACGCCGGCGACCGCCCGATCTGCCGAACCTCAGGCTCAAGACCTAGGGCAGACCAAGCCGCCTCCTCCGCTGTCGCCCGAGCGTCCTCAACGGGGTCATCGTCTTCCTCCTGCAGGCAGAAGAAACGAGATCCCGCCGCCGGAGACAGAGAGTTCGCCGACGGCGACGCTTCCGCCCGCGCGTGGCACCCCTCCTCGTCGCCCGCTAACATCGGCATATACTTTGGTACTGGCTCCCCCTAAAATCCAATCCCTCGCAGATATAGTTGGCTGATATATATAAATACTTTACGTGTCCATCTACGTGACATGTTGTACATGACTCTAGTTTACGTAACATTGCTAGCTTTAAATCTTAACCATTACAATTAAGATCAATGGATCAAATAAATTAAGTACATGTGGATTAATGTGGTGTCTCATTTAAACATCCTTATTTTACTTTTAGTATATAATCCTTATTTTGCTTTTAGTATATAAATAGATAGATACATGCAGTGCTCTTGCATGGTTTAAAAATATAAATCCACAAGCCTGGAAACGTTCTTCCGACGCCATCGCTTGACTTTCCACCCTTCGCACGGAAGGCCAGCGGGGACCTTTGGCCAGAATAAACCTGACCTTAGCCTAACTTCCTGGAAATTCCAAATCCCAACTGGGTCCATCGGCTGATTGAATGCTACTACTCCTAAGTCAACACTGATAGCGCCTGCTTGTTTGCTTGCTTGCTTGGGAGGCTACATAGTCGCACTTTTCAGTGTGATCGAGAGCTACTACTCCTACTACATATGGGACGACTGAGTTCCCAAGGTCGCACGGCATGTAGCCTGAGCTCCTCTCCAAGACACCCCTTCTTGGCCCAGTCTGGGTTTGTAACCTGACGCGCTGAGTGAATCGTGATCATGCGCAGATCCTCCCCTGCAATGTCCGGCGAGCGGGACGATGAGGAAGCGGCGTTGGTGGCGTCGGCCGAGCCGCCACAGACGTCGGTGTCCTCCGGCGTCGCGTCCATCATGGTCGGCCTCGTCTTCCTTGCGCTATTGATTGGCTTCAGCAGATGGATCAACCTCGACGACAATGTAAGCATTACACTGAATATATACTTTGTTTTTCAGTTTTCCATGCCGCTCAAATTTTCTAGTCAACGCACCACGAGTTAGACGCAAGCTTCCGTGATTGTCCAATATTGAACAACAAAGTTGATTTTCATCAGAATGACTGACTCATGCTTCTAGCACATCATTTTCTAATCTTATTTCTTCAGCTGTGGATCTGATGATATCTAGATTCATATCTCCCTATCACTTTACTAAACTGATTCACGACTTTCTAGATTTTCCCTCGCTAATCAAAGAAAGAGAAAATCTTGGAGTTTACCTTTTTAGGACCAATTATAATGTTCTAGATAATCTATTTACAACCGAAACAATTATGATTTGGC
Source organism: Lolium rigidum (assembly GCF_022539505.1). NCBI lineage: Eukaryota > Viridiplantae > Streptophyta > Magnoliopsida > Poales > Poaceae > Lolium > Lolium rigidum. The sequence goes on from NC_061513.1 coordinate 303,271,749, forward strand.
CTAAAGACAGCACACGGCCGAGTTCGGACATAAAATGAAAAGATTGGGCTTTCAACCAGGAAGAAGGAAAGAACAAAGAGTGGAAAAGGTGATGGACTGAGGCCTTTGTAACCTGAATTTAAGGGATAAGATGTGTTGGATGTGTGGGTGCGAAGCCCATAGATATTTAAGGAATTAAAAATACATTATTTTCAAAAATAAAATTTCAATTTTCAAAAACACGAGAAAATAATGTAAGTCAAAAAATTCAAATCAACTCCAAAGAATCCATTAGAACAAAATAGTGCACAATTCAATTAAAAATAGGATAAAATAAATAATCATTAAAAATACATAATAAATTCCTTTAAAGTAGAAATCAAGGAAACCCTTTCAATCTATGTTTCAAATTAATTAAAATACTTTTGAAATAATAGGAAATGCAAGAAGGACAAATGATCTTCGAAAAATGCCAAGACGATTTAATATTTTTTCGACAAAGGGGAATATGTTAATATCGCGAAGATACATATTGCACCCAGGCTCTGCAATTACCGGATGTCCTAAAAAAAATACGGATGCACATAGTTGTACTTCGAAAAAGAAGAAGAAAAACAAAAGATCTCGCTACAGTGATCAAAACATTGTAGCTGCAAACGCAAAGACGATTTGACATAAAAAATACTTTCAATTATTTTCATACACACGAAATAACACGTTAATGAAACTTCATAAGTTCTTTATGATTATTATATATGCGATATAAGCTTGACCATGCGAATGCATATACTTTGCCACTTGTGGATTACTTGTGAGTTGTGAGTTGTGACACATTAGTTATCTCCACTGTTATGGACGCACAGTCGTTTATCCTCGGCAACATAAGCAGCATCAGCACTGGACGACCTCTTAACCACAGCCTCTCCAACTATACAACTCCGTTCACCTGCAGCAACGGCACATCAACGACATGCCCCGCAACAGCAGCACCGCAGCCATGGCGTTGGCCTGCCGCTACCAGTACCACGCCGTCGTGCCCGGACTACTTCCGGTACATCCACGACGACCTGCAGCCCTGGCGCGGCGCCGGGATCACACGCGACGCCATGGAGCGCGCTCGCAAGTACGCCTACTTCCGGCTGGTTGTGGTGGGCGGCCGCGCGTACGTGGAGACGTACCAGGTCGCCTTCCAGATGCGAGACGTCTTCACGCAGTGGGGCATCCTGCAGCTGATGCGCCGCTACCCCGGCCGCGTCCCCGACCTCGACATCATGTTCGCCTGCGATGACCCGGGCCAAGTGCGCGCCGCCGAGTTCGCGACGCCGTCCGACGCGCCGCCGGTGTTCCGCTATTGCAAGGACAAGTCGACGCTGGACATCGTGTTCCCGGACTGGTCCTTCTGGGGCTGGCCGGAGGTGGGCATCCGGCCGTGGACGCCGATGCTGGCAGAGATTGAGCGCGAGAACAAACGTGTGTCATGGCCACAGAGGGAGCCGTTCGCGTTCTGGAAGGGCAACCCCGACAGATACCGCATACGCCACGACATGATGAAATGCAATGTCTCCAACGGCAAGGAATGGAACGCCCGCCTCTTCAACCAGGTACGTACTACTTTCAGTGCTCTAAAATCTGTCAATAGCGACAAAGAAAGTCACTGAATCCACAACTTAACACTTTTTACCTTCACCTGGCTTTAGGACTGGGGGAAAGCGAGACAAAACGGTCTCAAAGATTCCAGCATTCCCAAGCAATGCTTATACAGGTATATATTTCGTTCTGGACAACGCCTGCCCATGCCTACAGTACTGTTTAAATTTTTTATGATCGACCGATGCTTTGTTAATACTAGTACATACATTCAGGTACAAGATATATATCGAGGGGAATGCATGGTCAGTAAGCGAGAAGTACATCCTAGCGTGCGACTCCCCGGTGTTGTTCGTGGTGACGCCCTTCCAGGACATCATGTCGAGAGGTCTCGTCGCCGGCAAGCACTACTGGCCCATTGACCGGAACCGCATATGCGAGTCCATCAAGTTCGCTGTCGACTGGGGCAACCACCACCCTGTCGAGGCGCAGCTCATCGGCGAGCAAGGCAGCCGGTTCGCCAGAGAGGAGATGAGCATGGACTACATCTACGACTACATGCTGCACCTGCTCACCGAGTACGCCAAGCTGCTCCGGTACAAGCCCACCATCCCGGAGAAAGCCGTCGAGATCTGCACCCACTCCCTGGCATGCCCTGCCGACGACCAGCACCGGCCCTGCATGATGGATTCCATGGAGAGGCGAGCCGCCGACTCTGATCCGTGCACGCTGCCGCCACCCTTCACCACGGCTCAGGCAAAGGAGATGGCTGACAAAGAGGAGGAGTTGCTGAGAAACATTCAGAAGATGGAGAAGGCGCATGCTGCTCGGCCTTGACGAGCAAATTTACAAAACTTGGTGAATAATATAAAGGGAGAAGCAAATCCAACTTATTTCTCATAACTAGATGATCCGTTGCTCCACCGGCACAAATGGCAAAATCATGCCAAAACTTGAGTCGTCAGTTTTACCTCAATTTAGTGCCTATGCATGCCGCTATAGCTCCAAGGGCGAGCACCAGAACTGTATGACGGACTCCAAGAAGAGGCACAACTCTTATCCGTGCAAGTTGCCGCCACCCTTCACCATGGCGCAGGCCAAGAAGGTGGCCGACAGGGAGGAGCTACTGAATACTATTGACCGGCCGTTGTCCCCATGCCCAACATTCAGAATGTATAGGCGATTCGGCGACCTCCAAACTTTTGCTAGGATCTTTCTTTCCCGATCGAGTACCACCATCAGCCCGCATCGCACTGAATAGCTGCACTCAATCTCATCTAGCTGACCCAAACTGACTATGTTACTGCGGAGTCTTGGTATGAAGTACACTTCAGTCAAAACGGTATGCTCGCCTGTGTGTGCTTGGAAGAGAACAGAGCCACGCCCTCCTATCTCAACAAGAAACCAGTCTCCAAACTTCAGGGTGCCCTTCACACTTGTGTCCAGCTGAGCAAACTTTTCACGACATCCAGTCATATGATTACTTGCATCGGTGTCCAAATACCAGGAAGTGTTCATCTGCCCTTTCAGTTTAGGAAATAACCCTTTCTTCATGGAGCAGAACTTTCTCAGTAGCTACCTCCGTTGTGTGCGCAACTTCACACACCTCAGCCATGAGAAGTCCAGGCCCATCATCTATCTGCTGCACAAGATTAGCCCTCTCATGCTTCGGCTCCGAGCAGTCAAAAGAAAAATGATATTTCTCACTACAGTTGAAAAACTTTACACTAGTACTAGTAGGAAAAGCCTTATAGATGAGATCTTATTTCTGTGGCGCACCAACTCCCTGTGCGCCACAGAAATAATATCTGTGGCGCACGAAGTCACAGTGAGCCATAAAAATAGCTTAGTTTTGTGACGCACTGCTACTCCATGCGCCACAGAAATAAGGTGGGGCCCACATCCTGCCACCACCAATAATTGGCTTCGTTATTTCTGTGGCGCAGGGCTAGCAGTGCGCCACAATAATTAGTTGTTCTGTGGCGCACCGTATCGGGTGCGCCACAGATATATTGGATTCTGTGGCGCACGTGTGCTGGTGCGATTATACTGTCGTACCCCCTCCCTCGCCCGTACCCCTCACTCTCTTCTCCCTACCACCGCGTGCCGCCGCCTTCCATGGTGAGCGTCGCCGTCGCTGCCGCCTTCCTCCGCGAGGGACCTATGCCACCACGCTCCACCCATCCCCGCCACCAGCAGCACAAGTCGTTGCGGCGTGGAGGAGGAGGGGCCGGAGCTGCGTCAAGGAGGAGGAGGAGCCTCCGCGTCCTCCACCCCTGCCGTCGTCGTCAACCTCCTCCTCCACCCCTATCATCGGTGAGGTCTCTCCCCTCCCCTACATCTTCTTCTCCCGCGCGAGCACAAAGTGCTCGACGAAATGCTTCTATGCCATCTGAGAGAAATAGTCATGCAAATATAAGAACAGATATTGCCTGATCTAGTTGGTTTATACATGTGGTTTGCTTGCTCCTCACTGCTTTATCAATTCCCTGCTGATCCTAAGTACCCATGAATATCTGGTGGTGTTCTTGTGTTGTTTAGTTATTGTCAACACATGTGAAATTTGCATGTGTGTGTGGGCTGCTTGTAGTGTCACTTGACTGTTCAAGTTTCAATGTTGGTTACTTTTCCTCTAGTGCAAGACATGGTTGAGCTGATGTTTATCCACTATGGCCTTTATTCTTGGTAGCTCAAAGTGTCATGCACATGTGGCTTTATCTTATGGGTGTACTATTATTCAGTGGCTGACAGTAACTAAATAAGCTTATGCTTAATTAGTCAGATGTTGAATTAGTAAGATCAAGTAGTGGCTTGAGTTCCTGTCAACACCAACAGAGAGCTAGTTTATTTTAAGTAGAATTTTTTTAAGGACTCTAGCTAGATTAGAGGGGAAAAAGATTGCTGCTTTGTTGCCTATGATAATGGATCATCAAATGTTTCCATTTGTCCCTGGTTGCCTCCTTAATTGATGCCTTATGATCCAAATGATCCAAGTCCCTTGCATGATCCCATTTGTCCCTAATGTTGCTTAAGATGAATAAATTCTCTCTAATCACCATTTGGAGATTAAGACTAGTTCTTGATTTTCATTAGCTAGACTCCAATATTAAAAATGTCTCCCAAATATGGAGACAAATATTTTAACATTACCCCAATGTTATTTCTCTCAAATGAACAGTTTATGATGGTATGCTTGCTCCTCACTGCTTTATCAATTCCCTACTGATCCTAAGTACCCATGAATATCTGGTGGTGTTCTTGTGTTGTTTAGTTACTGTCAACACATGTGAAATTTGCATGTGTGTGTGGGCTGCTTGTAGTGTCACTTGACTGTTCAAGTTTCAGTGTTGATTACTTTTCCTCTAGTGCAAGACATGGTTGAGCTGATGTTTATCCACTGTTGGCCTTTATTCTTGGTAGCTCAAAGTGTCATGCACATGTGGCTTTACCTTATGGGTGTACTATTATTCAGTGGCTGACAGTAACTAAATAAGCTTATGCTTAATTAGTTAGATGTTGAATTAGTAAGATCAAGTAGTGGTTTGAGTTCCTGTTGGTAATCAATACCAAGAGAGAGCTACTTTATTTTAAGTAGAATTTCTTTTAAGGACTCTAGCTAGATAGAGGGGAAAAATATTGCTGCTTTGTTGCCTATGATAATGGATCATCAAATGTTTCCCTTTGTCCCTGGTTGCCTCCTTAATTGATGCCTTATGATCCAAATGACCCAAGTCCCTTGCATGATCCCATTTGTCTCTAATGTTGCTTAAGGTGAATAAATTCCCTCTAATCATCATTTGGAGATAAAGACTAGTTCTTGATTTCCATTAGCTAGACTCCAATATTAAAAATGTCTTCCAAATACGGGGACGGACATTTTAACATTACCCCAATGTTATTTCTCTCAAATGATTGTTGGTTTGGTGGCGTTTTTGTACTTGTCGATGATTAGAATGTTTGGTCGATCACTACTCTCTGGGGTGGCGTGAGTGAACCTGGTGTGATGGCACAAATATCAATTTATTGTGCATCCTACTTGGCTTGGCTTACGCCATCCCGGAATGTGAATATTTGTTTCGACCAACAAAGTATGAGACATATGCTATCTAGTTGATACCACTTGGTTCTTTCTTACATTTTAGTGCCGATGATTAGAATGTTCAGTCAACTGTACACTCCGGGGTGACGCTAGTGAGCCTGGTGTGATGGCACAAATATCAATCTCTTGTGCATCCTACCTGGCCTCACTGACACCATCACGGAATGTTCATATTTGTTTCGACGAACAAAGTATGAGGCATATTCTATCTAGTTGATACCACTTGGCTCTTTCTTCCATTTTAGTGCCGATGATTAGAATGTTCGGTCAACTGTACACTCCGGGGTGACGCCAGCGAGCCTGGTGTGATGGCACAAATATCAATCTCTTGTGCATCCTACCTGGCCTCGCTGACGCCATCACGGAATGTTCATATTTGTTTCGACCAACAATGTATGAGGCATTCCATTTAGTTCATACTAGCTACTTGTCTCTTATTTGAGTTGGCACTTCTTAATTGCATAGGCCGATGATTAGAATGTTTGGTCACTTGTACACTCTGGGGTGGGGCCAGTGAGCCTGGTGTGATGGCACAAATATCAATCTCTTGTGCATCCTAACTGGCCTCGCTGACTCCATCCCTGGATGTTAATATTTTTTTCGACCAGCAAAGTATGAGGCCCTTGTCATTCCATTTGCTTTGGTATTTTCAAAATGCCGATGATTAAAATGCTCCTTCACCATATACTCGGGGGTGGCGTAAGTGAGCCTGGTAAGATAGCACAAATATCAATCTCTTGTGCATCGGACTTGGTCTCACTTACCCCATCCCTAAATGTTAATTATTTTTATGACCAACAATGTATGAGGCCCTTGTCATTCCATTTTCTTTGGTATTTTCAAAATGCCGATGATTAAAATGCTTGGTCACCGTACACTCAGGGGCGGTGTTAGTGAGCCTCGTGTGATTGCACAAATATCAATCTCTTGTGCATCCTCCCTGGCTTGCTAACTCCGTCCCGGAATGTTAATATTTGTTTCGACCAACAAAGTATGAGGCTCTTGTCATTCCATTTGCTTTGGTATTTTCAAAATGCCGATGATTAAAATGTTTGGTCACCGTACACTTGGGGGTGGCGTAAGTGAGCCTGGTAAGATAGCACAAATATCAATGTCTTGTGCATCGGACATGGTCTCACTTACGCCATCTCCGAATGTTAATATTTGTGTTGACCAACAATGTATGAGGCATTTATTCCATTTCTCTTGTGCATCGGACTTGTTGGTCTCACTTTCTTCCATTTTAATCATAGTAGGAACCGGATGAAGACCACGATGCAAGCGAGCCTGGTGGGTAGAGAGGAGGGAGCAAAGGAGGAACCGGATGAAGACCACTTTGTATCTCGAAATTGTGAAATTTGTATGAATTAATAGTTGTATGTAAAATATTTGACACTTGCCACTATATATGTATCTCGATCGGGCTCTAAGTAATGTGATGATGATGTCTATATTATATTTGTGCAATGTACATGCTATTTATATTATATCTGCATATTTCTGTATGTTGTTGTATATTGCTGTATATAACCTGTATGTGTATAGCAGGCAGCACAAAATCGTGTATAATACGAGCAAATTCTGTGGTGCACTGAAAATCAATTCGGTGGCACACCTTTTTCTGTGGCGCACCTAAGACCCTGTGCGCCACAGAAACCTTAATTTTGTGGCGCATGTACAGGTGTTCCACAGAAACATTATTTTTGTGGCGAAATTTCTGTGGCGCACCCCCCGTGCGCCACAGAATCATTTTTTCGTGCGCCACAGATGAGGCTTTTCCTACTAGTGTTACTTTCGTCATGTCGAACTTAGGATGTGTTTTCTGCTTCCCCTTTCCATTGTTCTGGCCGTGATCAGCACGACCTTTGTCATGGCCTCCACTCTCGCCGCCGTTTGCCCCGCCTCCTTTCTTTGCAGCGGAGCCAGACCCTCCGGCCCCATCACCGAGCTTCTTCCCTTTCATCAGGGTCTCCAGCGCACGTGTCACGAGCATTAGCTGCTTGTCGTTGTTTTCGCCGCTCCTCTGGCGGCATCCGCGCTGGTTCTGCTTGTACGTCAAGAGGCGCCCGACAGCCTCCTACATTGTCATGGTCGTGACATCGCCCCATTTCCCTATGGTGTTGATGATGTCCCCGAAATGATCTGGAACGGCGCTGAAGAGCCGGTCTACCACGGCTTCCTGTTCGAGCTTGACGTCGATGGAGCGGATCTCGCTCACCAACGGGATGAGCTTCTTGGTGAACTCCAGGATCGTCTCCGTGTACGCCATCTCAAGGCGATCAAATTGCCTCTCACTCAGCAACCTGCAACACCACATCACTAGTAGTAAAACGGGCAAAGGATTTCACCTTTAGTACCGGTTTCCTTACGAACCGGTACTAAAGGCTACATTAGTACCGGTTTGACTGTCCAGGCCACCGAGAAACATTAATACCGGTTCGTTAACCATCTAACGTACCTACGAACCGGTACGAAAGGGTTTCATGCCAAATTTGAGGCGGAGGTGGGGCCAGCGCTGCACCTTTAGTACCGGTTCATATGAAGAACCGGTACTAAAGGGTCCCTGGCCTATTTCTTCACCCGAGCCACCCCTGCAGCTCCATTTTTCCTTGTCCTCTCACATTTTCAAATATTTTCCTCCTCTCACACCCCAATAAATCACCATTTTTCTCCACCATTTTTTCAAGATTGATGGCACCCATCTATCTAAGGGTTAGCTATACCATCCTTTCTTCCGGCGTTCCTAATTTAGCTCATTTCTTTGCTAGTTTAACTCGTATTATTTTTCTATTGTTAGCAAGGTGTTCGATGAAATGCCTAAATTAGGGATTTCATTCTTTTTATATGCAATTTGAACTCAAATTAAAGTATGATTTGTTGTTTTTAGTATCGTCCCCGTCCTCACCGCCGTCGATCGCCAGTGTCGTCCCCTAGCCGACACCACCTCGGTGAGCCTCTTCTTTTTTATAAAAAAAACTTAGTTTTATGTGATGAACTTGAATATTAATTAATTTGGTCACTCATATATTCATGATGTTGTGTAATTAATAATTTTTTATATACTTATATAATGCAGATGAATCGACAATGGATGTACGGTGACCGATGCCATCCCGAGTTCATTACTGGCATGCATTATTTTCTCAATGTGGCTGAGGCAAACAGGCGGTCGAATGGTTTCATTTGTTGTCCATGTAGTTCTTGTAAGAATACAAAGGATTACTCTACCTCAAAAACCCTTCACGTCCACCTGCTTGAGAACGGTTTCATGCCCGGCTATAATTGTTGGACCAAGCATGGAGAAAGAGGGTTTATAATGGAAGACAACGAAGAAGAAGAGGACGATGACAACTATCCTATGTTCACTGAAGATGGTGATAGTAGAATGGGGGGAGACGAAGCTGAAGAAGAGCTCATTTTTGATGAGCCCATTTTTGATGAGCCCGATGACGATTTGGGTCCGGCCATTTTTGATGCGAAGATAAACTGTGGAAGTGAAAAGGAGAGGTTGAAGTTGAAGAAAATGTTAGAGGATCACAACAAACTGTTGTATCCAAATTGCGAAGATGGCTAGAAAAAGCTAGGTACCACACTGGAATTGCTGCAATGGAAGACAGAGAATGGTACTTCTAACAAGGGATTTGAAAAGTTGCTGAAAATAATTTGAATGCATGCCCGGTATAATTTGAAAAGAAGGTTGTCTGCCCTCTAGGATTAGAGGTGCAGAAGATACATGCAGGCATCAATAATTGCATCCTCTACCACGATGAGTACGAGAATTTGAATGCATGCCCGGTATGTGGTGCATTGCGGTATAAGATCAGGCGAGATGACCCTGGTGATGTTGAGGACGAGTCGTGCCCCAGGAAGAGGGTTCCTGCCAAGGTGATGTGGTATGCTCCTATAATACCACGGTTGAAACGTTTGTTCCAAAACAAAGAGCATGCCAAGTTGTTGCGATGACACAAAGAGGACCGTAAGAAAGAGGTGATGCTGAGACACCCCGCTGACGGGTCGCAGTGGAGAAAAATCGACGGAGAGTTCAAGTCATTTTCAGATGACGCAAGAAACTTAAGATTTGGTCTAAGTAAAAATGGCTTTAATTCTTTCGGGGAGCAGAGCTCCAGTCATAGCACCTAGCCAGTGACTCAATGTATCTATAACCTTCCTTCTTGGTTGTGCATGAAGCGGAAATTCATTACGATGCCAGTGCTCATCCAATGCCCGAGGCAACCAGGCAACGACATTGATGTGTACCTGAGGCAATTGGTTGAAGAACTTTTACAGTTGTGGCGTGAAGAAGGTATACATGTGTGGGATGAGCATGAACAAAAGGAATTTAACTTACGAGCGTTGTTATTTGTAACCATCAATGATTGGCCTGCTCTTAGTAACATTTCAGGACAGTAAAACAAGGGATACAATGCATGCAAACATTGTTTAGGTGAGACTGACAGTATATATTTGGGAAACAAGTATGTGTACCTGGTGACATGGTCATACCCTTCGGGTATCCATTATTAGTATACCTGGCTCGGCCCAATATGGAGAAGACCAAATATGGAGAAGGCCCAACAAGGCAACCCGAAGAAGTAGTCGACTAGGACTCTTGTAAAACCCTAGGCTGGTTGCATAAAGCTAGCCAGGGCACCCGAAATAGAGAGGCGAACAGATAGACAGAATATAGACAACATAGCTCCGCCTATGGCGGCACCCTGTAAACACATCTATGATCATATACTGGATTGCTAGCAGCACGTAGGGATCCTCCACCGAGGAGACCCGAAGCTGGGTACATCGTGTGCCTAATCTCGCTCCCGGAATCTCCATCGTCGCTCTCTCCCGAAACCCAAGTCTACAATACATAGGCATTGCCGAGGTGATCCCTCGTCAATTGGCGCCGTCTGTGGGGAATTGCGACGACTGGATTTTGTCATCCGGGCGGGATCCGTCGAGTTCTTCATCAACGACATCCAAATTGCATCCGAGCGAACAGTTTACTTCGACCTCCCAAAATTCATCATCAACAATTGCGGCCAGATCGCATCTGGTTCACTCGTTTTCTTCAACACAGTGAACTTCATCGGCAACTTCACGGCGGCCCCGCAAGAAGTCTTTCCGCGTGTGCATCAAGGAAAAAAAAAATAAGAAAAATCCTCGTCTAGATCGGATCAGAGAAGACCGCCTACTTTATTTGTGCCGTGATTCATCCAGCGGCACGGCCGTGTTCGTATCTTGCGCCAGGAAAAGGCCCGTGAATACAGGGAACTTAACGTGAAGATCTCAAGGAAAAAAAATGCAAAGAAGCAAGGACGATCGAGCTGATAGCTATAGCTAGTTCCTCACAAGATGAGATTAAAGGCTTCTATGGGAGGTTCACAATAAAAAAGATTCGGAAACATACACGGAAAGCAACCGGAGGTTTCATATCGCAGTAAAACTTCGACTTCAGCTGCTGCGTCGACCCTGTTCGCCATGGCACTCACTATGATCGGGGCTCATCCATCGAGGATCCTCCACATCTACCACAACCACCGCTTCGACTGCGCCTGCCGGACGACCTACTTCCACATCGACTCCGCCACACCCGATAAAAAGCTAAGTTTTCATCTTCTTCCAAGATTTAATCATTTATTTACTTTCGCCACAGCCGAATACTCGGGGGCTGCACCATTACAATATTACAGCAAAATCACCCAAACACTGGGGACTGCGCCATTAGTTCGTTATCACAAATATACTCGGTTACTTGATAAATTTCTTTTCTTCGGCTCTGGATATATCTTCTCCGGCTCAGTGGAATTATTTTATCCGGCTCAGTGGAATTACTTTTTTTCGACTTAGTGGATTTATCTTCTTCGACACAGTGGATTTATTTTCTTCGGCTTGCTGGATTGTTTCTCTTCGGATTATTATTAGTTCACTCTTATACAATACTACCCGATGCGTTTTCCGGGACAATGAATTCATCTTCTATGGTTATTACTGGAACTATTTTCTTCGGATCAATGAATTCATCCTCTATGATATCAGCGGATTCATCTTCTATGATTATTACTGGATTCTTCGGGTCAATGGATTCATCCTCTACGATATAGGCGGATTCATCTTTAATATATGCTCTATATTTAATGGCATAATCCTCAATATGGATTAATCTCAAATGCTTCATCTTAGATTCATCTTCATGGATTCATATTATATTATTGACAATGGCTTCATCCTAAATGGCTTCACCTTCTATGACGCCGCGGCTACGACAAATTTCGACATCATGGCTAACACTCGGGGGCTCGACCATGACTTCACCTTGGGTCGCAACTGCGACATAGCATCTGAGCAATAATCATGATATCACCCCAGCAACGATCGGGGGCTCTGCTATTTATTCATCAATAGTGTGGTGCCATCTATTTTCATTATTTGGTGGTTTCTACTTCGTCTCGACTTTTTTGATGTACTCGAAGATCTTCATCGCGCATCGACTCTGTTGTGCCCAATAAGGGAGAACTCGATGAAATTGTCTTCAAGAAATAACAGGACCCGAAGAATTATCTTCAGGGAGGTCACGAAAAATTATCGTCAAGAAGGACCCGAAGAATTATCTTCAAGAAGGTCCTGAAAAATTATCCTCAAAGAGGTCCCGGAGGACTATCCTGAATGAGGAACCCGAAGTATTTTCCTGAAGGAGGAACCCGAAGAATTGTCCTCAAGGAGGACCCGAAGAAATTTTCTTCAAGAAAGAACTCGACGAAATTTTCATCAAGGAGGAACAAAAAAAAAAGGATGGACAAATCTTCGGGTCCATTGACTCGTCATATTGTTCCGAGCAAGAGCATCAGTGATGTACCCGACAATATAGAAGAACCAATATATTCGGCTGTCTCATCAAGTCCGAGAGAAAAATAGAAGAGCCCGCAAAATGGGTCATTGCATCAGCCGAACAAGGCACTTGACAAAATATTCTCAGAGCGCCAAAGTTGCGATCAATCTCTGAATGCCGCAAAACTTTGCGAAGGTAAGACCCCAGATCAGTTCTGCGTGGTGTGGCGCCGTCTCTGACGTCGGTTTGCTACTTTTTTCCGTATCAACAGATACGAAGAAAAATCCTAACGGACGCGTTAGGTACCCGATAAACATGACTGAGACTCGACAGAATGGTAAGACCTTAAGGCACCTGTCGAGTTAGCACTAGTATCCCGAGATCATGTCCAGGGACGTGATCTTGAAGTAGGTTTTTGCGGATTGCCACTAGAGCAGTTAACTAGTACCTGATCCGTAAGATGAACTAGCCCCAATTACCATTATCCCTGTACAATATAGATATGGATGTCAAATAAAAATAGCAACGGCCTGGAGTCGATAAAAAGAGGGGCTGCGCCAAGTTCTTTATCGAGTAGTACAACTTGAGCCTATGCCAGGTGCAAGCACTTGCTCATAGGCTCGGGGGCTACTATTATCGAGAGTATTGTTCACCCTCCCGATAAGATACAAGAAAGAGGAAAAATTGTGGAGTCGATATAAGAGTGAGTTGAGCCTACACCCAAGTGCAAACACTTGGCTGTAGCCTCGGGGGCTACTCCCATCGGAAGCGCTGGTCGCGCACCCGATTGAAAATAACTTCGACAACATTTACGACAATCAATGTTTGTAGACTCAACTCGATTCTACGACTCGAGTGGAGCCTACTCCCGTCGGGAGTGCTGGATTTCATTAAGTCCTCTAACAGGAGTCGATAAAAAGAGGGACTGCACCCAGAAGTACAGTCAAATTCTTCATCGAGTAGTACAACTTGAGTCTATGCCCAAGTGCAAGCACTTGCCCATAGACTCGGGGGCTACTCCCATCGGGAGCGCTGCCGCGCACCCAATAATTTCAAGAATCGTCGACATACGTGATCTGCGGCATGGACCTCGCCTTGTATTTTTCTTCTATTTCGGAGATGGTTATGCTTGGAGTTTCTACGCAAGTCTTCGACTTCCCTATAAACTCGGGGGCTACTGACATGGGCATACCCTTCGGGTACCCATTATTAGTATACCTGGCTCGGCCCAATATGGAGAAGACCAAATATGGAGAAGGCCCAACAAGGCAACCCGAAGAAGTAGTCGACTAGGACTCTTGTAAAACCCTAGGCTGGTTGCATATATAAAGCTAGCCGGGGCACCCGAAATAGAGAGGCGAACGAGATAGACAAAATATAGACAACATAGCTCCGCCTATGGCGGCACCCCGTAAACACATCTATGATCATATACTTGGATTGCTAGCAGCACGTAGGGATCCTCCACCGAGGGGACCCGAAGCTGGGTACATCGTGTGCCTAATCTCGCTCCCGGAATCTCCATCGTCGCTCTCTCCCGAAACCCAAGTCTACAATACGTAGGCATTGCCGAGGTGATCCCTCGTCACCTGGGGCATCGTCGATTTCTTCAAAAACAAAATGATGAGGACATCCCTACTACACCACTACCTCTGTCATTGATAGATGAAGAGGAACCTGCTGTGAAGCTCAAGTCCGATGAAGTTCGGATTGGACCAATTACAAGAGCTCGTGCGAAGCTACTTAAACAACAGGTGAACTTGTTTCTAAACGATACTTTGATTGATGAGAACTTTATACTGCCTAAGTGATATTACTTATGTATCATTAGGTATCAAGAGGAGACGAGCATCGCACGAGGAGAGGAGCAGTTGGACATGAAGACGGACGTCAAGATGGACGTGAAGCTGGACATGGAGCTGGACATGAAGATATCTCATGGACGCGCGAGGGAGGAGCGGGAGGAATGCGCGAGAGGAGAAGACGACGTCCGGGCCGGTCCGGCGACCCGGTCCGACCGGACCCACGACCGGCCAGCCCGGTCACGAGGTCCCGGCTGACCGGTCGCCAACCGGATATGAAGCATCGTACCGGGCAACAACCGGAAAGTTGCGAAGTTTCCGGTTGCCGCCCGGTTGACCGGACCACAAACCGGCCCGCCCGGTCCACAGCCCGGTTGACCGGATTCCAGACCGGACCAGTCCGAGTCTGTCTCGACCAGCATCTATTCTGGGTCGGTTATTCTTGTATCTTTTCGACCCGTAACTCGTCCACGACACCTATATAAGTGCCCGGGACGCCCCTAGCTGCTTTAGACCACGTTTAAGATAAACCCTAGTTCTTAGTTGTTTGCTCTAGCAAAACTATTGAATCCCTACACCATATTGCTTGATATGTTCCATTGGGAATTAGACGATTGCAACTTACCGCTTCGTGGTCGGCGGCTACGTGCGCAAGTGTGTGGAGTTGCGAATATCTTGCAGGGTTGAGAGCTGTTGCATTGGCGACAGGGACCAATCGAGAGATCTCGTTGCGTCATACAAGTTATCATCCACTTCATCGTCATGTTTCTCCGCTGCCATCACCCCGTGATCATCATCACCACCGTTGCTTACTGAGAAGATCGGGCCACCCCATATCATCTTGGTATCAGATTTCCAGTTTTCCTCGGTAAGCCATCCACAATCCACCCCATAGTTGAGTTGTGAGTGTTTTCCTATCCAGAAAAAGACATAAAAAAAATTAGGGTTAGGGTTTGCCATAGCCTTAGATTGCACTAATTTCGAGTTTTAGTTGCTTTTCGTAGTTGTTTTTGCGTATCTTTTTCTGTCCATCTAGTATTGTTAGGGTTTGTGTTTTCTCTATCATCTAGTTATCATAGTGTGTCAGTTTTTATTACTCCGAGTCCACATAGCGTACAGTGTGCTTGTTCCCAACCATAGACACAGCCTTTCGATATAAAGTGACTAGGAACTTCCCCAGAAGAGACAAGTTTTACCGCTCGACAGGCTGCTCGTTAGGTTATCGGTGCTTTGCATATTTCTGTTGGCCGTGTTATCAAGGAGTTGCGTCTAAAAAAAAAAATTGATAAGAAGCAAAAAGAGCTACATAGCTGCGTGTGTTAAAAAAAAAATCCAAAAAGAGAAGTGTTGTGCTAGTTGAATCAAGTGATGGCCTAAGTTTACTTTACTGCACCCGTAGTTGAGCAATCTTGTGCCTGTCTCGTTGAGCTTTGCTAGCGTCTCTCTTGTGCATTGCAACCTTTCCCACATATAGTTGCATTGCCCCATTATATCGCCTTGTGTGAGTATCATTGGTTGTCTACTGGTCGTTGCTAGAGCTTGTTATTGGTGCAAATAGGTAGCCTACCTACAGCCCCACATATACCCTCGCTTTGTCGTGTGATTTGTTCTTATACCCTTGATATTCGCTTCGCTACATCCGTGCACTAGTTGTTACTACAAGTGGTAAGCAACACTAATTTACTTTGGAATGGTAAGATCTCCTTTTCTTATCAGTTTTTGAGTGAGTTGTGAGAGTACCACCATATATTTTTGATTTAGTGCACTAATCTACTAACGATGTCTGCTAGTGATCATAAAATTGTTAACCAGGAAAACAAGAGTGCTGCAGATATCATCACATGGAGGGAGCATGAGGCTCTTCGTAATGAGATGCGACATGAATTCCGCGCTCAGGACGAGGTGCTTAATGGGAAGATTGATGAGATTTCCCAAAAGCTGGATGCTACTCATGTGACCGTCACTATCATGCAAGATCAAATGACGGATGTACAACGTAATCTTGCTGATTTGCGCTTAGCTGTTGAGAATTTGACCGCGCAACAACAACAATACGATGACGAAGATGTTGAGCTGCAAGATGACGCACACAATGCTCGTGATGCGCCACGTGGTAATCGTCCTCGCGGTTGGGCTCCACTTGGCCGCAATGGTCGTGGACAAGATGAAGAAGATGGCTTGGGTAAGCCCAAGTTTTCTATACCCAAGTTTGAAGGAGGAGCTGATGTTGAAGAATACCTCACTTGGGAGCTCAAGATTGAGAAGTTGTGGAACTTACATCCACATTATACTGAAGACCGGAAGATCAAGCTTGCTTCTTCCGAGTTTGATGGCTACGCTTTGCGTTGGTGGGATGCTTTTGTTCGTAATCGCGAAGAGGATGGTGACCAGCCTATATGCACATGGCGTGCCATGAAGGAGGCAATGACTTCTCGCTTTGTGCCTACAAATTACTTGCAGAATATATATGATAAGCTGACTCTATTGAGACAAGTGTGAAGACTGTGGATGAATACTACATGGAGATGGAGATGCTTATGCAGCGTGGCCGTGTCCGTGAGTCTCTTGAGATGACAATGCAGTGTTTCCTCAACGGTTTGAAGTATGATATCAAAGGCATTGTTCGTCACTACAGCTACACCAATATGAATCAATTGTGACATCATGCAAGAGAAGCTGAATCACAGTTGGCTGACGAAGCAAAGGTCAAAGGTCGAGCTACAGGAGGTGGGCGTTTCACACCCCGCACGGTACCATCTTCGGCGCCAGCGCCTTCGACGCGCTCCACACCTTACTCTACTCCCCCTAGTAAACCGGTCTCCAATGTGTCTAACACAAAGAAGTCCGAATCTGCTGCAAGTACGAGTGGCTCAAATGTGTCTACTGCGCGTAACCGTGATATGGTTTGTCATACATGTGGTTGCAAGGGTCACTTCAAGAGAGATTGTCCTAACCGCAAAGTCATGGTTATCAATGAGGACAATGAATACGAGACTGGAGATGATGTTGATCCTAATGCTCCAGTAAGATGATGACTATGACACCGATGGTGAAGATGCATATCCGTCCGAGGCTCGCACCATTGTTGTGTCGCAGCGTGCTCTTAATGTGTTGCCTAGTGCATCTACTCAGCGCTGCAATTTGTTCCAAACAAAGGCTTTAGTTGGTCCTGACAAGGCTTGCAAGGTCATTATTGATGGCGGGAGTTGCCGCAATTTAGCAAGCAAGGAGTTATGTACCAAGCTGAAGTTGAAGTATCTACCGCACCCACATCCATACTATATTCAGTGGTTGAGCGACAATGGTGAGATGAAAGTAAACCACATGGTGCGTGTTGAATTTGCTATTGGACCGTATAAGGATTGCATTGATTTTGATGTTGTTCCTATGACGGTGTGTCACCTACTGTTGGGACGGCCTTGGCTCTATGGCCGTTCTGTGCAACACAATGGCCGTGCTAATACATATCACTTGGAGTTTAAGGGAAAGAAAATTAATTTACAGCCCATGACACCACAACAAATTGTCAATGAGTCTCGTCAGAAAGTTGAAGTCAATTTGGAGGATGCTTCATTAGATAGGCGAGAGAATTGTAATGTTGTGAGTGATATAACGAAAAGTGAGAGAGTGAATTCCTTAGTTTCATTAGCCACCAAAGAAGACATGAGAGAATTTAGTGAGGATCCTACAGCCATGCCTCTTGTGCTCTTGTACAGGGGTACGGTTTTGGTTTCTAACGACATGACCCCTCTTCCTATTGGTGTTTCTAATGTTTTGCAGGAATTTGGCGACGTGTTTCCGGACGAGGTACCCGCAGGACTTCCACCATTGCAAGGTATTGAGCATCAAATCGACTTGATTCCCGGAGCTTCGCTACCCAATCGGGCACCATATAGAACGAACCCCGAAGAGACAAAGGAGATACAGGAGAAAGTACAAGCGCTACTCGACAAAGGTTATATCCGCATAAGCCTTAGTCCTTGTGCTGTTCTCGTTATTCTTGTTCCTAAGAAAGATGGTACATGGCGTATGTGCGTAGATTGTAGAGCGATAAACAACATTACTATTCGATATCGTCATCCTATTCCCCGCTTAGAGGATATGCTAGATGAATTGAGTGGTGCTTGCTGTTTTCACTAAAATTGATTTGCGTAGTGGTTATCATCAAATTAGGATGAAAGAAGGGGATGAGTGGAAAACCGCCTTTAAAACAAAATTTGGTTTATATGAGTGGTTAGTAATGCCTTTTGGTTTAGCTAATGCACCTAGCACTTTCATGAGACTGATGAACCATGTTTTGCGTGATTTTATTGGCAAGTTTGTGGTTGTGTATTTTGATGACATATTAATCTACAGCCGCAATGAATCTGATCATATTATACATATTCGACATGTTTTGCAAGTGTTGCGTGCTAGTAAACTCTATGGTAATCTTGAGAAGTGCACATTTTGCAAAGATAAGGTCATATTTCGGGTTATGTTGTCTCTAAGCATGGAGTAGAAGTAGATGTGTCTAAAATTGAAGCTATTCAAAATTGGCCTACTCCCATGAATGTGAGTCAAGTAAGAAGTTTTCATGGTCTAGCCGGGTTTTATCGCCGTTTTGTGCCCAATTTTTCTACTATTGCTGCACCTTTGAATGAATTGACTAAAAAGGGTGTTGCATTTGAGTGGGCGTTGCCCAAGATCATGCTTTTGATGAACTGAAACGATTGTTAACTTCTGCACCGTTACTTGCACTTCCTGATTTCAATAAGCAATTTGAGATTGAATGTGATGCTAGTGGTATTGGAATTGGTGGTGTGTTGATGCAAGAGGGTCGCCCAATTGCATATTTTTCTGAGAAACTTTCTGGTGCTAAGTTGAACTATCCAATATATGATAAAGAATTGTATGCTTTAATTAAGTTCTTGAGGTTTGGCAACATTATTTGTGGCCAAAAGAATTTATCATACATTCTGATCATGAAGCTTTGAAATATCTGAAAGCCGAATCTACTTTGCATAGGCGTCTTGCTAAGTGGGTTGAGTTCATTGAGTCTTTTCCATACATTATTAAGCATAAGAAGGGAAAAGATAATATTGTTGCTGATGCTCTATCTAGGAAGACTATGCTATTAACCCATCTTGATGTTAAAATTCCTGTATTAGAGGTATTATGTGATTTATATGCGACTGATCATGATTTTGCTGAACCGTACCGCTTGTGTGTTATGGGTAAAGCATGGGAAAAGTATCACATACACGATGGGTTCTTGTTTAGAGCTAACAAACTATGTGTTCCAGAATCGTCTGTGCGTTTGCTCTTATTGCAGGAATCTCATGCTGGAGGTTTGATGGGTCACTTTGGGCGTGATAAGACGCTACTCATGCTCGCTGATCACTTTTGTTGGATGTGGACAGTATGTGAAGAGGTGCATTACTTGCAACAAGTCCAAGTCCAAGCTGAAGCCTCACGGTTTGTATACTCCGTTACCGGCACCTACTACACCTTGGGAAGATATTAGTATGGATTTTGTGTTGGGTTTGCCGCGTACTAAACGAGGCCATGATTCTATATTTTTGGTAGTGGATAGATTTTCTAAAATTTCACACTTTATTGCCTCCCACAAAAGCGACGATGCGTCGCATATTGCTAATCTTTTTTTCAGGGAGATTGTTCGACTACATGGAGTCCCGAAGACTATTGTTTCTGATCGTGATGTGAAGTTCATGAGCTACTTCTGGAAGACACTTTGGGGAAAGCTAGGGACGAAGCTACTATTCAGGTACTACTTGTCATCCCCAAACTGATGGTCAAACTGAGGTGGTGAATCGAACCTTGTCACAACTGTTGAGATCCATGATCAAGAAGAACCTGAAGGAGTGGGAAGAGTGTTTGCTGCATGTAGAGTTTGCTTACAACAGGGCGGTACATTCTACCACAGAGCTGTGTCCTTTTGAGGTGGTGTATGTTTTTAAACCCATTACTCCACTTGACTTGTTGCCTTTGCCCATACATGAGAGAGTTAATATGGAGGCATCCAAGAGGGCAGATTTTGTGTGTAAGATCCATGTGAAGACTAAAGAGTTCATCGAGAAGAAAGGCAAGAGCAATGCTGCAAGGATGAACAAGAAGCTCAAAGAGATGTTGTTCAAGCCTGGTGATATGGTCTGGGTACATTTTCGCAAGGATAGGTTTCCGAAGTTGCGGAAGTCTAAGTTGAAGCCTCGTGGTGCTGGTCCTTACAAAGTGCTTGCCAAGATCAATGATAATGCATACTCAATAGATCTTCCAGTTGATGAGTTTGGTGTCAGTAATTCTTTCAATGTTGCTGATTTGACACCATATAACGGAGAAGACCTTGGAGCATCGAGGTCGACGCCTTTTGAAGGGGGGGGGGGGAGATGATGAGGACATCCCTACTACACCACTACCTCCGTCATTGATAGATGAAGATGAACCTGCTATGAAGCTCAAGTCCGATGAAGTTCGGATTGGACCAATTACAAGAGCTCGTGCGAAGCTACTTAAACAACAGGTGAACTTGTTTCTAAACGATACTTTGATTGATGAGAACTTTATACTCGCCTAAGTCCTATTACTTATGTATCATCGAGTATCAAGAGGAGACGAGCATCGCACGAGGAGAGGAGCAGCTGGACATGAAGACGGACGTCAAGATGGACGTGAAGCTGGACATGGAGCTGGACATGAAGATATCTCATGGACGCGCGAGGGAGGAGCGGGAGGAATGCGCGAGAGGAGAAGACAACGTCCAGGCCGGTCAAGCACCCGGTCCGACCGGACCCCTGACCGGCCAGCCCGGTCACAGGCCCGGTTGACCGGTCGCCAACCGACCGCCAACCGGATATGAAGCATCGTACCGGGCAACAACCGGAAAGTTTCGAAGTTTCCGGTTGCCGCCCGGTTGACCGGACCACAGACCGGCCCGCCCGGTCCACAGCCCGGTTGACCGGATTCCGGACCGGACCAGTCCGAGTCCGTCTCGACCGCATCTATTCTCGGGTCGGTTATTCTTGTATCTTTTCGACCAGAACTCGTCCCGGACACCTATATAAGTGCCCGGGACGCCCCCTAGCTGCTTTAGACCACGTTTAAGATAAACCCTAGTTCTTAGTTGTTTGCTCTAGCAAAACTATTGAATCCCTACACCATATTGCTTGATATTGTGTAGATCCTGAAAAAGTCTTGTGTGATCTGCTGTTCCATTGGGAATTAGACGATTGCAACTTATCGCTTCGTGGTCGGCGGCTACGTGCGCAAGTGTGTGGAGTTGCGAATATCTTCCAGGGTTGAGAGCTGTTGCATTGGCGACAGGGACCAATCGAGAGATCTCGTTGCGTCATACAAGTTATCATCCACTTCATCGTCGTGTTTCTCCGCTGCCATCACCCCGTGATCATCATCACCACCGTTGCTTACTGAGAAGATCGGGCCACCCCATATCACAACATCATGTAACAAAGAGAGGAAAGCATTTCAGAGGTGAGGCAGATAACCGAATGAAGCCTACCCGCCCTACTGGGGATGTTATATATGATATGGTCAAGGATTTAAAAGTGATCTTTGGAAAGGGTCCTGGCGTACAATCTGTTCTGCATGACGTTGATGGACACGTACCCATGTGGAAGAAGATGTCTATATTTTGGGAGCTACCCTATTGGAAAATCCTAGAGGTTCACTCTGCAATGGACGTGATGCACGTGACGAAGTATCTTTGTGTGAACCTGCTAAACTTCTTGGGCATATATGGGAAGACAAAAGATACACCGGATGCACGGCAGGACCAGAAATGTATCCACGAAGGAAACAACCTGAATCCAGAGAAGTATCAAGGTACTGCTAGCCACTAGTAACATATGGGTCTTATATAACGATTATAGTTCGTCTCCGAATATCCAAAATGCGTCACAGACATGTGATCCTGACGGTTTGCAGGACCGTGGCGGATATCGCGTCACAGATGGCCATACTGACGGTTAGATTTTCCTGTCATGGATCCATGACGGCTAGGTCCAAACCCAAAGCCCAGCCGGCCCGGTGCATTGTGACGGGAATAACCGTACGCGGCAGGAGGTCAGACATGTCGGAGAACGTGTGTCCCTGTCGGCTCTGTCGTGTCGCGTGACGTAGTCACCTGTCCTCTAGAGTGACATCATCCGACAGTCTGCTTCCGACAAAGTTCATGTACATTACACGTGGCGCATCCTGATTGGCAGACCTTGCTCCACAGATTGGACACGTGCTGAACTTGTACATAAAAAGACATCATCAGTCAACCAATTATGACCGGATACGTGGCCCGACATGTGGACCCAGCCGCCCACGTGGCGCTCGTACGGCTCGTCAGAATGCCATTTTTGTGCCAATCACTAGCTGACATGTGTCGATGTACGGATAGCCCATTATGACGTACGGACTTCAGCCCAGAAAATGTAGCCCACAACGTACATAACTGACTATGATCAGGCGGAGATGGCCCAACCATGACTAGGTGACAAGGTATTAACTTGTCAATGCCTACAGATTGTAGACTAGGGTTTAGTTGGAAGTAGAGGGCAAGTAGATCTCGAGGGTTCAGCCGAAAAAGTACTCGACTACTAGAAAACTAGGGTTATGTTGACAATGAAATCGATCCCCTCTTTCTCCCTCGACTCCCACTTATATAGGAGGTGGAGCCGATGGTTTCGTGATGTACAAGTTACAAAGTCCGGGAGACTCTTTGAGTTCGTCCCGTAATAATTACATGTCGAATATTCCTAATACAACTATCTTTCCAAACTATCTCCTAATTAGGCTTCCGGGCTTCATAAACTTCGGGTCGTGGGCTTTCCTCAAACCCCGGGTACCATCTTCGGCAGGCCCATTGGGGATGCCTATGTCAGTAGCCCCCGAGATTTTGCTTGAATCGAAGAATCAGGGAAAATCTCCATCTCTACGATTATCATATGTTTTCTTTGAGTCAACAAATAACTTTCTTAAAACAATCGTATATTGTACAGGGACAACGGTAATTGGGGCTGGTTCATCTGACGGATCATGTACCAGTTAACTGCTCTTGTGGCAATCCCGCAAAAACCTACTTCAAGATCACGTCCCTGAACATGATCTTGGGATACTGGTGTAATTCGACATGTGCCGCTTAAGGTCTTACCAGATGCCGAATTCCAGTTATGTTTTATCGGGTACCTAACACGTCCGTTAGGATTTTTCTTCGCATCTGTTGATACGGAAAAGTAGCAACTCACATTCAAAGGAGGTGCCACGCCGCACAGGACAGATCCCGGGGTCTTACCTTCGCAAAGTTCTGCGGCATTCAGAGATTAAATCACGACTGAGGCGCTCTGAGAATATATTGTCGGGTGTCTTTTTCGGCTGCTGGAATAGCACATTTATGTGAGTCAACAGATGACTTGTATTGTTTATCTTGTCCTCTTGTCCTCCTGATGGGAGTATATGAAGAGTTATATGATAATTCGAAATATGCTCCTCATAAAGTTACCAATTTCATCGGGTACGCGACCAGCGTTCCCGATGGGAGTAGCCCCCGAGGTTACAGCCAAGTGCTTGTACTTGGCTATAGGCTCACCTCTTTAGTAGATCTATCGCTATATTATTAATCCTTTTCAACAAAGTCATATTTATCGGGTGCGCGACCAGCGCTCCCGATGGGAGTAGCCCCCGAGGCTATAATCGAGTATTTATACTTGGTTGTAGGCTCACTTATCTTGTCTTTTTTGAATCATCTCTTTATCAAACTCCTTATAAAAGTAGCCCCCGAGCATTTGAGCAAAAACTTGTATTTGATCAAAAGCTCTCGAAGTTATTTTTGATCCGCTGCCGCCAATCTTTAAAACACTGCAGTCGAAGTTTTTCCGTAAAGTGACATCAGTGCTGATGATGGCCACGATGGCTGTATCAGGAAAACGCGAGTCCTGTCCTGTCACTGACTTGTGGGGCTGAAAATCTGCGGTTTTTGACACGTTACGCAAGTGGGGGACACACGTCCTCCGCTTTTTCTGGCACGCGCACTGTGGCGCCTGTTTAGTTACCTCCAAGTAAAAATATCTTTTTACCCCTGGGCACACGTGTAATTCATCCACCCAATTCTCTCACCATCCAACGGCGGGGCGTTTCACTGGCGTGGCATAAATAGCCTTCTTCTTCCTCAGAAACCCCCTTCGCTGCGTTGCGTTCATATCCCCTCTCTGTCAAAAAACCTCCATTGCAACCACAAACGCTCCTGCGCTCAACCACATCCTCAATCTCTCCAACACCATTGTTGATGCCACCGCGGACGAGACTCACAAGGCACAGCACTCCCGAAACTAGCATGGCGGCGCAAGATCTGGGCATTTTCGAGTGGGAGAGATCTAAGATCTCGAATCAAGATGCGAACCTGATGAAGAAAATCGGGCTGATGAAGAAGAAAGATGCGCCGATCTTCCCCAGCGAGGAGAGCTTTCCGACGCCTCCCATCTCATATAGGGTTAGCTTCGTTGACCACCTCATCCGCGGTCTCTCCGCTCCTTGATGCGTGTAGTTGACACGTCCGTTGGGAACCCCAAGAGGAAGGTGTGATGCGCACAGCGGCAAGTTTCCCTCAGTAAGAAACCAAGGTTTAATCGAACCAGTAGGAGTCAAGAAGCACGTTGAAGGTTGATGGCGGCGGGATGTAGTGCGGCGCAACACCGGAGATTCCGGCGCCAACGTGGAACCTGCACAACACAACCAAAGTACTTTGCCCCAACGAAACAGTGAGGTTGTCAATCTCACCGGCTTGCTGTAACAAAGGATTAACCGTATTGTGTGGAAGATGATTGTTTGCGAGAGAAAACGAGTAAAAACAAGTATTGCAGCAGATTTGTATTTCGAGTATTAAAAGAATGGACCGGGGTCCACAGTTCACTAGAGGTGTCTCTCCCATAAGATAAAAGCATGTTGGGTGAACAAATTACAGTCGGGCAATTGACAAATAGAGAGGGCATAACAATGCACATACATGACATGATAAGTATAGTGAGATTTAATTGGGCATTACGACAAAGTACATAGACCGCCATCCAACCGCATCTATGCCTAAAAAGTCCACCTTCAGGTTATCATCCGAACCCCCTCCGGTATTAAGTTGCTAACAACAGACAATTGCATTAAGTATGGTGCGTAATGTAATCAACAACTACATCCTCGGACATAGCGCCAATGTTTTATCCCTAGTGGCAACGAGCACAACACAACCTTAGAACTTTCATCACATCGTCCCAGTGTCAATGCGGGCATGAACCCACTATCGAGCATAAATACTCCCTCTTGGAGTTAAAAGCAAAAACTTGGCCAGAGCCTCTACTAGTAACGGAGAGCATGCAAGATCATAAACAACACATATGTAATAACTTGATAATTAACATGACATGGTATTCTCTATCCATCGGATCCCGACAAACACAACATAGAGTATTACGGATAGATGATCTTGATCATGTTAGGCAGCTCACAAGATCCAACAATGAAGCACAATGAGGAGAAGACAACCATCTAGCTACTGCTATGGACCCATAGTCCAGGGGTGAACTACTCACTCATCACTCCGGAGGCGACCATGGCGGTGTAGAGTCCTCCGGGAGATGAATCCCCTCTCCGGCAGGGCGCCAGAGGAGATCTCCAGAATCCCCCGAGATGGGATCGGCGGCGGCGGCGTCTCAGTAAGGTTTTCCGTATCGTGGTTTTTTTCGTATCAGGGTTTTCTCGACGGAGGCTTTAAATAGGCGGAAGGGTAGCGTCAGGGGGTCGAAGAGGCGGCGACACCATAGGCTGGCGTGGCCAGGGCCCAGGCTGCGCCACCCTATCATCTGGGGCCCACAGGGCCCTCCTCCGGCGGCTCTCGGGTGTTCTGGATGCTTCCGGTGAAAATAGGAACCTGGGTCTTGATTTCGTCCGATTCCGAGAATATTTCGTTACTAGGATTTCTGAAACCAAAAACAACGAAAACAAAGCAATCGGCACTTCGGCATCTTGTTAATAGGTTAGTTCCAGAAAATGCACGAATATGACATAAAGTGTGCATAAAAGATGTAAGTATCATCAATAATATGGCATGGAACATAAGAAATTATCGATACGTCGGAGACGTATCACTCCTATCCATGATTTTCTTCGTGGATTACTCTTTGTGTATGGGTTGCAGCTGCACCAGCTGACTCCCAATTCCATCCTCCACATTTCTATCTTTATTACCCTCTGCGAGTGCTTTCTCGGGACCCAACCAAATTGGGCCCTGTGGAAACGCATTTTTTACCTTCGCCGCAACGGCTCCCACAACATTGCCTACGACATAGGTGGTGTTGTTATCTGTGTCCGCCCTGACGTCGAGTATTTCGACGTCAAATTCCCTGACTCCGTCCAAGGGTGGCGCAGAAGATGGCTATATGTCCGCGAGGAGTGCTCCGACTCGCTGGAATACAACATCCCCCCTTTGACGGAAGCGCAAAAATCCTTCGCCGCCGATACTGGGATGCAGAGGCCACCGAAGAAGAGAAAATGGCGACAGAGGCGCTGATGAAGCGTATCCATGAGCTGCAGAATACCCAAGGCAAAGAATTGTCGGGTATTCAAATCACCGCCTATTTCCTTAGGATTAGGGTGCAACCTCTACAGGCTCGCAAAAACCCTATGTGTCTATATGCTGGCGAGAAAGATGTCGACCGCCTATCCAAAGATCTCTCTGTGAAGGATTTGGAGAAGCTTGTTCGGTGTGTTTCGTCGTTAAGCAAAAAGGATTCAGTGCCAAGCTCCTGTCACGTGGTACCCACGCACTCCCCCATGTAAGTGACATGCCTTCCGAGTTTTTTTGATTCCCATATCGCTTACCCTGCTTTCTCGACTTTGATTCAAACTTCGACTGCTATCTTGTTATTTTGCTGCTGACTACCGTCTTCAACTGTCTTTTGTTATTGTTTTTCTTTGTACAGAACCACCAAGTCACCTCTTCTTTGCCTCCCTTATCTGAAGGTGGGGAGTTCGATGATCGAGTCATCGTTGCCGATGATGCACAGGGTACTTTTCGTCCTGAGAGTGAAATCGCTGGATCTCACAAATCCGCGGGTTCCTCTGAAAGAGAGACTGGATCGGCGGCTTCCGGGTCAGCACATTCTCGCCCTTCCGCTGTTTCCCCCTGGAGCAAGAGGAAGAGGGGTGATGTCGAAGACTCCGGTACCTCCAAAGTCGGCGAGTCACCTGCCGAAGAACCTGCTCCCGAGGAGGAGGAGGAAACCTTCAATCCTCACGAGGAGGCCCTCGTTAGCTCGTAAGCTACCCTGCCTCCTTTTTCTTTTTTGCGTTTTCGGACACTTGTGCATTTTCTCATATTATCTTTTGTCGACAGTGACGAAGAAGAAGAAGAGCCTACTGCCAATGTGACTACTCCCACGAGTACGTCACAAACTTTGGTTCTTTCGGACACTCGTTGCGCAGCAGAGGAAACTTCTCCTCCTCACCAAAATTTGAAAATGTCGACTCCTGCCACCAGCCCCGAGCCCCTTCACCGAAGAGAGCGAGGGTTGAGCCTGGCAAAGAGCAGGGCCTCCTGGCCGGGAGCTCGACTACGCCTTCTTTGGATGACGTAAGAACCCTTTGATGACCCACAAGTATTCAGGGGGTTTTGATGTAACAGATGAATAAAGTACGAGTAGGTAAAATGCGAGAGAAATAATTGCAGAGAGTGGCCCAATCCTTTTTAGCACAAAGGACAAGCCGGTTTGTTTACTTATAATGACCAAACGTTCTCGAGGACACACGGGATTTTAGTCTAGTGCTTTCGCTACATACAGCTGATTAATCTTCATTGTTTTGATAAGTGTTGTGTGGGTGAACTCTGTGCTAATGTACCGCCCTTCCTAGGACTAATACATACTTGTGATTATACCCCTTGCAAGCATCCGCAACTACAAGAAAGTAATTAAGATAAATCTAACCACAGCCTTAAACTCGAGATCCTGCGATCCCTCCCGCATCGATATACCAACGGGGTTCGGGTTTCGTCACTCCGGCAACCCCGCGATTGGCAAACGAGTACAAGATGCATTCCCCTAGGCCCATAAATGGTGAAGTGTCGTGTAGTCGACGTTCACACGACACCACTAGAAGAATAACACCACAACTTAAATATCATAACATTGAATATTACTCAACCATAGTTCACTACTAACATTTAGACTTCACCCATGTCCTCAAGAACTAAACGAACTACTCACGAGACATCATATGGAACATGATCATAGGTGATATGATGATGAATAACAATCTGAACATAGACCTTGGTTCAATGGTTCCACTCAATAGCATAAACAACAAGTAGAAATCAGTACCGGGAGAGTTTCCCCTATCAAACAATCAAGATCAAACCCAAATTGCTACAGCGGTAACGAGGTGCTGCAGAGGAGATGGCGGTGATGATGGTGGAGATGATGATGATGGTGATGGAGATGATGTCCAGCTCGATGGCGGTGACGATGGCGTCGATTTCCCCCTCCGGGAGGGAATTTCCCCGGCGGATTCCTGCCCGCCGGAGAGCTCTTTCTCTCTGGTGTTCTCCGCCTCGCAGAGGCGGCTGTAACCCTTCGTGAGGATTCCTCTGTGGCTTAGGTCTTCGGGACGAAGGGTTTCGCGAAGAAAAGGAGGCGAAAGAGGCCGAGGGGGCCCCACACCACATGGTGGCGCGGCCGAGCCATGGGCCGCGCCACCCTATGGTGTGGGCCCACCCTGGGTCCAGCTGGCTCCCCCTTCTGGCTTCCTCCGTCATCCGGAAAAATAGGATTTTCTGTAAAACTTCCTTCCACAGTTGATCTTCCGAAATATTGCATCCTGACGGTGCTTTTTCCAGCAGAATCCTGGCTCCGGTGCTCGATCTCCAAATAATCATGAAACATGCAAAATAGATGAAATAACATAAGTATTGTGTTCCAATATGAAATATATCAATGAATAACAGCAAATTATGATATAAAATAGTGATGCAAATTGGACGTATCAACTCCCCCCAAGCTTAGACTTCGCTTGTCCCCAAGCGAAACTGAACTCTGTAAACAGGTCCACATGTTTATGGAGTGAAGAGTCGATAAATAAAATACGGACAAGAAGCATCATATTCATTCACACAAGACATTATAGTAAACAACTTCCTCATATAACTCAATCTTGAAACAAGTATAAGGTAGTCACAAATAAAGGTGCATAAGGAATCATAATTGGTGATGGCAAACTTTGTTCTTGGTCAGAGAACATTTAACGAGATCATATTCATCTATTGAGCAGCGCTCTCATATTAAAGCTTATGGTAAACTTGCATACTCAATCATATTAATCATTGATGACTTTCAAAGCTATATTCATTCAGGTAAAACTTGTACTAAACAAGAAAGAGTAAAGACATGATGAAGCAGATCACAATATAATAGTTTGATCACAACAACTCAAATGCTTGCTTGAGATGGAGGGAAATAGGTTTACTGACTCAACATAAAGTAAAAGACAGGCCCTTCGCAGAGGGAAGCAGAGATTAAATCATGTGCTAGAGCTTTTTCAGTTTTGAAATCATATAAAGAGAATAAAAGTAAGGTTTTGATAGGTGTTTGTTGTTGTCAACGACTGGTAGCGGGTACTCTAACCCCCTCGCCAGACAAACCTCCAAAGAGCGGCTCCCATGAAGGACGTTATCTCTACCAGGAAGGTAGATCATCCCTCTTCTCTTTTGTTTACACATGTATTTTAGTTTATTTAAGGGTGACACTCCCCCCAACCTTTGCTTACACAAGCCATGGCTAACCGAATCCTCGGGTGCCTTCCAACAATCTCATACCATGGAGGAGTGTCTATTGCAAAATTAAGTTGCTTATCGATGAATCGAGCAAAACATGTGAAGAGAATTATTAATGAAAGTTGATTAATTGGGGCTGGGAACCCCGTTGCCAGCTCTTATTGCAAAATTATAGGATAAGTGGATGAAGCCACTAGTCCTTTAGTGGAGGCTGCCTAACAAGACTGAAAGATAAAACACCACATACTTCCTCATGAGCTATAAAACATTAACACAAATAAGAAGTAATAAGTTTTGAATTGTTTAAAGGTAGCACATGAAGTATTTACTTGGAATGGCAAACAATACCATGCGGTAGGTAGGTATGGTGGACACAAATGGCATAGGTTTGGGTTCAGGTTTGGATGCACGAGAAGTATTCCCTCTCGACATGAGTCTTTGGCTAGCAAGGTTAATTAGCAAGCATAAGAGTTGAGGGAAACAAACAAATATAAATGTGATAGAAACAATCATGCATCTTACTTGTAAGCACAAACAGTTTTAACTTTAGAATACTAATGCTAAGGAATGATAAGAAAGATAATAATATCTTCTACATGTACTTCCTCTATTCTTCTAAAACTCAAAGTGCTGTTGCTATTGACCATTGCTAAGTTTGCCAAAACCAAATAGATTAACTCAATGCTCCCAAAGTGGTACCAATACTAAAATCAAGATCAATCATATAGCGTAAATTGCAAACTAAAATAAGATGTGCAATATGTAAATGATAAGACTTCTCATTAATATTCCATAACGATAACTCACACCAAGGGATACATAGACAAACTAAAGGAGAGATACTTCCATACCGCAACCCATCTCATACGATAACTTCCCTACTCATGATATGACACTACTTGATAGTAAAAAGTAAAAGGTAATGATAATGTGATACCGCGGCACTCCCCCAAGCTTGGAACAAACCAAGGGGATGCCAATACTGATGATGAATTACTCCTTTGGCGATGGTGGTGATGAACTCTTCCCGCGCTTCTTAATAAACTCCTTCAACTTCAGTTTCTCAGCTTGACAATTCTGCACTAAGATTCGAAGAGATTCATTGTTATCTGAGGTTGGTGATGACGACCTTGTGATGCGAATCGAGTGGTATTCAATCATTCTTCGGAGACGGCAATTCTCCTCCTGGAGTATCTCCACCTCTCTTCTTAGAGCCCGATATTGATCACAAAACTCATCAGTAATCCGTAGAACTTCTTCCATCATGGGGAAGGAGTCGAGGCTAAGAGCGGGTGGTAGAGGTCCCTGCAAGTTATGAGAAAAAGAACGTTGAGTGTCAACGAGATCCCACCAAGATTTGCTTGCTCCCTCCGGCTTGCTGATCTTGTCTTGATGGCACCTCCTTCACTTCTTCCTCCGAAAGCCCCTTGCCCTTGTTCTTGGAGACCATGGTGCTTCTAAACTGAAAACAGATCCTGGCAGAAACAGCTCGAAACAAAACACGTCGAGAAAACGATATACGGCCCTCCAGGGGTCCGGGGGATTTTATAATAAAAAATTTCGGAACAAACGGAAAGTACCAGATCGAACTAGAGTCGGAAAGGGGCGACGAGGCGGCCAGACCATAGGTCGGCGCGGGCCCAGGTCAGGCCGCGCCGGCCTATGGTGGCACACCCTCGTGCGTCCTTTCCACTCCATTTCGAACTCGTAATTTTTCATATTTTCCAAAAACAACAAAAATAATGTTCGGAAAGTAAATCGCGAACTTTTCATTACCAGTACTGTTACCTATTCAAAGTTGAGTTCTGGCGGACTGTCTATTTGTCCTTTGATGAAAGCCTCCGGTGTTTCCACTCGAATAATATCAATATCAACATTATAAGAATCACCTGAGATATAATGCTTGAGTCTTTGTCCATTCACCACTTGCGTAGCATTGCCTTGGAGAGAGCTAATTTTAATTGCTCCTGAACGATACACGTCCTCAACAACATACGGTCCTTCCCATTTCGAGAGTAGTTTCCCTGCAAAGAATCTGAGACGAGACCGATACAATAGGACTTTATCCCCAATATTAAACTCTCTTTTGATGATCCTTCTATCATGCCATTTTTTAACTTTTTCTTTAAAGAGTTTAGCATTTTCATAAGCTTCACTTCTCCATTCATCTAGAGAACTTAATTGTAACAACCTCTTATCACCGGCAAGTTTAGGATCTTTATTTAATTCTCTAACAGCCCGATAAGCTTTGTGTTCTAGTTCTAAAGGTAAATGACAAGCTTTTCCGTAAACCATTTTATAAGGTGACATTCCCATGGGGTTTTTATAAGCAGTTCTATAAGCCCATAGTGCGTCTTTCAATTTACTAGCCCAATTCTTTCTAGATTTATTAACGGTTTTCTCGCAAGATAGATTTAATTTCTCTATTTGATAGTTCTACTTGACCACTACTTTGAGGGTGATAAGCGGAAGCAATTCTATGATTAATACCATACTTAGCAAGAGTTTTTCTAAAACCTCCATGAATAAAATGAGAACCTCCATCGGTCATAATATATCTAGGTACTCCAAATCTAGGAAAAATAATATCTAAAAGCATTTTTAAAGAGGTCTCACCATCGGCACTTTTTGTAGGTATGGCTTCCACCCATTTAGTAACGTAATCAACAGCAACAAGTATATGAGTGTTACCTTTTGAAGAGGGAAAAGGTCCCATGAAGTCAAATCCCCAACAATCAAACGGTTCAATAACAAGAGTATAATTCATAGGCATTTCATTGCGTCCGGAGATATTACCAACCCTTTGACATTCATCACAAGATAAAATAAACTTCCTTGCATCTTTGAAGAGAGTTGGCCAATAAAAACCTGATTGTAGAACCTTTTGTGCGGTTCTATCTCCGGCGTGATGTCCTCCATAAGCACTGCCATGACATTTACTCAATATCTCTTGTTGTTCATATTCTGGAACACACCTTCGCATAATACCATCTACTCCTTCTTTATATAAGTGTGGGTCATCCCAGAAATAATGCCTCAAGTCATAAAAGAATTTCCTCCTCTGCTGAGCTGAAAAGGTTGGAGGCAAGTACTTGGAAACAATAAAGTTAGCATAATCAGCATACCAAGGACTGTCTCGCGAGCTCACCTTTATTACAGCCAATTGTTCATTTGGAAAACTATCATTAACGGGAACGGGGTCATAAGCAATATTTTCCAATCTAGACAAATTATCAACGAACAGGATTATCAGCACCTTTCCTATCTACAATATGTAAATCAAATTCTTGCAAAAGAAGTACCCATCTAATAAGCCTCGGCTTAGCATCTTTCTTTGTCATAAGGTATCTAATTGCAGCATGATCAGTATGAATTGTAACTTTTGAATCAACAATATAAGATCTAAATTTATCACAAGCAAAGACTACAGACTAACAATTCTTTTCCAAGTAGTAGCATAATTTCTTTGAGCAGCATCAAGAGTCTTGCTAGCATAATGAATAACATTTAATTTTTTATCTACTCGCTGTCCAAGAACAGCGCCTACAAGAAAATCACTAGCATCACACATAATTTCAAAAGGTAAATTCCAATCGGGAGGTTCAACTATAGGAGCAGCTTGTTAAGGCTTTCTTTAGAGTTTCAAAAGCTTCCTTACAATCATCATCAAAAACAAAAGGTACATCTTTTTGAAGAAGATTAGTAAGAGGTTTTGAAATCTTGGAGAAATCTTTAATAAATCTCCTATAAAACCCAAGCATGACCAAGAACACTACGAATACCTTTAACATCCCTCGGATAGGGCATCTTCTCAATAGCTTCAACTTTAGCTCTATCAACTTCAATACCTCTCTCAGAAATTTTATGTCCCAATACAATTCCTTCATTAACCATAAAGTGGCATTTCTCCCAATTAAGAACAAGGTTAGTTTCTTCACATCTCCGCAAAACTTTATCAAGGTTTCGCAAGCAACTATCAAATGAATTCCCATAGACAGAAAAATCATCCATGAATACTTCCACAATACTCTCACAAAAGCCATGAAAAATAGCAGACATGCATCTTTGAAAAGTAGCAGGAGCATTACATAAACCAAAAGGCATACGCCTATAAGCATAAGTTCCATAGGGACAAGTAAAGGTGGTTTTCTCTTGATCTTTAGCTTTAACAGCAATTTGTGAAAACCCGAATAACCATCAAGAAAACAAAAATGAGTATTTTTAGATAACCTTTCTAGCATTTGATCAATAAATGGTAAAGGGTAATGATCTTTCTTAGTAACTTTATTAACTTTTCGATAATCAATGCACATTCTATACCCTACAACTACTCTTTGAGGTATGAGCTCATCATTATCATTAGGCACAACAGTCATTCCTCCTTTCTTAGGAACGCAATGCACAGGACTAACCCATCTACTATCAGCAATAGGATATATAATACCAGCTTCAAGAAGTCGTAATACCTCATTTCTTTTTTTGACACAATTACAGTAGGGAAAGGCTCCCTACTGTGTCATTTTCTATTAAATAATGAGATAAATATGTACAATGGTGAAGTACTTATTACATGTTCATAGGGTGTCAATCCATGATTGCATCCCTTCCTTAAGACTAGGCTTAGCTCTATGCATAGTTAAAGTGAAAGTGGCTCTAAATTTGCTAATACATCTCTGAATATTTGGAGGATTCCCATTGAATATAGCATCATTCCGCTGGTCCCAAATACTCCAACATCCGATGATCATTATTTCCATAAAGAAATCCAGGGACAACCTTCTTTTGGCATCTTGCATCATCTGATAGAGATTCAGATCAACATTCCATTCTATACCTAGAGCCCACCGTAAGCTTTGACTGAATGTACATTCAAAGAACAAGTGCATATTTGTTTCCTCAGGACAAGTCTCACATAAGATACAATCGGAGAACTCCACATAAAAGTGCTTGTGCTTCATCATCTCCTTTGTGTTGAGCCTACCATTGAGTAAGAGCCAGGCAAAAAATTTATGCCTAGGAATGTTACATGTTTTCCATATTGAAGAGATGCAATCAGGTGGTGAGTGATTGCCAATAAGTTCCTTGTAAACTTTCTTTGTAGAAAAATTACTACCCCAGTTGAAAGACCAAATATCATCCATTGTCCGTAATGCTTAAGTTCGAGTAATTCTGTTCCAAATTGTGCAATTCTTCATGAGCAACGATCTTGAGGGAAGATGGAACATATCATATATATTTTCATTAGCAATGTCAACTCGCCTTTTTGATTGTGATCTTTTGATTCTTAGCAAATGAGTACAAATGTGGATATATGTCTCGCTCGATATCGTCGTTCCAGCTATCCTTCCATAGGATTACCGATTTTCCATTATTTATATCCACCTCGGTCATCTCCTTATATTTATCCCGAAAAGTCAAACAGTCTCTCCACCGAAGGAGGCCTTTGTGCTAATTGTTTGTGGAGTACCTCTGTTTTCATAATAAGCATGCCATATCAATTTGACCCAAGGGATTTCGCATTGTTATAGAATTTGTGTAAGTTTTTCATGAGAAGTGCTCGATTACGTATTCCGAGGTTCAAGATTCCTAACCCTCCCTGATCTTTTGGTTTGCACATCATGTCCCAGCTTGCTAAGCATTTACCTTGAATTTTATTTTCTCTGTCAGACCAAAGAAACTGTCTTCCACTCTTTTCAAAGTGAACAAATATAGTGACAGGTACTTTAAAGGAACACATTGCATACATAGGTAATGACTGAATCACTGAATTTAATAATGTGAGCTTTCCGAGTATAGGACATCAGTGATGAAATTCCAGATAGCTTCTTATCAATTCTTGATACCATAGGCATAAGGTCAGATACTGATGGCCTTGTTGTGCCCAAAGGTAATCCCAAATATGTAAAGGGCAAGCTCTCTACCTTGCATCCAAATACATTAGCCAGCTCAGTAGCCCTTTCATGATCAATATTGATAGGCACAAGGGTAGTCTTGTGATAATTCACATGTAGTCCAGTGGATGCACTGAATATTTGCAGAATATTCTTCAGGTGGATAAGTTGGTTATTATCAGCTGGCATAATCATAAGTGTATCATCTGCATATTGAACTATAGGGAATTTCTGTCCAAAGTCATCAGCCAGTGGGAGATTAATAATTCCATTCTGCCATGCATCATTGATTGCACTTTGTAACAAATCTGCAGTATTGACAAATAAAATAGGTGAAAGGGGATCCCCTTGTCTCACACCTCTTTTGCACATTATTTTCTTCCCTGGCACCCCATTTAACAGTACTGATGTGGATGCTGAGTGTAAAATATTGGATACAAGTTTTATCCACTTTTGTCCAAATCCTCTTGCTCTCAACATGCCAATAACTGCATTATATTCCACCTTATCAAATGCCTTCTCAAAGTCTATTTTGAGTATAATGATGGGTCTCTTGGATAAGTGACATATATGTAGATACTCAAAAGTCCAACCAAGACAATCCTGAATATTCCTCCCTTTAATAAATCCATACTGGTTCTGGTGAACTAATGAAATAATCTCCTTCGCATTCTATTAGCCATGAGCTTTGTAATAATTTTGAGAGGAAGACTAACCAAGGATATTGGTCTAAAATCATTCATATTCTCAGGGTCTGCTACCTTAGGTATAAGAGTGATAAAGGCAGTGTTGATACTTTCCAGATTGATTTTTTCATTATAGAAATCATCTATCAATTTATAAAAATCCTCTTTAATAATTTGCCAACACCTCTTCATGAATTTTCCATTAAAACCATCAGGCCCTGGGGCTTTATCAGTGGGAAATTCCTTTATAACAGCATCAATTTCATCCCTAGTGAAGGGAGTATCCAGATGTGCCAAGTCCCTTGGATGAATAATATTTTCAAGATTGATATGCATTTGTACATTTTCACTGACTCCCAACCTTTCCTTGTATGATTCCCAAATGATTGCAGCTTTATGATCATGATTATACACAATTGTCCCATCAGCAGCTTTAATGGAGGTAATCAAATTTCTTCTATAGCTCTTAGTTGCAATAGTGTGGAAATATCTTGTGTTTTCATCTCCTAGGGTAGCCCATCTGATTTTAGCTCTATTCTTCCAATAAATTCTTTTTGCTTCCAATAATTTTCTTGTATGATTATTCAGAATTCTTTGAAAATTCTTCTCCACAATAGATAATCTTCTCTGATCCTCCAATCCATCCAAAAGAGCTAGAGTATAGTTGCACTTGGTAATGATTTTAGTCAAATTAGAAAAATTTCTGCTCCATTTCTTCAGCCCAACTCTAAGCTTCTTGAATTTTCCATTTAACATAAGAGCAGAATCATTTCTGTAAGCAGCTGTTTCCCAATTTACTTTCACAATATCTAGAAATCCATCAAAATCTATCCAATAGTCCTCAAATCTGAACAGGTTTGTTTTTGGAATATCAGTACCAATTTGAACATGTATAGGAGTATGGTCAGACCCCAATCTTGAGAGTGGATAGGATAAAGTATTGGGGAATTCAGATGTCCATGAGGCAGAAGTAAACACCCAATCCAGTTTTTCCAAGAGTGGATTCTGCTGCATATTGCTCCATGTGTAGGATCTTCCCTTTAATGGTATTTCTTCAAGATCATGAACTTGTATGACGAGTGTTGAAAAGTAACATATTATTTGTGTCTCCTCCACTTCTATTCCTATCACCTGGATTTCTGATTAGATTAAAGTCACCCATAATCATCCGAAGTGGTATTCGAAGAGTCAAGATCCGCCATCCAATTAAAGAAATCCTCTCTGTTTTCATTGTGAGCGGGTCCATAGATGTTGGTTAGATACCAGGTTTTGCCGGACATTCTACATTTGAGTTTCACGAGTAACTTGAAATATGCTTTGAGAAATAATTGTTCCCTCAAAAAGATTCCCATTCCATATTGTAATAATACCACCAGAGCTACCAATTGAGGGGTGAAAGCATATTTGTTGAACTTCTTGTGACAAAAGTTCCTCATGTATGATAATTCAAAATGTTCCCTTTTTGTTTCTTGTAAGCAGATAATATTGCAGTTGCATTCTTCCACTCTTTGTTTGATATCATCCCACCTTTCTTGAGAATTAATCCCTCTAATATTCCAGTTTAGTATATTCCATGAGATACTCATTTGATAAACTCCTCTGTGATATAAAAACAAACCAGTGGCAGCATAACTAACCACTCATAAACCAAATTATTCCCGAGATAAAACCCCTTTCAAGTAATAGTCATTCACAGCAAGACAGACTGCCAAGATCATGATACCAACACAGATCATAAATGTTGCACATATATGCCTCCTCATACACCAAAAAACACCAATACTGATATGACAATAATAGCAGCAACTCATAACGATAGTGATAATAGCCATGGTATAGATATCCATTATTACAGGACCATAATGAGTACCCTTACTGTCACCACATAAGTGTTTAAAAGCATCATCAAATGTGACAAAAGTATTGTCACAAATTACAAAAGTATTGTCCTCCATTAATGATGAACAGCTGAAGCATGAAAGTAAACTAGGGATAACTAGGTTGTATAACAGACAACCCAACTGATCAGGAATAAGGTAGCAATACATTTAGCCACTTTTGTCAAGGAGCTTTTCATCAGTCACCTCACTAGGAGGGATCTGGCACTGTTCCACTGCAATGTTCTGAACCAACTTGATTGGTAGTTCTGGGGGAGGGGGGGCAGTCCTATCAATAATGTCCACATCAAATTCAGTATTGAGATTTTTCCTAGCAACCTTAGTAGCTGCCTTTTTCTTCTCTTTTTCTTTTCCCTTGCCTTTTCCTTGTCTAGCTTCATTCTGCTGCTCTTTCTCAAGCTCCCTTGCCATTGCTGCATCTGCAGCTTCTTTGTCCTTGTAACCAGCAGAGATAACAGCAATTCTTCTACTGCGCCTGACTTCCTTGACATCCACAGGGGCTTGCTCATTTTTCCTCTTGCCAACAGGTGTCTCCATAACAATGGTGTTGGTCTCATGCACTGCATCAGACATAGCCCCATCAGGGATTTCTTCAGTGGAAAGAAACTGTGAAGGATGAGCTGCAGCAGCATTGTCTTGATTATCATATATCTCAGATATGATGACAGAGGATTCATTTGCAGGTGCCTGCTGTGCAGTGAACACTGTGACAACACATTTTCTTTCTGAATATTCTTCAGCAGTAACATCAATCATCTGGATTCTAGCTCCTGTAACATTTTCATTACCCAATTTGCCCAAAGCATCTGGGAAAGCACTGAGGACATCTGATAGCATGCTGTGATATGCTGCAAGAGCATCAACTGCCTCCACAGCAGGCTCAATATCCTGGTTATGACTGTTTTGACTGTTTTGCACAGAGGCTTGGGGAGGGGTGTGAACCATGGGCTCCCCATCAGCAGCAGCAGCTGGAGCAGCATTACCATCATGTGCAACATTTCCTTGATTTGGTGCAACATTATCCTGCATCTCATTGTTTGCATTGTTGTCATGGACCAGATCATCCCAAATACCACCAAAGGGAATGTTTGGTAGTGGATGAGGGTTTCCTCCATCAGGTGGCAGAGGATCTTCATCACCACCAAGTCCTCCAATGAGCTTAGCTTGCAGAATATAATTGACCACAGTCCAAGAGTGACCA
This sequence comes from Lolium rigidum, assembly GCF_022539505.1. Taxonomy (NCBI): domain Eukaryota; kingdom Viridiplantae; phylum Streptophyta; class Magnoliopsida; order Poales; family Poaceae; genus Lolium; species Lolium rigidum. Next base: position 303,311,529 of record NC_061513.1, read on the forward strand.
TGGCCCTCATCACTAGTATTCTGACATAACACCAGACTGATAGGGACCTCCAGGAGATCAGGAACTCTAACCTTAACTAGGATTCTAGCTCTGTTTGATCCATCACGATTCCAGACCAAAAATTTACCAAATTCACTAACAGATTCCTTAATCTTTTCAACATGCCATGCCTCTTGGGGGTAGTTAACCATCATAAGCCAAACATCATGTGTGAAAGTGCAATTTCTATACCTCATTTCTTACCACATCCTTCATCTTAGGAATTAGACGACGCTGAGGTTCAACAACAGGCTTCGCATCATCTTCCATATTAATAGCGTGTTGGCAAATAGAGGGAGAAATCCCCTTCAAGTCATCAAGAGTATAGCCAATAGCACTTCGGTGTTTCTTCAATATTTGCAATAATCTTTCTTCTTCAAACTCGTAAGCTTAGAACTAATAATAACAGGATATATTTTCTTATCATCAATATGAGCATATTTAAGATTATCGGGTAAAGGCTTTAAATCAAAAACGGGATCTTCCTTTGGTGGCGGTGTTGTACCCAAGTCTTCCACCGGTAAATCATGCTTGAGAATAGGTTGGCGAAGAAAAATCTCCTCAAGCTCCTCTCTTTCTTTCCTAAAAACTTCACTCTCGCTATCCTCCAAATGTTGCTGCAAAGGATTGTTAAGAACAAGAACAATAGATGCACACTGCTCCATTTTAAAATCATTACTAGGCAAATCAGCTTTATAAGGAGTTTTAGTAAATTTAGAGAAGTTAAACTCATAAGATTCACCAGCAAATTTAGTCAAAATTTTCTCTTTCTTGCAATCTATAATAGCTCCACGGGTATTTAGAAAAGGTCTACCAAAAATGATAGGACAATAATCACTAGCAGCGAGAACCAAGTACCAAAAAGTCAGCAGGATATTTAATCTTACCACATAGAACTTCCACATCTCGAACAATACCAATTGGTGAAATAGTTTCTCTATTAGCCAGCTGAATAACCACATCAATATCTTCAAGTTCACAAGAATCAATTTCGTGCATAATCTCCGTGTAAAGCTCATAAGGTATAGCACTAACACTTGCACCAATATCACATAAACCATAATAGCAATGATCACCAATTTTAACGAGATAGCATAGGAACACTAGCTTGTTTGGGTTTATTAGGATGTGAAACAATATTAGAAGCATCTTCACGAGAAAATAATATGACCATCCTCTACATTTTCAGTCACAAGATCTTTAACTATTGCAACAGCGGAGTTCAACTTTTATTTGTTCTTCAGGTTCTCTAGGTTTCTTTTCACTTTTATGAACCGCACTATTTATAACAGAGTACTCTTTCATTTTAGCAGGAAAAGGAGTTTTTTCAATATAAGCTTCAGGAATAACACGATCAGCAGTTTCAATTACAACACACTTATTAATAGATGAATCAATTTTATCTTTATATGGTTCATGATACTTATCAAAACTCTTCTTAGGCAATTCATAATGAGAGGCAAAAGCTTTATAAAGGTTTGCGAGCAACTTGAGAATCAAGACCATATGTAGCACTCATATTACGAAATGTATCGAGTATCCATAAAAGCTTCAATGCATTTATAATCATAAATTATACCCGATTCTCTATCTTTGTCGTTCTCCCATCCTTCGGTATTTTCTTGGATCCGATCAAGAAGGTCCCTTTTAAACTCTTCTTTGTTGCGTGTAAATGATCCAGAACAAGAAGTATCCAGCAAGGTCTTGTCTTGAAAAGAAAGTCTTGCATAGAAATTATCAATAATAATATTACCAGGAAGCTCATGAATGGGGCATTTGAGCATTAAAGACTTCAATCTCCCCCAAGCTTGGGCAATACTCTCTCCATCATGAGGCCAGAAATTATATATGCGGTTCCGATCTTTGTGAATTTCACTTGGAGGATAAAATTTGGAATAAAATAAAGGCACAATGTCCTCCCAATCAAGAGAATCACCATTCTTCGAGCAATTTATACCGGTGCGCCGCTTTACCAGACAGCGATATAGAGAATAGTTTCTTCCTAACTTCATTCATAGAAATACCTGCACATTTGAATAACCCGCATAATTCATGCAAAAACAGTAAATGATCACCAGGATGGACAGTTCCATCCCCTTCATAGCGGTTATCCATAACATGTTCAATAATTTTCGTAGGTATTTTATATGGTATTACTTCCTCACCTGGCGCATCATCCACTACCGTTGCAGTAGTAGTAGATTTCCCAAATAGAAATTGAAGAGAAGATCTCTCCATAATGACTTATAGCAGCAAGCAGAAATAAAATCAGCACAAACAGTAAAGGTTTTCCTTACCAATTCCACTTACCAATAGCGCTTCACGCCCCGGCAACGGCGCCAGAAAATAGTCTTGATGACCCACAAGTATAGGGGGTGTATCGTAGTATCTTCGATAAGTAAGAATGTCGATCCCAACGAGGAGCAGAAGGTGTTGACAAGCAGTTTCGATGAGGGTTTCACTGTAAATGCTCACAGACAAGTATTCAGGGAGTTTTGATGTAACAAATGAATAAAGTACGAGTAGCTAAAATGCGAGAGAAATAATTGCAGAGAGTGGCCCAATCCTTTTTAGCACAAAGGACAAGCCGGTTTGTTTACTTATAATGACCAAACGTTCTCGAGGACACACGGGATTTTAGTCTAGTGCTTTCGCTACATACAGCTGATTAATCTTCATTGTTTTGATAAGTGTTGTGTGGGTGAACTCTGTGCTAATGTACCGCCCTTCCTAGGACTAATACATACTTGTGATTATACCCCTTGCAAGCATCCGCAACTACAAGAAAGTAATTAAGATAAATCTAACCACAGCCTTAAACTCGAGATCCTGCGATCCCTCCCGCATCGATATACCAACGGGGGTTCGAGGTTTCGTCACTCCGGCAACCCCGCGATTGGCAAACGAGTACAAGATGCATTCCCCTAGGCCCATAAATGGTGAAGTGTCGTGTAGTCGACGTTCACACGACACCACTAGAAGAATAACACCACAACTTAAATATCATAACATTGAATATTACTCAACCATAGTTCACTACTAACATTTAGACTTCACCCATGTCCTCAAGAACTAAACGAACTACTCACGAGACATCATATGGAACATGATCAGAGGTGATATGATGATGAATAACAATCTGAACATAGACCTTGGTTCAATGGTTCCACTCAATAGCATAAACAACAAGTAGAAATCAGTACCGGGAGAGTTTCCCCTATCAAACAATCAAGATCAAACCCAAATTGCTACAGCGGTGACGAGGTGCTGCGGAGGAGATGGCGGTGATGATGGTGGAGATGATGATGATGGTGATGGAGATGATGTCCAGCTCGATGGCGGTGACGATGGCGTCGATTTCCCCCTCCGGGAGGGAATTTCCCCGGCGGATTCCCGCCCGCCGGAGAGCTCTTTTCTCTCCGGTGTTCTCCGCCCCGCGAGGCGGCCGTAACCCTTCGTGAGGATTCCTCTCGTGGCTTAAGTCTTCGGGACGAAGGGTTTCGCGAAGAAAAGGAGGCGAAAGAGGCCGAGGGGCCCCACACCACATGGTGGCGCGGCCGGAGCCATGGGCCGCGCCACCCTATGGTGTGGGCCCACCCCGGGTCCAGCTGGCTCCCCTTCCGGCTTCCTCCGTCATCCGGAAAAATAGGATTTTCCGTAAAACTTCCTTCCACGAGTTGATCTTCCGAAATATTGCATCCCGACGGTGCTTTTTCCAGCGAGAATCCTGGCTCCGGTGCTCGATCTCCAAATAATCATGAAACATGCAAAATAGATGAAATAACATAAGTATTGTGTTCCAATATGAAATATATCAATGAATAACAGCAAATTATGATATAAAATAGTGATGCAAATTGGACGTATCACCCTTGCAGCTATTTTGTCTTCTGTCGAATTTTTCCCGTTTTTATTTGTTTTCTGAACTCTCTATTTTGTTCTCCGATAGCCTCTTATGAAGAAGTTCATCGTCCTTGGTACTCAATTTATTGGGTACCGAGATACTGTAGAAGGTTTGAAAGGTTGGCCTTTCTATTGTCTTTAATTTTCACACAATGATCTATTTTGCTGTATATCATAACACTTATACCATGTTCCCTTTGCCAGAGGCTCTCGCCAAAGCCAATAAGCGAGCCGATGACCTCGCCGGCAAGCTTCAAAGAGCGAAAAAACTCGCGAGAAGGCCGAACAAGATGTTGCATCTGTTGGAGATCTTCGGAAGAGACTCCATCAAGCTGAAACTGCCTTAAGCGAGAATATATCTCAGCAAACTGCTCGCGAAGAAGATGTCATTGGCCGCCTGGAGTCGCAGAATCGGCGCTTTGTCAGTAAGTTAATTAATCCCTTTCTTCGGATCCCTTCCAAGATTAGCTCTCCCTGTATTTGTTGATCACCCGAAATTCGCTTCAGCAGGAAAGATGGTTCAAGACTTTGAACTTGCAAGGCCTGAAGGGGACCGTCTTCTCGATGCCCTTTCTCTCCTTGAGATTCATGGGGACCTGGCGCGCCGCAGTATTGCTGATGCGCGAACTGCATTCACGCGCCTGTTTCCCTATTTCTTTCCGAAGAAAAGCGCACCAGAACCCTTTGCCGATCTTGCGAAGCACTACATTCCCGAAGAAGACCTTGGACTGGCTTTCCAGCAGGAGAATCTGAAGATTGGCGTCGAAGGCACCATAGCTTTGGTTGCCGAGAGCCAGCAAAATGTCGACTGGGCAAAAGTTGGCGACACGAAGAAGATCAGCAAGGAGAGGTGGCAATCATTGATCAAGGCTGCCAAACCTCATTCGAAGAAGATCATCTCCTTCCTCGGATACAAGCCTGCTACTCCTGCAAGTTCTGCCAAGCCGGAGGTCAAGTAGACCATCATGTCTTTGTTTTTTCCTTTTCTGCTTCTGTTGATGCTGTCGTCTTAGCACTGTCTTGCGGCAGCTTTCCCTTGGTTCAATAGGAACCTTTTCTTGTAATGAACGTGTAAATATCCGAATGATTAATAGAATGCTATTTTGCAAAGTGATTGATGTCGGAATTTTTCTCTCCAGTTGGTTTTTGACAACTATACCGCAATTCCTCGTTCCTCGGATGCTTTGCCCGCTTCCTCCTACTCGAGAAAAACTTCCGCTGATGATTTCGTTGAAGATTCTTCGAATGCTGGTCTAGTACAAGATTTGAATGAACTTCGACAACAACTCCAGTCGATGAAGAAACAAGCACTCGTGGTAATGGAACAATCTCGAAAATCGTCTGAGAGGGAGAAAATTGCTCTTCAACAGGCCCAGGAAGCCTTAGCTTTATAAAAGGCTGCGGTTACTGAAGCTGCACAAGCTAGTTCACGAGAAGATTATATGCTTCAATTGATGACTGACGCTAGCTTGGATATGGCAGGTATGCTTCGTGAGTTTGAACTTTATTTTACTTGTTTAACATCTCTCGCTGATGCTTCCGCTGAGTAGGTTCTTTTCTGGATGCTGCCGCCGAGGAGCAACGAGTTGAGGATAGGTCAAATGTGCTTATCAAACTTGCTCTGGGACATGGCTCTAATTTTTGGGCTACGCCTGATCGTACCCAACGAATCGTCAGATTTCAAGACCGCGCAGGTCAAGTCCATGATTATCTTGATTTCTGCACAAGGACGCTAGCCCTGGTTTACAACACCATGTTTTCTCGCAACTCCCAGCCGAAGACTCTTCCTGACTTGATGAATAAATTCCGGGATGCTCCCCGAATCCACGAGTTTATGAAGGCCCAATTGACTGCTGGAGCTAGGTTTGCTATGATCATGTTGCAGGTATGCTACCCGGAATTAAATATGACCAAAATTGTTGAAATTTGTCAAGCCAAACTGACGAAAAGGAGGAGGAATATCGACAAAATCAACGATGTTGTAACCCCTGTAGCTGAGGAAATGATGGATGAATTACTTCGACTGGATGCTGAATTCTTCGTGAAGGGTAATTATGCTGAGCATATGAGTGCCACTGCTGACAATGAAAGAGTAAACATAGACGACCTGATAGGACATGACCGAAAGTTTGCTTCTTTCTGTCGAAATTTTCTTGATAGTAAAAACATGTGTATTGTAAGCACTATGCATATTGTAAAACGACTTATACGTTTTTTCTTTCATCTAGCCTCCGAGCTTTTTTGGTGGTCAGTGTTTTTATCTTTATTGGTTTGCGAGGTATTTTGAACCAAGGCAAATATCTTGTAGATTTTATATTGCGAAGGTTTATGTATATATATTGTTTTTGCGGGTTGCAAGCCCCTGAGTCCGTCACAGAAAAAGAAGTATATCACCAATATCTTTATTATATTGTAGCACCGCGAGTCCGCCTCATTAAAAACCTTCTAGCCCCACTCGGTATCCTGAAAGGAAAAGAGTGCGTCTGAAAACTTGCGGGCGTTTCAGTACAATGTATGTTTACATGTATGTTTCTATGTTGACTTCTACGCGTAAAAGCGTCGAAGTTGCGCCACGTTCCATGGATTCTTCTCTGGAACTCCTCTCTTCTTGTCCTTTATCCAGTATGCTCCTCCCGTGATTACTTCTGTGATGATGTATGGTCCGACCCATGGCGACTTGAACTTTTCATGGCTGTCCTGGGAGAGCCGAAGAACTAAATCTCCCACTTGAAAAGACCTTGGTCGCAAACGTCGACTGTGGTAATTTTTCAAATCTTGCTGGTACTTGGTAACTCTTGATAGCACCTCGTCTCTAGCTTCATCAAGTGCATCGACATCGTCTTCTAGTGCCTTTCTCGAGGTTTCTTCATCATACTCTGCCACTCTTGGGGAATTGTGTTCTATTTCTATCGGGAGCACTGCTTCGGCTCCATGGACCAGAAAAAAACGGGGTTTCTTGTGTTGTTGTATTGGGTGTTGTTCGTATTCTCCATAAGACACTTGGCAACTCTTCTGGCCACGTATGTCGAGCTTTCTCCAGAGGTGTTATCAATTGTTTCTTGATACCATTGCATATGATACCGTTTGCTTTCTCGACTTGACCATTGGTTTGCGGATGCGCTACCGACGTAAAGTGTAGTTTGATGCCTACCTCTGCGCAGTATGCTTTGAACTCCTTGGAAGTAAAATTGCTGCCATTGTTTGTGACAATGCTATTGGGAACGCCGAATCGAAAGACAATACCTTTGACGAAACTGACCACTGATGCTGCGTCTGGCGAGTTTATTGGTTTTGCCTCAATCCACTTGGTAAACTTGTCGACAGCCACCAGCATATACTCGTAACCTCCTGGCCACGCCTTATGTAGCTTTCCCACCATATCAGGCCCCACTGAGAAAAAGGCCATGACAAGGGTGTTGGCATCAGTTCAGCTGCTGGAGAATGAGGTTTTGCCACAAATCTCTGACACGCGTCGGAACTACGTACTACGTCCTTTGCATCTACTATTGTTGGCAACCAGTAGAATCCTGCCCTGAAAACCTTGGCTGCTATAGCTAGACTGCTTGCATGATGTCCGCACACCCCCTCGTGTACATCCTTCAGAATAAGCCTTCACTCTTCGGGTGTGACACATCTCTGTAGCACTCCCAAAATATTTCGTTTGTATAGCTCTCCTTTGATCACAGTAAAGGCTTTGGAACGTCTGATAACTCGCCTTGCTTCAACTGGATCTTCGGGTAGTTCTTTCCTGAGGATATATGCTACGTAAGCCTGCATCCAAGGAATTTATACCATCATTATTACGTGCGGTTCCTCCTCATCTTCCGATGTGTTTGCTTCTGGTGCTGCTGGAGCCCCCGAGGCTTTCTCAACCTTTGCCTTCTTCTTCTGTTGTTTCTTCGCCTTAGTTGATCTTTCAGTTATCTCTTCCCAGAAAACGCCAGGTGGTATTGCTAAACACTGCGACCCGATATTTGCAAGAACATCGGCTTCATCATTGCTGAGTCTGCTGATATGATTTACTTCGCACCCGTCGAACAGCTTCTCGAGTTTATTATATACTTCCTTGTATGCTATCATACTATCATTGACTGCGTCACATTTATTCATCACCTGTTGAGCCACCAGCTGTGAATCACCAAAGATTTTTAATCGGGTTGCTCCGCAGGCTTTCGCCATCTTCATTCCGTGTATGAGTGCTTCGTACTCCGCCTCATTATTAGATGCATTTGGAAACGTCATCCGTAGCACGTATTTCAACTTGTCGCCTTGAGGTGACACTAGTATCACGCCTGCTCCAGCTCCTTCTAGTCTCTTGGACCCGTCGAAGTTCATAGTCCAAGTTCTCGACAAATCTGGAGGTCCCGTATTTTGCAGTTCCATCCACTCTGCGACGAAGTCTGGTAAAATTTGTGACTTTATTGCTTTTCTCTTCTCATACGTGATGTCCCGAGGGGAAAGCTCTAATCCCCAAAGGGAGACACGACCCGTAGCTTCTGGGTTGTTTAATATATTAGATAAAGGCGCCTCATTGACAACTATTATCAGATGCGTCAAAAAATAGTGTCGCAGTTTTGTTGCGGTTGTGAACACTCCATATGCTAATTTCTGGTACTGCGGGTACCGCTGTTTTGAAGGCGATAAAACTTCACTGATGAAGTATACCGACCGCTGTACTCCATGGAGTTTTCCTTCTTCTTCTCTTTCGACCACAAGTACTATGCTAACCACTTGAGGCGTGGCTGCGATGTATAATAGGAGAGGTTCCTTTTCCTTAGGCGCCACCAAGATTGGCGGTGTCGAGATTGTGCACTTAAGGTCCTCAAAGGCTCTGTCTGCTTCTTCGTTCCACTCGAACTTTTCTCCTTGTTTGATCAAAACGTAGAACGGCAACGCCTTTTCTCCCAGCCTGGCGAGGAATCTGCTTAAAGCTGCGACTCGCCCAGTCAGCTGTTGTATTTCCTTCAACTTTGTTGGCTTCCGCATCGTCACGATGGCTTGGATTTTCTCTGGGTTGGCCTCGATTCCTCTTGCTGAAACCAGAAAGCCGAGAAGTTCCCCTGCAGGAACGCCAAAAGAGCACTTTGTCGGGTTCAGCTTGAGGCAGAACTTGTCGAGGTTGTCGAAAGTTTCCTTCAGATCCTCGATCAAGGTTGACCCCTTCTTTGTTGTTATGACGATGTCGTCAATATACACCTGGACGTTCTTGCCAATCTGTGTGGCAAGACACTTCTGCATCATCCGCTGATATGTTGCTCCCGCGTTTTTTTAACCCGAAGGGCATTGTTCTATAGCAGAACACGTCATAAGGTGTTATAAAATCTGTTTTGACCTCATCTTCCTCTTTTAATCGAATCTGATTATAACCAGAATATGCGTCCAGGAAGGAAAGACGTTCACAACCTGCCGTGGAGTCGATGATTTGATCGATCCTTGGGAGGGGAAAGTGATCCTTTGGACAATGTTTATTGAGACACGTGAAGTCGACGCACATGCGAAGGACCTCTGTGTTTTTCTTCGGGACCAGCACTGGGTTAGCTACCCACGTGGCCTCTGTATGTAACTCTTTGATAAAGCCAGCTTCTCTGAGTCGATTGATTTCTGACAACATAGCTTTGCGATTTGGTTCCGAAAAACGCCGCAAAGGTTGTTTGATTGGTCTCGCCACTGGATCCAAGTTGAGGTGGTGCTCGGCAAGTTCCCTGGGTACTCCTGGCATGTCAGCTGGACACCATGCGAAGATTTCCCAGCGCTCACGGAGGAACTCGACGAGCGCGCTTTCCTATGCGAGGTCCATGTTTGTTGCAATGGATGTTGTTTTCTTGGGATCTGTCGGGTGGATCTGCACTTTCTTGGAATCTTTAGTATTGTCAAAGGTGGGATCCTTGAGTGGCCTCCCTACGTCTGGCAACACATCATAATCAGTTGTTAGCCTTCATGCCATATACTCTTCTTGCATCCCGAAAGTCTCTGACAATCGATGAAAATCCTTGTCGCACTTATCAGCTAGCGCGAAACTGCCTTTTATTGTGATTGGGCCCTTGGGTCCAGGGAGTCTCCACAACAAGTATGTGTAATGTGGTACCTCCATAAACCTAGCATAGGCGGGTCGTCCCAACAAAGCATGATACTGTGACGGGAAATCCACGACTTCAAACTCCAACCTCTCTCTTCTGTAATTTTCTCGGGTTCCAAACTGAACGTCGAGATTGATCTTTCCCAATGGGTAACTCGGCTTCTCCGGTGTGATACCATGGAAACGCGTATTAGTTGGTAATAAGTTTGCCAGGGATATGTTCATCTTCCTCAATGTATATGCGTACATGAGGTTTAAGCTGCTCCCTCCATCAATGAACACTCGTGAAACATCGAATCCTGCGATAACCGTTGGTAAGATCAAAGCAGAGTGTCCTGGTCATGGAACCTGTTGCGGGTGGTCAGCTGTAGTGAAGCCGATGTCTTGCCCTGACCAGTTCAGGTACTCGATTGTTGGTGGAGGCATCTTCTCTGCCATAAAAACTTGTCGCGAGATTACTTTCTGAGCTCTGTTGGATGGCCTGCCTTTCTGAATCATCGAGACCGCACCACTGGTGTCGATATAAGGACCTGGTTGTGGAGCTGCCGCCAACTGCAACTGGTGCCGATTTTCGTCCGTGTATGCGGGTGGAGGTGGAAGGTGGATCTCGCTCCTTGGCCCCTGAGGGTTTCTGTTTACTGTTTGCGTGCTAGTATGCCCTGCATATCTATGTAGTGCTAGAAAAGTTCGGCAATCCTTCTGCAGATGTCCTGACTGCCTCTTTCCATTGTTGTCGAGGAAAAAGTGCATTTGGCATGGTCCGTTTAAGAGATCCTCGGGTGATACATACGACCTTTGAAACCTTGGTCCATTATTTTGCCTGTTGGGATGGGAGCCGTCCTTTAGTCGTTTCGCTGCTCGCCACTCTTTTGATAATCATCTCGATTGTTTCCCCCGATGTTTCCTCGCAAACCAGTCGATATCTGGCCGGGAGCATCATAATCTGAGAACTGTCGAGAGAATCGTCGCCTATTTTGAAAGTTTCGGTTGCACTTATCCTCAGGCGACTTGTGCCGTTTGTTATGAACAACATCTTCTCCATCTGCCCAACGGTTCGTTATTTCCATGAGTGCTGCTATTGTTTTCAGGTTGGTTCTTCCCAAATCCTTGACTAAATCCCTCCTTCGGATTCCAGCAACAAATGCATCTATTGATCTTTCGTTCGATATGTTTTCTGCCGAGTTTTTGATGATGTTCCACCTCTGTATGTACATCCTCATTGATTCATCATGCTTTTGTCTGCAGGCCCTTAGCTGCTCCAATGACGCGGGTTTCTTGCACGTGGACAGGAAATTCTTCACGAATATGTCCTCAAAATTTTCCTAGCTTTCGATGGAACCAGGAGGCAGCTTTTTTATCCACGACCGAGCTGCTCCACTCAAGTGCACCTGGATACTTTGCATGGCTGTCGCTCTGGTCCCGCCCATGAGTTTCACCGTCTCTAGGTAGTCAATTAACCAATCCTCAGGATCTTGCAGGCCATCGAACTTTTTGTAATTGTCGGGTAGCTTAAACCCGGATGGTACCCGAGTCTTACAAACTCGCCGCGTGAAGCACGGGAGCCCACACAAATCCTCCTCGTCAACCTCTGGTGAGTGCCGACGCTCGCTTCTTTCTTGTCGCGCTCTGTCGACCCTTGCCTATGTAGCTGTATCTCTCGCCCCACTTGTTCTTGGGGGGTTCTGCAACACTGCTGTAGGTCGAGGACTGTTTTGCCTTGCGGAACCTTCGGGAGGCGTGCTTGTTCCTACGAACGCTGTTCCCATGACTCCGCATCCTGCCATGGCCATGTTATACAATGCTTCTCTTGGATCTCCGGGAGGTGGCCTGGACGCTAGGATGAAAGCTTGTGTCGCCAAATATCCAGCTTCTAGTGTCTTTGGGATAATGTTTCCTCTTGTGTCTATCGACATAAAGGACATGTCGAGGTTTTGGACTAGGTTCTCCCTCTCGGCCTCAGGTATATCCTGCAACCGAGACCTTGCCCTATTTCGTGCTGCTGTGTGACTATCTCCTCTCGAAGTGCCTGATTGTCGACTCAACTCAGCTCTTCGCCTGCTTGACTCGGAAGCCGCGGCTTGCCTCCTATCCAGCGCAGCTTTCTGTTTTTCAAGTTCTCGCCTAGCACGGGCGAGTCTATATTGGTATGCTTGTAACTCTTCAGCTGTGGTGGCCACGGTCATTGGCTCCGTGTCGTCGATAACTCTTGCGACTCTGTCCCAAACTGCTTGCGGAAATTGCACAATCTGTCGTGTCGCAGGTCCGACATATTTGCTTCCCAAACCTCGCGTAAGATCAGTGGGATCAATGTACGGATTTCCCGCATCATCGAAAGCCTCTGATGTCTCCTCCTGTGGGCGACTGGTATCTCCAATTGCATAGATTTGATGATATTTTGAACTTTGACCTTTGTCGGGATTGGTGCCTCCGTCGTATAGATCGACGAAGACCTCTCCAGCAGAAGTAGATTTGTCGATGAAGCTGAAACTGTCGACGTTGTCTGAGTCGCTGCTTATACTGGAGTCCGCAGATGACTTGAAGGACATGTGGCCGAAGATCTTGGCAAGTTTTTCGCTTGTCGTAGTTTTAACGAAGCGTGGCGGCGAAATCTCCTCGTCGCCTGTCTCGAACGATGATGATGATTCCGAAAGATCGGAACCGTCCGCCGACGATCCTGACGAAATCGGAATCTCGAGACGATGCGATCCTTCTTTTCCGACGCGGAAGTGGAACCTTCCGAACATCATCTTCATAGGCTCCTCCAGATACGCATATGCATCCAAACGGGATGGCGGGTGAGGAACAAAATCGACTAGATCAGTTTCGATCCGTTTACCTCTGTCTATCGCGTTGCTTGCCACCGAAGAAGTCGACGATCTTGAACGTGCCATCGAGATCAGCTCCTTGTCGCCTCTAATTCCCACAGACGGCGCCAATTGACAAGGTATTAACTTGTCAATGCCTACGGATTGTAGACTAGGGTTTAGTTGGAAGTAGAGGGCAAGTAGATCTCGAGGGTTCAGCCGGAAAAGTACTCGACTACTAGAAAACTAGGGTTATGTTGACAATGAAATCGATCCCCTCTTTCTCCCTCGACTCCCCCTTATATAGGAGGTGGAGCCGAGGGTTTCGTGATGTACAAGTTACAAAGTCCGGGAGACTCTTTGAGTTCGTCCCGTAATAGTTACATGTCGAATATTCCTAATACAACTATCTTCGGCAGGCCCATTGGGCTTCACAAACTTCGGGTCGTGGGCTTTCATCAAACTCCAGGTACCATCTTCGGCAGGCCCATTGGGGATGCCTATGTCACTGGGCCACCTTATGACGCAGCCCATAGAAAACTCTTCCAGCCCATTGACTGGTAGATATTGGGTTGGTTATACGCAATCCCAACAGTGACAGTTCAGAAAATAAAGGAGGCCTACTGAGCCCATCTGACCAATATAGGTAAGACCGAACAACACAAAAACTTTTTACTGGGCCTGTTGTAAGCGAGCCCAAAAATGAAACCACAAAGTTTAGGGCTTTTGCCCCACTAAGGCGCGGCTCATCGCTGGCCCAGTTAAGGGCGACACACCGCCGACAACAATAACGCAAATATTACATGATTAATAAAATGGTTACATGCATTAAAAATACATCTAGACTGCTACAATTTTGCAGTCTCAAAATGGCACAAATGAACCATCGCACGAGGAGCGGAAGGCAATAACAAGTGGAATGTTCACCATCAGAAGCAGGAGGGCAAAAAAGAAACGGTTTGCACCGCACCCTTCCCATGTTAAAGATTGGTTGTTTGAAAGGCTATCTTTGTTGATCAAACAATCTGGTCAAAGTCTGCAACTTTTGCTCCAACTCACAATGTTTCTCTTCACTTTCCTCAATCTGGCTGGTTAGTTCCTTCATTTCATGTCGCTGGTTGTTGAGAACTTCCCGCAAGTCTGTGCTCCCCGTCTTCTCTCTATCAAGTTGTGCAGATAGAGTGCTCATACAGGATGTATAGGGATTATGCTCGACCCCCACATTCTGAAGAAGCGGAACGGTTCACCGGCTAGGAAGAGACCTAGAAAGGAGAAACCACTGCCGCCTATTGAGGAAAACATGGAAACCTGTAAGTCCAAGTTGGAAGCCCATTTTGAGAAGACACTAGATCCGGTGAAGGTTGTGCGTACCGTTGAGAATTTGTATGACCCTGTACCATCGCCGCCATCTAAATATAGGCGTTCTATTGAAAGGTCGTATGATGATATGGTGCTAGCGAATAAACCCGATCAATCGGTGGTCTCGGCGAAAAAAGGGAAACAAGTGCACCAGCTTGGAGAACAACCCGTTCAATCGGTCCCCCCTCTCAAGGTGTTTGATGAGAAGGCCATTGAAAGTTCTCGAGAAAACACACCGATTACCCCATCGCTGAAGTAGCATATAAATTTGTTCAAGTAAAAGATTTGGTCGAGAATGTCAGGTCGTTACCAACAAGTATGCGTAATTTGCATATATGGTACACTAATGCCACACAGAGAGGGATCGAGGCTACCATGGTGCGAGTTAAGGATGAGCACTACTTCCAAGAATACTCTATGAGAGTTGACTTTTGCGAACTTTTTCAGTTATACAATCTACGTGCTCTCGACAAATCTATCATCAGTTGCTATTATCTGTAAGTGATTTATTAATGTAATCTAAAAAGCCTTTAGCTCGGCTTGTTCATTGTCTGCAATTATCCTCAATTTAATCTTTTGTGCGCTATATTATGCAGATCGAAGAAGATCGAATGCAAAAGGGATGAAATCCGGACAATGGGTTCATTGACCCGGATACAATGCATGAAAAAACCATAGAAGATCCCATGTATAAAAAGGATACACCGAAGACTTTGCTACGGGTTTTGAAGCGACAACATGACAAAAATATAATAGTTTAGCCTTACAACTTCAAGTGAGTGTTACTGTCTTAAAACACATTCTATTTTGCTCACCAGATGTTAAAATTTTAAATGATGACTTATATATATGACACTGCATATTTAAACGTGCGCGGGTTCCACTTTATTCTTATCGTCAGTCAAATGTACGATGGAGAAGTTGAAGTGTTTGACTCACTAACCAAAGAGCCTATACTATACAAGACGTCTTTTGATATGCTCAAAAAGTAATTTTAATTCTTATCGGGTTTTTCATTAATTTTCTGATATCAACAAATTGATAACTCTTTTATGCATTTTCTTTTGTCGGGCAGCGTATGGAAAACGTTCATCCAGGAAGATCCATCCGGTGGATGGAAACCGAAACTGATATGGCGTGCGAACAAAGTAAGTAGTACTACATAGGTCCACACACCTTTATCATACTTGCTTATTGTTTGATTGAATTATATTCTTGTACAGAAATGCGCAAAACAACCATTGGGGACTAATCTATGTGGATACTTCGTTTGCGAGTACATTCACAAGACTGTCAGCGAGAGAATGAATAATCAAAAAAATAGAGTGGTACGTAAACAATATTCACAAATATATTTTGTTACCATAAGTTGTGCAGAGTTTCAGTCATAATTGTTTGATTATGATTTGATATATATATACACATAGCTCATGTATTCATCTGTATCTTATTCTTTTGCAGTTGGCAAGAAAGCGAGACAAGATCTCAATCGAGCACCGCTTCAAAGCAATTGGCGAGGAATTGGCGGGATTTTTCCTTCGGGGCGTCATACCTAATTTCAGAGGGTACCACTATGCATGAAGATCTACATGTAATATATAGTTTGACTCGGAGAGTACCACTATGCTACATGATAGATAGTATGCCTCGGAGAGTACCACTATGCATGAAGATCGATCTTCATGCATGTACTACTTAATTTGTGATCTTATGCAACTGCATGTGTTATATTATATGCACCAAGTTGATACGCATCACCTTGATCTTCATGTACTACCTAAACCCAAACGTGTTTCTGGCGCATCGACGCAATCCTCGTACGATGAAACGGTATACCCCTAAACCCCTCCTAAAACCCTAAACCCTGAATTCTCTGCCGTGGCAGAGATTTATGCACTTTCTCTGCCGCGGTAGCCAACCTTTGGTACCGGTTCGTGTTACAAACCGGTACCAAAGGTCTCCAGCCCCGCGGTCTCCTGGGTGCCCACGTGGAGGCCCCTTTAATACCGGTTCGTAAGGAACCGTTACCAAAGGGGGGGATTTTGTCCCGATTCATTTGTACCGGTTGCATAACCGGTACGAAAGGCCCTCTGGAACCAGTATTGATGGCCGTTTTTTTACTAGTGCATGTTCTTGTAGACTGGAACGTACTAGGAGAGCTTGGTGTTAACTAACCGTATTGCTTAGAGATATAGCTAGGTTAGTTATGATTTGTATCATCGCATACATGTTCTACACGTTGTATAGATGTGATAGATAAGTTGTAGTTGTTATGATCTTGTAATCTGTAAAACCCTAACATGGTACTATAAATAGAGCTGAGGACGGCAGTACATTATCACGCCAAATATCTTGTGTTCTCCAACTGAGTTTCATTGGGAGGATGTCAAACGGATTTTGCGTTATGTCTGTGGCACTGTCAGTACCGGGTTACACATTCAGAAGTCTGCATCGTCTTTGTTGAGCATTTTCACTGACCCTAATTGGGCTGGCAATGTCGATGATCGCCGATCCACTGGTGGCACTAGTGGAGAAGAGGCCTTTGGTCCCAAGCAAATGTCCCAGTGCTGAACCAAACCGGGTCCAATGGTGGCATTGGTCCCAGTTCGTTTCTGCCCAGGACGACCCCACACGCTGGAGCTTGTCCGGTAGTGGCCTTTGGACCCGGTTTGTAATACAAACCGGGACTAAAGGGTCCACGGTTGGGCGCAGCAGGCCGTGTCAGGCGTGGGAAACCTTTAGTCCCGGTTTGTATTACAAACCGGGTCCAAAGCCCCCCCTCTGGACCCGGTTTGTGTTACACATCGGGACAAGGTCCCCAATCTGGCTATATTACCTTGCCCTGCCCAAGTGTGAGCCACACTTGGCCATTTTTTCACTTTCTTCACAAGAGGGGTGTATTGCTCTCCTCTCTTCTTCACATGCACAAGAGGTGTTTGATGAAATGCTTAAGAGGATTTGCCACTTGAGTTTACACAAATCAAGCCACACTTAACTTGTTTTTTTCTTCTTCATCGAGGTTAACAACTTTATCCTTTTCATCTGTAATTGATAAAATGCATGTGTATATATACATCGTGATGTTCTGTAATGGTTTTGATCAGCTAAATTATATCATGCAGATGAATCGGCAATGGATGTACATTGACCGACGGTTTGACGAGTTCACTTCGGGCCTGGATAATTTTATGGCCGTGGCGGAGGCAAACAAACATGGTGGCTTCATGTATTGTCCATGTGTGAACTGCAAGAATACCGTAAATTACGCTCACTCGAGTCTCATTCACAGCCACCTTCTGCGATTCGGTTTCATGCCCAGTTACTATTGTTGGACCAAGCACAGAGAAAGAGGGGTTATGATGGAAGACAATGAAGAAGAGGAAGAGGATGATGACGGTTATCCCAATTTCCCTGAATACGATGATACTGCAGAAGGCAATGAAGACAATGAAGTAGAAGATCAAGAGGCACCGGATCAGCCTGCCGATGATGATCTTGGTCGGGCCATTGCTGATGCAAGGAGAGAATGTGAAACTGAAAAGGAAAGGTTGGCCTTCGACAAGATGATAGAAGATCACAACAAATTGTTATACCCAACTTGCGAAGATGGCCATAAAAAGCTAGGCAGCACGCTGGAATTGTTGCAATGGAAGGCGAGAGAACGGTGTCACCGACTCGGGATTTGGAAAGTTGTCGACAATAATTAACAGGAAGCTTCCAAGGGGTAACGAATTGCCCGCCAGTATGTACGAAGCGAAGAAGATTGTCCGCCCTCTAGGATTAGATGTGCAAAAGATACATGCATGCATTAACGACTGCATCCTCTACCGCGGTGAGTACGAGAATTTGGATGCATGTCCGGTGTGCACTGCATTGCGGTATAAGATCAGACGAGATGACCCTGGTGATGTTGAGGGCGAGCGCCCCAAGAAGAGGGTTCTGCCAAGGTTATGTGGTATGCTCCTATAATACCACGGCTGAAACGCTTGTTCAGGAATAAAGAGCACGCTAGGTTGTTGCGATGGCACAAAGAAGACCGTAAGAAAGACGTGATGTTGAGGCACCCTGCTGATGGATCCCAATGGTGAAAAATCGATAGAGAGTTCCCATACTTTGCACAGGATGCAAGGAACTTAAGGTTTGGTCTAAGTACAGATGGCATGAATCCTTTTGGAGAGCAGAGCTGCAGCCATAGCACCTGGCCTGTGACTCTTTGTATATATAACCTTCCTCCTTGGTTGTGCTTGAAGCGGAAGTTCATTATGATGCCAGTGCTCATACAAGGCCCGAAGCAACCCGGGAACGACATTGATGTGTACTCGAAGCCATTAGTCGAAGAACTTCTACAGCTGTGGTCCCTAGCGGGTGTACGTGTGTGGGACGAGCACAAGCGAGGAGGAATTTGACCTAAGAGCGATGCTTTTCGTAACCATCAATGACTGGCCTGCTCTTGGTAACATTTCGGGACAGTCAAACAAGGGATACAATGCATGCACACACTATTTACATGAGCTCGAAGGTGATTATTTGGAAAAAGGTCGGAAGGTCGTGTACACAGGGCATCGTCGATTTCTTAGGATTACCCATCCCGTAAGAAAGAAAGGCAAGCATTACGACGGTGAGGCTGATCACCGGAGGAAGCCTCCCCATCGTGATGGTGTTGATATATTTGGTATGGTCAAGGATCTAGATGTAATATTTGGAAAGGGTCCTGGCGGACGGTCCGATTCCGAATGACGACTGCCGGACACGCGCCCATGTGGAAGAAGAAATCTATTTTTTGGAGCTAGAATATTGGAAAGTCTTAGAAGTCCGCTCTTCAATCGATGTGATGCACGTGACGAAGAATCTTTGCGTGAACCTGCTAGGCTTTCTGGGTGTGTACGGGAAGACAAAAGATACACCAGAAGCACGGGAGGACCAGCAATGTTGGAAAGACCCCAAAAATCTGCATGAGAGAGTTAAAGGACGTCATTTATCCAGCTACGCTCTTACAAAAGCGAGAGAAGGAAATATTTTTTGAATGTCTTAGCGAGTATCAAGGTCCCGTCTGGCTTCTCCTCCAGTATAAAGGGAATAATAAATATGGAGAAGAAAACATTCCAGAACCCGAAGTCTCATGACTGTCACGTGATAATGACACAGTTGCTTCCTATTGCATTGAGGGGGCTTCTACCGGAAAATGTTCGACTGCCCATTGTGAAGCTATGTGCATTCCTCAATGCAATTTCTCAGAAGGTAATAAACCCGAAATTCTACCGAGGTTGCGAGAATGATGTGGTCCAATGTCTCGTTAGTTTTGAGCTGGTGTTCCCACCATCCTTCTTCAATATTATGGCACATCTCCTCGTTCACACGGTCGATGAGATTTCCATTCTCGGTCCTGTGTTTCTACACAATATGTTCCCCTTCGAGAGGTTCATGGGAGTCTTGAAGAAATATGTTCATAACCGTGCTAGGCCGGAAGGAAGCATCTCCAAGGGCTATGGAACGAGAGGAGGTCATTGAATTCTGTGTTGACTTTATTCCCGACCTTAAGCCGATTGGTGTTCCTGAATCGCGGCATGAAGGGAGACTAAGTGGAAAAGGCACGCTAGGAAGGAAATCAATGATATGTAGGGACGGGATTTCTTTGACTCAAGCACACTACACGGTTCTACAAAGTTCCACCATGGTGGCTCCGTATATCGGTGAGCACAAGAACTTTCTACGCTCCCGGAACCCGGGCGGTCGAACGATTGGATTAGACGTGAACACATGTCGACTTTCGGCGGTTGGTTGCAAAAACATCTCCTGAATAACGAAGATATTGAAGATCAGCTGTACTTGCTGGCCCGGACACCATCTTCGATCGTAGTGACTTTCCAAGGGTACGAGATAAATGGGAATACATTTTACACGATCGCCCAAGATAAAAAGAGCACCAACCAAAACAGTGGTGTCCGCTTTGATGCAATAATGAATGAAGGCCCAAATGACACATATTATGGTTACATAGAGGATATCCGGGAACTTGAGTATGGACCTTCTTTTAAGGTCCCTTTGTTTAGGTGCAAATGGGTCAACAAAACAGGAGGCGGGGTTCGGGTAGACAAGTTGTATGGAATGACAACGATGGATCTCAACAATCTTGGGTATAGAGACGAACCATTCATCCTAGCCAAGGATGTGGCCCAGGTTTTCTATGTGAAGGATATGTCTAGCAAACCAAGAAAAAGGAAACATAAGGAAACAAATACATCAAACGATGAGCCAAAGCGCCACATAGTTCTTTACGGAAAAAGAAACATCGTGGGAGTGGAGGACAAGACAGACATGTCGAGAAGATTATAATAAGTTTGATGAAATTCCACCCTTCGAGTGAACATTGATCCAAGCATCAAGTTAAATGATGAAGATGCTCCATGGTTAAGGCCGAAGAAGATTAAATGATGAAGATGCTCCATGGCACAAATGAGTATCTCAACATGGCAATCAATTTCCCATTTATTTTTGTGTAATCATTTAACTGTATGTAAGATATGAAAAGTGGAGATGCGCCACGGGAGATTTCCCAACCCTTTCCCCAACAACTGTTAGATGAGATGTAGTCGTTCGGGGGCTTGCGGGGAAAAAATTCCAAGGCGCGGTTTACGAAGATGCCGTAGGGCGTGTGCACCAACGACATCTTCGAGAAACTGCGCCACGGGAGATTTCCCAACCCTTTCCCCAACACCGTTAGATGAGATGTAGTCGTTCGGGGGCTTGCGGAGAAAAATTCCAAGGCGCAGTTTCTGAAGATGCCGTAGGGCGCGCGTGTGCACCAACGACATCTTCGAGAAACTGCGCCACAGGAGATTTCCCAACCCTTTCCCCAACACTGTTAGATGAGATGTAGTCATTTAGGGGCTTGCAGGAAAAAATTCCGAGGAGCAGCTTCCGAAGATGTCGTAGGGCGTGTGCACCAACGACATCTTCGAGAAGCTGCGCCACGGAGATTTCCCAACCCTTCCCTTCATCCATGGGAATGAAACTCGCTTGGCTTGTTGATCCGCTTGGCAAGGCGTATCGATGCTCCTTTTATAGGCACGGCACCTCTTCTACTTTGCCTTGTTCCTTCGACGGGCGTCGTGCGCTACATGCTTTATCTCATCGAGCGGTGCGTCCACCCATGCGTTCTTATCCTCGCCGACATCTTTAGTCCCGGTTGTACCCACCAGCCGGGACTAAAGGTTACCCACACGTCCTTATTCCACCGACAGCTTTGTTAGATGACACAAAAAAGGATCTTTAGTCCCGGTTGTACCCACCAGCCGGGACTAAAGGTTACCCACACGTCCTTATCCCACCGACAGTTTTTGGCGCCACTTGCGTTCCCGCCTATTTTTCTTCCCGCGCTTTCCACTTGCTTCCCGCCTCCGTCCTCCCGCCATTTTTTCACTATATATATGTTGGCTTGGCCTCCATTTACATATCACATCTAGACTCATATCTCGCAAACCTCATCACCAGGTCACATGGCTTCCATCGTATCTCTAACCCTCCGGGAGGCGGAGGCGCTTTGCGCGTCGAACTACCCCTGCCCGCCGGGCTACCGCGTCCCTACCGGCTGGTTGCTGAGCGTCGGAGGGGTACCGGTCCCTCCTGTACCTCTAGGTGTGGCGCGCGAGATGGCCATCACGAACCACTACTACTTCGAGCTCACGCCAGAGCAGCGGAGGAATCCCCGGTGGCATCCCGACTACAGCCCGACTTGGGAAAGCTTCTTCATCAATCGGCGTGAGAGGGCGCTCGCCGAGCACGAGGAGGGCGGCCCGCCTCCTTCGAACTTCAACGAGGCCGGCCGTCGGCTGTGGTGGTGCGGCCGGACTCTCCAGGGCGTCATGGCCTACCGTGGCCCCCGCTCGCGCTACCCTCGGTCCCAGCCCCACGCGTGCTCTCCCGTCGAGGTTCGACTACCGCGACCCCGATGCCGGCGACGATGATGACGGCGACTACGACGACTACGATGGCGAGTACTATAGGGCTAGGCACGAGTATGACCGAATGACTAGAACAGTCAAATCGGCGATGTATCTTAATTAATTTTCGGTTGAGCTCTGTACTTTAATTCCATGTATGTGGCGGGAAACTTTTCTCCGAGGAGCTCTGTACTTTAATTTCAGTTCAATCGTAATAAATTTCGTGTCAACCACTTTATTGAACAAAACCAACCGACATCGACTTTATAAACTAAATTTAAACTAATAGAACCGACAACGACTTTATTGAAATTACAATAAAATAGATAAATTACTAGTCTAGTCTCTACTCGTCGTCGGAGGTTGTTTCCGTCCAAATGTCCTCCCACCGAGGGTCGTTTTCGGTCCAAGTTGTATTCGGGTTCTCGAGCTCGAAGGTGGCGACGGCCCGACGGTGGCGCCTGTCGTACCTGCGTTGTGCCCTAAGGTTAGCAAAGAACGCGTCGGTGTTGTCGGCATCGTTGGGGAACTGCGCCCTCCACTGGCGCATCAACTGCTCGTCGCGCTCGGCGATGGCGATCCTGCGCTGCACCTGGCGGTGCCGGCGATGGTCCTCGTCGTCGACGAGGCACGGCGGCGGCGCGAGGAACTCCGCCTCCTCTAGCGATTCAACATCCGGGAAGTTCATGTCTCGCCCTGGCCACCGAAAGCGCCACGCCGCCGCGTCGTAAGCGCGCGCCGCCAGCTCCGGCGTGTTGTACGTACCGAGGGTGAGGCGGAAGCCAGCGGCGCGTATCTCGGTGGTGAACCTACCGCTCGGACGCACTCGAACGCCACGGAAACCGGACGCCCCTCGACGACGTGGAGGCATCCCGGAGATGAATGAGCGGAGGCGGTGGCGACGTGTGGTTGCGCCCGCACTCGTCGCTCTATATAGCGCACGCGGGGCATGGCACGTGTAAGCCACGGCTACACACGCCGCACGCCGGCGTCGGCGGGGCGAGGCACGTGGAAGCGGTGGCTACACGTCGCACGACGGCGTCGACGGGTAAGCGACACGTGTGGCACGGCGGAGGGACACGTGGCACGGGGAAGGGACACGTGTGGCACGGCGGCGGTGGCCAGTACATGGCGGTGACGGTGGTGGCCAGTACACGGCGGTGGCGGTGGCGGCGGTGGCCAGTACACGGCGGTGACGGTGGCCAGTACACGGCGGTGGCGGTGGCGGCGGTGGCCAGTACACGGCGGTGGCGGTGGCCAGTACATGGCGGCGGCGGCGGTGGACACGTGTGGCACGGTGGTGGCCAGTACACTGCGGTGACGGTGGTGGCGGTGGCCAGTACACGGCGGTGGCGGTGGCGGCGGTGGCCAGTACACGGCGGTGGCGGTGGCGGCGGTGGCCGGCACATGACGGCGTCGGACGGGTAAGCGACACGTGTGGCACGGCGGAGGGACACGTGGCACGGGGAAGGGACACGTGTGGCACGGCGGCGGTGGCCAGTACATGGCGGTGACGGTGGTGGCCAGTACACGGCGGTGGCGGTTGCCAGTACACGGCGGTGACGGTGGCCAGTACACGGCGGTGACGGTGGCCAGTACATGGCGGTGGCGGTGGCGGCGGTGGCCAGTACACGGCGGTGGCCAGTACACGGCGGTGGCGGTGGCCAGTACATGCATGGCGCGGGCGGCGGTGGACACGTGTCGCAGTGCGGTGGCTTTTTTTTCATTTGAAATAAGGCGGAAATGAAACTTTTTTTAAACAGTGGCCTTTGGACCCGGTTTGTAATACAAACTGGGACTAAAGGCCTTTTTTGCGCGCGCAGCGAAAACGCAGCAAAAATGACCTTTAGTCCCGGTTTCTATTACAAACCGGGACCAAAGGGGGGCCTTTGGTCCCGGTTGGTGCCACGAACCGGGACCAAAGGGTCCTCCACTATATAAGCCAACACTTCGTCTCCGCGGAGATCAATCCCGCGGAGACGAGCGCTTGGACGCCGCCGAGCTGCCCGGATCGCGCCGCGCCCGTCGCTCGCCGTCGCCGTGCGCCACCACCTCCGCCGCCGCGTGCGCCACCGCCTCCACCGCAGCCTCCGCCGCCGCCCCCTCCTGCCGCCGCCTCCCTCTCCGTCCGCCACCATCTCCCGGCCCGCGCGCCCCGTGCTCCCGCGCCCTCCGCGTCGGCCGCCGTCCTCCTCGACCACCGCCGCCGCCCGCGCGCCTCCTCGATCGACCACCGCCGCACGACGCCGCCGGCCGCGTCGGCCGCCGTCCTCCTCGACCGCGTCCTCTCCTCTCCGCGGCAAGGTGAGCCGCGCGCGCCCCGGCCCCTTTTTTTCTTATTTATTTTTGTTAATTAGTGTATTAGTATATTGTTAGTATATTATTAATTGTTCGTATAGTTAATTATAAAATTTGTTAGTATAGTTGTTAGTATATATTGTTAATGTGTTAGTAAAATTAGTTAGTGTGTTAGTAAAATTAGTTAGTGTGTTAGTAAAATTAGTTAGTTAGTGTTAGTAAAATTAGTTAGAGAAAAGTTATAAAATTAGTTAGTTAGTGTTAGTAAAATTAGTTAGAAAAAAGTTAGTAAAATTAGTTAGAAAAAAGTTAGAAAAATTACAAAATAGATTCATTTGTGTCGGCGCCGCCCCGCGCGCGCCGACGACTTAGACCGTGGCGGTGCCGAGTCCGTAGCGGTGCCGCCGCGACATAGACTTAGGGTCGCGAAATAGAGAAAGAGCGAGCGAGGAGGAGCGCTGAGTCCGTGGCGGTGCCGGTACTGCCGGCGCCCCTGCCGACGCCCCCAAAACAGGGTCATTCAATTCCCGCTACCGCTCCCGCTGTCGTTCCCGACCCCGATCCGGATCGATCGATCCGGGGTCGTGGAACGCGGCGTTAGTACAAAAGTAGTGAAGTTTTTTATTTAGCACAATATCATGTTTTTTATTTATATTAGTACATATATGATTTGTTTTCGTAGCTACGATGCCGCGACAGCCGCCGCGCCGTGGTCTGACTCTTCTAGAGGAGATGGAGCAGATGGGGAGGTCCGGGACCGGGCTCCGCCGGGGTGGCACTGGGAGGTCTTAGCTTCCGGGTCGCGCACCTTGGTGCGGAATCCGGGTCCCGTTGTCGACCCGGATATTCTTTGGTGGAGGTCTTATGGGCCACGGTCGTTTCAGAGGGAGCCGGCCCCGCCGGAGGAGGTAGCTCAGCGCATTGAAGCGGAGGACCAGCACGTTCGCCATTACATGTACGCGTTAGACAACATGTATAGGACCGGATGGAGCGTTATGCGGGGATCTCATGTTAGCTATGCTCCCGTTGTTGTTCCGTGGCTTTGGGGGTACACCCAGCGCGGCTCAGGACCCGGTCTGCGCGGTTGAGTGGTTGTAGTAGTGATTGATATGTATTAGGGTTAAATAAACATGAACCCGATCTATGTATGCATGTAATCTGCACTATCCGCTTTCAGCACTATATTATCGATCCTTAGTTAAGAACTACATATGTAACTCCATTTTCAGTTTTCTGCATTATCCTTAATTTGATCATATGATGGTTCCTATGTATAGCTTGCAGGTCGTTGTAGAAAGCATGGACAGAGATGAATTTCAAGAAAATTTCATGGAGAACCTCATAGCAAACGGTACTCTGGATGATCGCGACGACGACGTTATTCCAGATGATGGCGGTGACGATGTCACCGCAACTTATTTGAATGACTCCGGTGAGGGAGCGGAGAATATTGAGGAAGAAGATCCTAGTGGCGCAGGTGAGGAACAAGATCATCATAATGGCTCCCGAACTGTAGTTATCACCGAGGTATATAAACTAATTAAGCCGCTGTTGATCGACTAGATGCATTAACTAATTAAATTGTACTGACTATGAATTATTTATTTTTTAGCCCTCCGGATCGAGCACTTCTTCTGTAAATTCGAGGAAGCGAGGCCCGGCCAAAAAGTTGGATGACGGTGTTAGGCACGACATCACCCACATCGAAAAGGATGGTAAACCGATTGCTCCGGAGA
Source organism: Lolium rigidum (assembly GCF_022539505.1). NCBI lineage: Eukaryota > Viridiplantae > Streptophyta > Magnoliopsida > Poales > Poaceae > Lolium > Lolium rigidum. The sequence goes on from NC_061513.1 coordinate 303,337,684, forward strand.
AAGGTGCAAAGGCATTTATAGCTCAATGCGGAGTGCTTGTTAGGGACCACGTCCCGATCACCGTTCGAGAATGGCACAAGCCGAAGGGACTAGTGCTGTCTGCAGAGGAAGAAGGTCAAGGTCTTTATATCGATGATGTAGCCAAAAACAGCATTATGGACAAGCTCATGTCACATTTCAACATAGTACCCGAAGAGGGGGTGACGCCGAAAAGGCCAAGATGGAGCAGGCCCTCCGCGAGTTTGGCAAGAAGAAGATGGCCGAACTATTCAAGAGCCACAAGAAAAGATTGCGCCGCCTTATCAAGATAAAGAAGACTCCGGACAATGAGAAGGTAAAAACTCACTCGGGAAGAATTCGTGAAGTACGAGCACGGAGTCGGAAGAATTTAAGAGAAGGTCGGAAATAAATAAGGCAAATGCTGCGTTGAAGCTATATCACCAAATTCCGGGTCCGGTGGATACAGGGCTAACCGTCCTAAGTGGCAAGCAGCTGAGGCGGAACTGACCAGTAAAGGGATCAGATTAGGGACACACGGTTGGATCGAACGGTGCAAGGAGTGGTTCTACGGGATTGGGGGAACGTTGGATCCAGAAACAGGGAAGTGCATCTATAAGAAAGCTCATGCGAAGGTTCCCATTGATGCCCCGGAAAGAGCACATAGGGACGTGGAGGCGGGGTTGTTCCAGCCCGAAAGAGAGAACGATGAGCTGACACGCGCCCTTGGGAACAAAGAACACGGCGGACGAACACGAGGCACGAAGGCTCCGTTCCGTGGAAGTATGGCTTTCCTGCGGAAAGGAAGAGATTTCCTGATAAAAGCAATGAGAGGAGGAAGGCAAGGGAAACAGACCGCCTGGCTAACTTAGAGGAGGGTATGAGCACCATGAAAGCCCAATTAACCATGGTAACCCAAGTACTTACATCTCAGATGGCTCAGGGGCAGGCTGTAGATCCTGCATTGCTCAATGCCATCGCCCCGCTGCAATCTCAACCACACCGGAAAAGCAGCGTGGCTTTCTCTCAGCAGGTGGATAATGATGATGATGATGACCAGGTGGTCGAGCCTCCTCGCTACCCCCCCCCGCGTGGATGATCTCACTGAGAGCCGTCCTTGTGAGCTGCATGTTAAAGTTTTCAACCTATCCTTCAAGGCGGCGGTCGGCATCCTCTTACCTACAAGGTCTTACCATTGCCGTTCGGTCCAAGACGACTTTGCTGTTGTGATGGTGGATGAAGTGTTGAGAGATTATGAGGGGTTGGTGCTTGAGCACCCTGCAGGTGAAGATGGGGAAATCAAAGAACTGAGAGAAGCCCGTAGAACCACCGTGCAATGGCGGAAGGAGAACATTGTGTTTCCAGGTGAGAAGCCAACAAGCAGGCCACCTCCGCCTCCTCCGCCACCTGTGCAGTATCCTCCGCGTGATGATTCTCCTCTGCGCGATGATGATTCCCCTATCCATGACCCGGTCTGCTCCGCGTGAAAATACTCCGCCGCCTCCTCCTCCTCGTCGGGAGACTCCGCCGCCTCCACTTAAGCAAAAGAGGAAGCGGTCCGCGGCACCTCCTACAGCTCCGAAGAGATCATCAACTCCAATGAGGGCACGGACTCCGGAGTTGTTACCACATGAGCAGATCGAAGAGCAAAAGGCGTTTCTTGCGCCGAAGAAGATGTTTATTCCACCGCGACGGTGAAGCACTTTGCCGAGACGAGAATGAAGAGACCTGAGCTGAGAGCTGATTATGACCGCTCTCTTGGACAGTCCTCTAGAGCGAGCAAAGAAGCAAAAAAAGTCGCCCAGCTTGGACAGCAGGACATTCAGGCCGCACCCCACTTCATCGTGGAGCCATATCATGATGCGAGACGGCATCGATGATCGAACGGGCGGCTAGAGCTCGGTGGAGCATCGGTTGAGTACGAAGATTACTATCCAACGGCTCAAGTGGTAAACACGTATAGATACGGAAAAGATCTCGTCAAACCCGGCGAGCTCGCGCGTCTAGGGACTCGGATGCGAAGGTTGCATGAATGGTACCCGAAAGCCTATCGAAGAAGTGAAAGCTACCTCACGGTGTATCTTAGAGATGAGCATTACTTCCGGGGGAAGACGAGATAAACCTTGAGTTAGAAGAAGCTGTTTCAGTTATTCAATCAAGACGCCCTCGACAAAGCTGTCATCGGTTGCTACCGCTCGTAAGTGATTTATTTGTTTAATTAAGTTTGTAGCTCATTCATTTGCACTAACAATTATCCTCATTATATTCTTTGTGTACGCTATACATTTAATTATGCAGAATGAAGAAGCTGGAATACAAAAGAGGCAAGCTCCTACCGCTGGGGTTCATAGACCCAAATACAGTTCATGAAGTTACGGTTCAAGACTTCGCCAAGGACACAGAGGACAACATCGTAATGTTTTTAGAGAAGCAAGCAGACAAAGAGGATATATTCTTTTCCTACAACTTCAAGTGAGTGTTATATATAACATACATTATGCTTGTGCACCTTCCACTTTATTCTCGTAATCATTGAGCTATGCTTGTGCAGTTTCCACTTTATTCTCCTAATCATTGATCTTCCCCTTGGAGTCGTAAAAGTCATGGACTCGAAACGTAAAGAATATGCGGAATGGGCGGACATGGCTGCCATCCTCCAGAGGTAGTTTCAATCAATTTCGTATTGGCATCTTCATGTGTTCTAATTCGAAGATATCATCAACTAATCAATTATTCATTTACTCATTATTTTTTGCCGGGCAGGGCTTGGAAACGGTTCATCAATACTGTTCCGGGTAAATGGAAACTGGAGCTTACATTTGAAGATTACCCTGTAAGTAGTACTATATATATAGCTATGTCCGTGAAACTTTATATATGATATTTACTTTCAATACGATGCTTGATTATTAGTTTGATCGAACTATTTTTTCGTAAAGTGTATGAGGCAGGAACAAGGGAATAACTTATGTGGATACTACGTCTGCACCTTCATGCGTGACATGGCCTGTCCCAAGGGTGGGGATGCCCGTATACACCACACTCGTGTACGATAACAAAATTTCACAATTAATCTTAATTAGTACCATCTATTGTATTGAGTTCCATTCATATATTGATCTCCCTTTTTAAATATAGATGACACGCCTGCGGAACACTCTCATAACGGAGGATCAAATAAAAGCAATTCAAGAGGAAATCGCGGGATTCTTTATTACCGAGGCCCTTACCCCGGTGGAGAGCACTATCGGCGGATCGTGACGGGGGATGAAATCCGTCGAGGAGATGTTGTATTGTAAATATGCATGCATTACGTGTACTGTTGACGATGTCGTGTACTGTTGACGATGTCTATATATATTCATGACGATTTTTTGTGGTTTCTTGAATGATATATATGCATTGCTGAAACTCTGCCGCGGCAGAGAAACGCCCTGTTTCTCTGCCGCGGCAGAGAAACGCTGGTACAGCCTAAACCTGTGCCGCGGCAGAGAAATAGCAATTCTCTGCCGCGGCAGAGAAACCATGGCCCGGTTCGTACCACGAACCGGGACCAAAGGCCTTCCACCGCGAGCTCCCTGGTCGCACCACGAGTCGAGGCCTTTAGGCCCGGTTCAACTTTGAACCGGGACTAAAGGGTACCCCCTTTAGTCCCGCCCAATTGGTCCCGGTTTGGGAACCGGGACTGAAGGCCCAAATGGACCGGGCCTACTGCCCCTTTTTCTACTAGTGTGGATTCTCTATTTTCTTTGGACCTAATCTTGTTTCCTGGAGCGCTCGAAAACAGCCAATTGTCTCTCGATCATGGACAGAAGCTGAATATAAGGCTGTCGCGAATGGAACTGCAGAAGGGACTTGGATTCAGTCCTTGCTCAAGGAATTGCAGATTCCTCAGCCTCAAGCTCCTGTGTTATGGTGCGACAATCTCGGTGCAACGTATCTTATAGCAAATCCGGTGTTTCATGCCCGTACTAAGCATATCGAAGTCGATTTCCACTTCGTATGAGAGAAGGGTGGCACTTGGAGCTCTAGATGTGAGGTTTGTCTCCTCACATGATCAGGTGGCGGATGCATTTACTAAACCACTAACTAAGATTACTCTTGCTCGTTGTAAGCGGAATCTCAACCTCATTTCAGCCGGCTGAGATTGAGGGGGAATGTTAACTAACTGTATTGCTTAGAGATATAGCTAGGTTAGTTATGATTTGTGTCATCACATGTATGTTCTACACGTTGTATAGATGCGATAGATAAGTTGTAGTTGTTATGATCTTGTAATCTGTAAAACCCTAACAGGGTACTATAAATAGAGCTGAGGACGGCGGACCATTATCACGCAAAATATCTTATTTAACTCGCGGCGAACGCTCCCTCGTCTGCAGCCTGGTGATACTTACCGGTGCCTTCAATCGCAGACCAGACACGCACATGCTTCATCAAGATTTTCATCTTTGCAGCCCACAGCGTGTAGTTCGTATCTGTCAACATCGGATACTGCAATGGCACGTTCGTGGACCTTCCAGCAGCCCTCCTCGCCACCGCTGGCGTGTAATTTCCGCCGATGTTGCATGTTATATTGTGATCCAAATTCATATACTAAAGGGAGGCTAACTTCTGACGAGCGGAGCGAGACCCATCGCCGGTAGGATTGGGCCGAAGCTTGCCCTGCAGGGACGCCTGCGAAGGGGGGTGCGGTGGGCGGCAGCCCCCGGCGGTACGGATCGTTGCCACCGCCTATATACATCTTGTAAGCCGTAGATTAGGGTTTATCAGATTATAAGATAACCCACGGCGTTTGTAAACACTCCCCGATATAGTGAAGTTTTGCTAGCTGGTGTCCGTTTTTCCCCTTCTGTGTTGGAAGGGGTTTTTCACGTTAAATCTCGTGTCTCCGCTGCGTTTTCCTTTATCGTTCTTCGTTATTTGCTTGTCGCGTTTATAACACTGCTGCTCCTATGGCCGTTGTTGGGAGACTTATCCCCACTTGCTACCGCCGAACTCCTCTGATCACCGCTGCCAAACACCCAAGGCTCTGAACCGTTCGGCTCTGATGGCAATTGTTAGTTTTTTGGCTCTGATGGCAATTGTTAGTTTTTTTTTTGAAACGAGGCAAAAGCTTTGCCTTTCATTGATATAGGAGAAAAGAGTTGGCCCGTTTATGAGGAAAACTGGCCGAAAGCCGTTACAACACGACACCACACGCCAGCCCCGAGGCTGCGCTCCACACGGGTCGACGACCAACCAGGTCGACACCACACCTCAACGCAACAGGCGGAAGCGAAAAGACCGGAGCCACCGCTCCAACTACCACACCGACCCCGAGGCCGCGTCCCACCTGGCCGAAGACGAACCCGCCTCCACCGAAACCGCCAAAGCACTCCACAAACCCCTCTGACAAGCGGACTTCCAAAGCGAGGCCCCAAGAGGCAAAGCGACACAAGAGCGCCGCCCTCGCCCGATCCCGTGAGGGATCTAGGGTTTCCCCTGGAGAGCCCGGGCGGAGATCAAGAGACACCCGCTTCGATGACGCCTTCAAGAAGGAAGCGGCGCCCACGGGCGTCACCGTCGTCGGTCCTGGCCGGCCGCCAAGACAAAGCTTTCGCCCAGCGAAGAGTCCCAAGAAAACTCGCGCCCGCCCAAAAGAGGACCGGCACAGACCACCACCTGCAACCGCCGGATCGCGAACCCCGGAGCAACGCGCCTGTAGCCAACGAAGTAACGCCGAAGAACACCGTGGGCGCCGCCGGAACGCCACATAGAGGGGACGCCGACCAGCACCAACACGGGGCCCGAAGACGAACACCGAAGTCCGTAGACAAGAACTCCCAGATTCGACCGCCACGCCGCCCACGTGACCACCACAGCCACCACACCGCCGAGGAAACCGAGGCCGCCCCTCACCGAGCTCCTCCTCCCAGGCATGCCGCGCCCGCCCTGGCCTCCACACGCCGGCGACGGCACACCAACCACCGTGCCGCACGGCCCCAGCACGCAACCACGCCACCAACGCAGACCTCCCGCAGCAACCTCGTGGCCAACACCGAAGCCGCCGCCGCGCAGCCCTCCCGGCCCAGGGCCCTCGCCGTGGCCGCTGTTGTTGCAGCAAGCCGTAGCACCTCCATGACCAGGGGAGGGCCTGCGCCGGCCAGCCGCCGCGCCGCCACGGCCAGCCTGGCCCAGATCTGGCCCGGCCGCCCGCGACCGCCGGAGCTCCACGCGCCGCCAGTGGCAAGAAGAGCCACCGTGCCCGCCAAGCAGCCACGCCCGCGGCACACCGGCGAGCTCCACCGCACGCCGTCGCGCCCGCCGCCCTGAGCCGCGCCCGAGCGAGCTCCTTCTCGCCAGGGACGCGCGAGGGGAAGAAGCGCCCCGCCGCCACCTTCCTCGGGGAGCGCGCGGCTTTGCCGGCCCCCCTCCGGCGGCGGCGAGGCAGGGAAGGGAGGAGGTGGGGGGGTGAGAGGCGGCGTCTAGGGTTTGCCCCTCGGCCGCCAGAGGAGGGCGACCCGAGGGGGTGGTCAATTGTTAGATCATAGCGCAATGGTAACCTCCTTGTTTGCCTAACAACAGATCCTGGGATCAAATTGTTAGTTTTTTTGAAGGCTATGATCTACTCTCTCACTCTCTGAATTTTCTGTGATGAACTCAACACGTACGAACACGAGCTGGAAGACAAAACACACAGACACAAGGAGAGAGAGCTGTTATTGCGACGCGAGCCTTGGACATGAACGATCTAGGAGCGGTCTTTTATGTGACCGTTCAAAGTCTTTGTTAGACTTTAACTAACCCATCCACTTAGACTGTGGCTCCGAAAATTCATCATATTGGCTTTGAATATAAGTAAAAGTACATAGTATGCCCTCTATCTCATGAAACTTGTCTTATACTTATTTGTCTTTAGACATATCTATACATTAAATAATACAATAAATAATGTCTAGATATCTTTAAATTTTAACAAATCTAAGACAACTTTATAGAGACGGGATGGAATACGTCACTCTGAGTGGTTCTTGCCCTCCTCATTAGATGTCGGCGCCACCAGGTCGCCGCAATCGTACCACATCATACCGGCGAGCCTACGGAAGATGAACCTGTAAAAGATCCAGTCACGGAACAGCTTGACAATACAACCTCGCAGACCCTGCACATCGGTCCCGCCCTGCTGGACCCAGCCCGACAGGTAGGCACCGGCGACCAGCAAGGCGGCCCGGCCACGCCGCTCCGACACATAGGCTGCCACCCCCTCTGCCGGCGTGGCCGCCCGCGACACAGCTCGGGCGAGCACCACCGCGTCCTCCAGCGCGGAGCCCCCGCCCTGCGCCAAGTCCGGTGTCATGGGGTGGAACGCGTCGCCGGCCACCGTGACCGGCCCACGAGCCGCCGGGCCCGTTAGGATGGACCAAGGCGACCGGTAGAGCAGCGGCACCCACGAGAGGCTGTCATGGCTGGAGTGGCGCACCACGTCGAGGTACTCCGGCGGCATGTGTATGCCCAAGTTGTCGGTGACCTCCCGCAGGATCTTCACGGGGTCTGTGCGGGCTTCCTTCTCTACGGCGACAGTGTTGTTGACGAGGAACCAGTATACTTTCATGTCGTTGATGGGCACCATGGCGGCCCTCAGGCCCTCCGAGAGGAACTGCCGGACCTCTTTCTTCAAGCCATGGCCGTCCGGGTACACGGCGAGCCCACGGACCGCGGAACGGCCCGACGTGACCGGCTCCGGCAGTCCTAGCCACCGCGCCACCACCGAGTGTACCCCGTCGCACCCGATCAGCACCTGATGGAATAAAGTTACAGATCACGCGTGCACTGCCACAGCTGCAACTGCAAGTTGACTTACCTTGGCTCGGATCACTGTGCCGTCGTCCAACTGCAGAACGACAGTCTCCGGCGAACTGTCAGCCGTCTCAGTGTTGAAGGATACGAGCTTGGACGAGAAGCGAATGGTGCCCGGCGGGAGCTCCTCAGCGAGCGCTTCCAGCAGCGCCTTTCGATCCGCCCGCCTCACCTTGAGTTCATTGCTTTTTTCATCGGTTTAACCAAATTTATCAGATTATTAAGCTTGGGGTGAATAGGTGAACACGAACAAAAATCTCCGAGTTTATTAACTGTGCGACTCTGCCATCTACTACCTCCGTTTCAAGAAATAAAGGGCACACGTATTCCAAGACGAACTTTGACCGTAAAAATTGAACAACGAAATCTTGATTATATTATATGTAACTAGTATCGTTGGATTCATATTGAAATGCACTTTTTAATGATACTAATTTTATACAAGTAATCTTTATCTATTTGAAGTAATTCTTAGTCAAACAAAAAACACGTAAAACGAGGACGCCTCATTCCTTAAAACGGAGGTAGTATTCAACAGATAGGGAATTGAACAAAAAAACTCAACAACCAAGGCACCAACCTGCTTTCGCGTCCAGCGAAGTGAAACACTTTAGTTTCTCCATTATCAAGATTGGTCACCCGGAATCTGCATGCAGAAAGATAGTTGATTCGAGCGATCACAACAACCAAATCAAGGTCATAGCTTTCTTCCCCATAAAAAAACAAAAAAAAAATGCTATGCTTGCGATTGGGAGAAATCAGAAATCTCACGCACGTTCCGCAGCCTTCGTAGCGGGAGGTGAGCTTGTGCGCGACGCCGAGCGCGCGGAGCGCGATCCAGCCGTTGGGGTAGACGGTGAGCGCGGCGCCCGTGGCGCGCAGCTCGGAGTGTCGCTCCAGCACCAGAACGCCGCCCACGCCGACCAGGCGCAGCGCCAGCGCAGTAGCGAGCCCGGCGATCCCGGCGCCGACGATGACCACCTCGGCGTCCACCGCCAATGCCTCGCCGCTACCACCCGCCATCTCACCTCACTGGCTACCTCGTGGACGTTGCTGGGGACAGGAAAATTCAGACATCAGTAGGGTGTGCCTCTAGCTCCACCATAATGTACATGCGCTGCACAAGATCCAAGTGGACTTGACACCAAATGATAATGTGAACAGGGAATTAGGTGTGATCGGATCAATAGCTGTTGCCATTGATTGTGGACAGCTAGACGCGGGACATGGATCAAGCCATGTGAAGGATATGGACCTACTTCATCACACTAATTAGCATTAAACTAAAGCTTCTGAGTTTCACATTTCAACTTCAGACTAAAACTTTCAACCTCCAAGAAAAGAATAATTATGTTACACATGAGTAAGAGCATCTCCAGCCGTTGGAGCCCCCGGGCACAATCCGGATGAAAATTGGTCTGGATTGGACCTATTTTTGACATTGGGAGCAACGATTTTTCAGCCGTCCCGAGAAAATTGCGCGGGCCAGAACGCGAAATTTTCACTGACACGCGGGCCAGAGCGCGGAATTTGCTCCATCCGGAATCCCCGGGAGCACCCCGGGAATCCGAGGATGGCCTGGGGAGTACGGACGGATTTAGGCCTAAATCCGGACGAAAACGAGAAGCTGGGGACGTGACTGGGCAGTTTTCGTCGGTCCAGATGAAAAAAGAGGTCCTGGGGACATGGCTGGAGATGCTCTAAACGGTAACCTCCAAGAAAAGAATAATATTGTACTGGAAGGGAGGAAATACTATCTTTCTTAGGAAAATAACGCATAGCTCGACTCCACTTGAGTTCTGTATCCACGGGTTGCACATCTTCATCATCTTGATAAACATCTACATCAACTCCTCATCATCCCCCTATGTAATCTCTTGGCAAACATGATGTATGATGCAATATATTATTTTCCCATAATCTATTGTATCTATATGTTGTTGTTTGAGTAGTGAATTGTTCATGGCAATTGTTATATAGTTTATTGTTGGTTGCATATTGTAGGGTTCGTAGCATAAAAAACAAAAAAATTCTACCGCAAAGACGAATAAATCCAAGATCCAATCTATGGAAAAAAGCCAAGATCTAATCTATGAGATCGGAGCAACGAGATAGATGAGAAACTAACCCTCGAAGATCCAAAGCCTTAACGAGATCTGATCTCGTGGTTGATGAAGAGGTTCTTCTGGTGCTGCAATCCAGCAGCACTTCTGTACTCGGTCACACGTACAGTGTCGAGGAAAACCTTCCTCTCCCCGTTCCAGCGGGCAGCAGAGGAGTAGTTCCCCTCGCAATCCCAACAGCACGACGGCGTGGTGGTGGAGGAGAAATTCCTACAGGGCTTCGTCAAGCCTACGCAGAAAGAAGGAGGAGGGAGAGAGGTGGCGGCTAGGGTTAGTTCAAGGGGCTGGTGGCCAATAAGCTATATATATTTTAAGATTTAATATGTTAACTTCAATCCCCTGATGTTGCTGAAGTTCTTTAATTTCTTGCAAATACGGCTTGTGCATGCATGCCATGGGATTCACAAACAATCTGGAGCTTGATCCACGCTCCACACAAATAGCTGGAAGTATGGTTCATAGAAGTGCTTGGAGGAAGAGGGAAATTAGTGCAGATATCGAAAAAGGGACTGTAGTGAGGCGTTCCAAAGGAGCTCACCTGTCACTAACATCACTTCTCAAGCGCCGACGACAAGAGGTCGTTGTGGTTACCGAGCGTCATGGCGAGGTGAAGATCTCTGGTCGCGGGTAGTGAGGATGTGGTGGTCGAGAGGTCGGATACAACGAAAACGATTGAGATGGGCCATCAACGTTCCTAGAGTCGACCAAATCGTCCCCGGGCCGCAGCGTTCGTAGGAGGAGTAGCATCCTGATGACGGGGTTGCAGGCAGGCGTTTCTCCAACTTCCGTCAGCCGAAGGGCACTGAAGACGGAAGTTGGAGCAACGCAAACACCGAGTGAAAGGCCCAACAAGAATCGCTCGAGGCCGCGTGGCCTGTTATATTCAGTCCGGTTCACCAGAAGATATCGAGGTTGTTATCGAGAGTAGAGGCCCATCTAAGTTGTGTCGATCGAAACGGGCGGAGTGACGTGGTGGAAATGACCGAACTGGAGATCTGAGACATCCGATTTTGAGATCAAACGGCTGATGATGTCAAATTGTTGTGGTGGCTCCTAGGTACACAAGTTATACGGTTACTTAATACTCCATCCGTTCCAAAATGTAAGGCGCCTAAGGTTTAGTCAAAAGTCAATGTTTTTTAAAATTTGATCAAGTTTTTACTTAAAAATATAAACACTTACAATATTGAACCAACATGAATAGATTCACCATAAAGTATATTTTCTTAATATGTCTATTCCATATTATAGATGTAAATATATTTTCTAAGTATTTGATCAAAGTTAGTAAAGTTTAACTTTTGACCAATCCTTTAGATGCCTTACATTTTGAGATGGAGGGAGTAAAGACTAGCTTGAGATAGAAATCATACCACACATAGTCTTACCACTAATAGAAATAACCAATGTCTCAAAACCATACATAATAAGGTCCACAAACTAAATGCCAAATAAAAATACAGTTCATCAACACATATAGACATACATGTTCACAAGCATAGAGAATTAATGTAAGAATGAGCTTATGACTTACCATGCAAATTGTAAGATAACGTTGCATAGAAAACAAAAAATTTCCTACCGCGAACACGAAATCCAAGCCAAGATGCAATCTAGAAGACGGTAGCAACGAGGGGATTATCGAGTCTCACCCTTGAAGAGATTCCAAAGCCTACAAGATGAGGCTCTTGTTGCTACGGTAGACGTTCACTTGCCGCTTGCAAAAGCGCGTAGAAGATCTTGATCACGGCGCCACGAACGGGCAGCACCTCCGTACTCGGTCACACGTTCGGTTGTTGATGAAGACGACGTCCACCTCCCGTTCCAGCGGGCAGCGGAAGTAGTAGCTCCTCTTGAATCCGACAGCACGACGGCGTGGTGTCGGTGGCGGTGGAGAACTCCGGCGGAGCTTCGCTAAAGCACGCGGGAGCTATGGAGGAGAGGGGGGCAGCTAGGGTTTGGGAGGGGGTGGCCGGCCACTCAAGGGGGGCGGCCAGGTTGTGGTCTTGCGGTGGCCGGCCCCCTCCCCTTGGCCCCTCATTATATAGGTGGAAGCCCCAAGTGTTGGACTACAAGTCTCCGAATAAGACCCGAACCCAAAACTTTCCATGTGATAGGGAAACCTACCCAAGGTGGGAATCCCACTTGGGTGGGATTCCCCCCTTCCATGTGGGGGGTGGCCGGCCCCCATAGGGGGAGTCCACTTGGGACTCCTCCCCCACTAGGGTTGGCCGGCCATGGAGGTGGAGTCCCGGAGGGACTCCACCTTCCTTGGTGGTTTCTTCCGGACTTTTCTAGAACATCTAGAACCTTCCATAGAACCTTCCGCATCATTTTAATTCACATAAAATGACATCCTATATATGAATCTTATTCTCCGGACCATTCCGGAACTCCTCGTGATGTCCGGGATCTCATCCGGGACTCCGAACAAATATTCGAATTCCATTCCATATTCAAGTTCTACCATTTCAACATCCAACTTTAAGTGTGTCACCCTACGGTTCGCGAACTATGCGGACATGGTTGAGTACTCACTCCGACCAATAACCAATAGCGGGATCTGGAGTATTTATGCTCGATAGTGGGTTCATGCCTCCATTAAATCTGGGACAGTGACAGAAAGTTCTAAGGTTGTGGATGTGCTGTTGCCACTAGGGATAAAACATTGATGCTATGTCCGAGGATGTAGTTATTGATTACATTACGCACCATACTTAATGCAATTGTCTGTTGTTTGCAACTTAATACCGGAAGGGGTTCGGATGATAACCTGAAGGTGGACTTTTAGGCATAGATGCATGCTGGATAGCGGTCTATGTACTTTGTCGTAATGCCCAATTAAATCTCACTATACTCATCATATCATGTATGTGCATGGTCATGCCCTCTCTATTTGTCAATTGCCCGACTGTAATTTGTTCACCCAACATGCTATTTATCTTATGGGAGAGACACCTCTAGTGAACTGTGGACCCCGGTCCTATTCTTTTACATTGAATACAATCTGCTGCAATACTTGTTTTACTGTTCTTCGCAAACAATCATCATCCACACTATACATCTAATCCTTTGTTATAGCAAGCCGGTGAGATTGACAACCTCACTGTTTCGTTGGGGCAAAGTACTTTGGTTGTGTTGTGCAGGTTCCACGTTGGCGCCGGAATCCCTGGTGTTGCGTCGCACTACATCCCGCCGCCATCAACCTTCGACGTGCTTCTTGGCTCCTACTGGTTCGATAAACCTTGGTTTCTTACTGAGGGAAAACTTGCTGCTGTGCGCATCATACCTTCCTCTTGGGGTTCCCAACGAACGTGTGTATTACACGCCATCAGCGCGCCCCAAATTGCTTTGGGGGACGCTTTGGGGACGCGGCTGGAGATTCTCTAAGCTTCTGCTTATTCTTAGTTTGCCAGGGTTCAGTGCAGATCTCAATCCATCCTTTGCGCGTCCCGTCGGTGTCCTCGGCGCTCCGGCATGCTCCTCCTCGACGGCCCACTGCAGGCGACGTCCTCGCGCATGCGGGCGCGCGCGGCCTGACTCTCCCGCACGCCATGGCGCTCTCGGCGCCGCCGTGTTGCCTCTGCCACACCGCCTCCCGGCCGTCGCGCTGCTGAGCGCGCGCGCATCCTCCTGGCCTCGACCCCGTGGTGGCGCGGCAATGACTGCTGCTCCTTGCACCAGCCGTCGGCTCCCCGCCCACTGCTGCTCACCGCCGCTCCCTCCACCCTCGGGGCACCTCCAGGCCTCAAGTCTGCGCGTGGCGGGGCTCCTCCACCTCGGCATCGACGGCTCGAGGCCTACCACGGACCAACCACATCCCTTGACAAGGGCAGCGCGGCGGGGCCCTCGTCTTCGACATCGACGCCGCCCCTGACTTTGGCGCCTCCCCTGCCAAGTATGGCCCTGCCGTGACGCCCTTTGCAGGACACCCACATCGACGGCGTCCACCGACTCATGCCAGCTACCGTTCGCATTTGGGTAATTTGGGGTGACAGTCCCAGCAAAAGCTGAGCGACGAAAGTTGAGATACTGACTCGGATTTGTCTCCTCTTTTAGTCGACGAACCTATGCATTTATGTCGATCTCCTCTTCTTTTCTGATGTAACAAACTATATATCCTAACCAATGTCAACCCTTGGGTAGACAGGAGCCTAGTCTTGTAATGCCTTATTGAAAGCATGGTCTTGTAATGCCCTTTTGAAGCAATATATTACAGGTGGGGAGTCTTTCCCCCCGTGGAAGTTTCAAAAAAAGGGAGTAATTTTTATAGCTCACTACTGGAAAATGTGTATGCATTTGTTTCAAAGATTATGCAGCTGCACTTAATTGACTGACATGCAGAAATATTATCAAATGCAATTGCCAAACCTTGGTAGCAGAATATTTAGCGCCAACTGTGCAGAAGCAAAATTTAGCAGGTTCAATACGAGGAAGCTTTCACTGTCTTTTCGGCATGCCTGGACAGTACATAGTGGAACGAAGGGAATATTATCTTTCAGTAGCAAAATAACACATAGCTCAAATCCATTTGAGTTCTGCGTCCACTCCAACACCTACAGAACACCTCTTCCACTGTTGGAAATTTCTAGCAGAGTACCTCCCTCATCTGGTGTTTACTGGTAACTAGTATTTCGTTACACATTGCAACCAAAATACACCACTTCTCAGAGCATGTCCAACAAAAACTAAATTAAACCCTGCATAGCATGATTAGACGATTACTAAAGAGACTTGACTATCAACATATCAAACGATCAAGAGGTGGTCTTCTCGATGCGAATGTGGAGGGGCAGCTCCTTGGACGGCCCATCTCCGACCAAGTATCCCGGAGGTACGATGAGGTACGACGTCAGCTTGTCGAACGTGATGGCCCCTGGCGTCGCGCTGCTCGTCGCCTCGAAGTCTGCTAGCACGATGTCCATCCTGCGGTCCGCCGCGAGCGCCACCGGTGCTGGCCCGTTCGACGACCACATCTTTACCTTGTATCGCGGCCACTCGCACCCGGCCGGCCGGACGCACACCGCCGACACGAGGGTGGCGTCGCCAAGCGCGCCCAAGGTCAGGAGAAACGCGCCGCCTTCATCCTCGGCGCAGACGAGCAGACGGCGCACCGGCTCTGGCACAGTGACCTGGATCCGGGTGGCCTTGAAGCGCGGGACCTTGAGCACCGGCATGGCGTGGGCGGCAGCCAGGTGGGCGACGAGCTCCGGCGTCGCGCCGGCGAATCCACAGCCGGGCTCCGTGCAGTGGCATGGCGCGCGCGGGCACACGCTCTGGTGTTCCTGCACCTCGTGATAAGGAACATATGTTTCGCAGCCGTCGTGGGGACACTGCATCCTCGCCACGGCGACCACGGCGTCCATGGCCGAGTTGGGGACGTCGAATGCCGCGCCGCACTTCACGCACGCCCCGTCGAGGCAGCCGGCGCAGGCCAGGTGCCCGCCCTTACGCGGATGTAGGATTTCATCGTGCTATCTCCAGCGGCACTTCTTGAATGGCGCTGGCAACGCGGATGTAGGATTTGATCGATCCGGAACCGCGCTGGATGCGGTCGTCTCGTCTCGTCAACGAGCGTCGCGTGCCCGAATCCACTTGACGTGCGACCCGCAGCTGTCAAAGAAAAGGGCGGGCAGGGGCAGGTGGTGCCGCGGGCGGGCGGGCGTGCAGCTACAGCGCTGGCGGCTTGCTTGCGGCCTTGCGGGAACAGATGGAGAAATCATCGAAACGTCTCTTCCGTGATCTCCATTTCCTTCGCGTCCAAACAAATCAAGTCCTACATTTTGGACAAATCAAGTCCAGAGCCTGCGCGCCCGCACAACTCACTAATCGTCCATCGCGGCCAACCTGGCTAGCTGGAGCTAAAAGCTTCGTTTCTACTAGTATTTATTTACGACTTGGATCAAATCCAAAAATCGCGGATCGACTCGATCGGTACACCAACTCGTACCGATCGATAGATGAAAATGAGAAAATACATGCAGCTCTGGCCGCGTATATACGCACATGGTCGTCTCGATCGCCTTCTCATTCATTAGGCCGCCGGTAGGAATCATCAAATCCAAACATGAGAAGAAGAAATACGAGGTACCTCCTGCTGCAGGTACAAGACAAGGGATCCGGCCACCACCTGCATGCTGGACGCTTTAATTTGCCGATGATCCATCGGCAACATCTAACAGCACCCACGCCACGCCGCTGACCACGTACGCGCGCGCGCGAGATCCATAACAACGCCCACGGCTCCACTTTTTTTTCCATCTCTCGATTCTTTTTCTTCAAAAAATAATGCAGCATTAGACTGAGATGTGCAGCATTGGAAGAAAACAATCAAAGGAGTGTCCATGAGATTACCTTGCGGCTAGCCAGACGGCGGCGATCAGATCGACGACGAAAAGGACGGAGTCGGCACTCTCCTCTCCTCTCCTCTCCTCTCCTCTCCTCGACGAGTAAAGAGTCAAAGTCTAAGTCGTCACACACGACGCACGCGTTAGACACACCCCTTCTCGTATATATAGACCGGGTGGAGGCCAAAATTTCGTTCAAATCTTGGCGCCAATTTTTTTGCCGCCTGTTTCAATTTTGATGAGACGAGGAGATGCAGGAGATGAGGTGTATCTGGGAAAAGATGGACGGCTGAAGACTCAGAGGCCACGGATTGATAATATGACGTCAAACAATACAACCACGCCAAATGAGGCATGTAATATTCCTAGTTAATGAGTTGATTGATGCATGTGACTGGCTATGGTAGTCAATGCAAATAACTACACGCCCTATAACCAGGGACACATGCGGACCTAAGTTTGCATGCATGGAACCGAGTAATTACATTTCCCTCAATTGTTGCGACATGCTACGAATTTGATTGGCCCATCAAATCTTCGTTTTGCTACCGATTTTTTCTACGCTGAATCTGCCTCCTTCCTTCATGTGATTAGTGCTGCTTCAATTCCATTCCATGTCAAATGAAACGCTTCCTTCTTTCCATGTTAAATGACATGAAACGAAAATGAGAGGTACATGTGCTTTTCAACCAATGCGTACACCTTTTCTTTTCTATGGGATATGCGCTCAACCAATGGAACCAAACTAAACCCCTCCGTCTCACGAAAGTTATTAAATTTTTCAAAATTTAGATACATAAAAAATTAATCAAATCTCAAACAAGTTTCATGAGACGGAGGGAGTATTATTAAACCAAAGAAAAACACTTGATCATATTTATTTATCAAATAATAAAATGTTTGGCCAATTTTCTTTTGTATTATTTCCTCTCCTCGACGAGACGGGACGAGACAAAGTCAAAGTCCAAATCACACGTGACGCACGCGTAGGATACAAAACTCTTGTATTTATAGACCGGGTGGAGGCCAAAGTTTCGTTCAAATCTCGGAACCAATTCTTGCCGCATGTTTCAATTTTGATGAGAGGATGGACGCAGGGGATGAGGGATGTTTAGGAAATGATGGGTGGTCATGAGCCTGTGAAGATGCGGAGGCCACAGATTGATGACATGGCAATGAACAAAGCAGCCGCCAAATGAGACATGTAACATTCCTAGTTAATGATTTGGGTTGCATGGCGCGAGTCCCTATGCTAGTCAATCAACATAATAATTTTCCTACAACAACGGACACGCTACCCTCAGTTTGCATGCATGTAGCCTAATTAACTTCCTCTCCGTTGTTGCGACAGACTAGGAATTTGTTTGGCCCATCAAATCTTTTATTTTGCTAGCGATTACTACGTTTGTGTTTGTTCCTTCAACACTAAATCTGCTTCCTTCATTCCGCCCTTCCTTCCTGTGATTAGTGCCGCTTAAATTCCATTCCATGGTAGTAAATGAAATGCTGTGATTAGTGCTGCTTAAATTTTTATTCCATGGTAGTACTTATGATTGTAGAAAAACATGGAAAATATAGTTTTGTATTCAAGATAAATAGTGCCTTATAGTTTAAATATTACCTACTTGGACATCTTTCAGAGCTCAACGTCTCTAATGCTTTGGCTTTTTTCTCAATACCACGGGTGATCTATACTTGATTAGCACCAGCAGCGACAATATGGGAAAGTATACAAACCAATCAATTATTTCTAGAACTAAATAGAACAGTCATGATGTAAGTAACAAAGATCACGCAAGGATTTATAGTGTGTACCTTAACACCCTGGCTAAATTCCCTTGAGAAAAGGTTGACAAATTTTTTCGTCCCATTAACAACCAAATCATAGTTCTAGCAGTAACCTGGCTAGCCATTTTAGCTCCACTATTTTTGACAAGGTCTTCGAGCTCAACCTGACCAAGATAGCTAAGCATGAGAAATATTCATAGCCGCAATCGGACTTGCATAATCAGTGTTGCATTGTCAGCATACGGTGATGAATCCAAATCTAACATACCTACCTTGCCACTAGCAAGAAAACCCAGTCCACAAAAAGCAATATAAGTCCTTATCGCCCTTATCACATAGTCTGGCTTGAGCATATTAGGCACTATCTCATATGGCGGGTTGAGGAGGATGCCTTCATTGGTGAGGTACCAGCAGAAGTGCTACAACGAGAAGGTCCTGTTGACGTATTCCTTCGACATGAAGCTCTGCATGAGCTTGATCACCTAGAGGTTCAACATGTAAATTTGTGGGTGCGTCACTAGGTTGTAGTCCTTCTTGGCATAGAGCACTCCTCTGCAATAGCACATACGCACATCAAGGAAAATTGATTCACATAAAATGTGCTCACATGAATTCAAGTCAAAATTTCCATTTGGTTACGATGCGCATAATTTGATGACATATGAAAAACCCAACATCCTTATATGAGCTTACGGAAGCACATAATCTCCCATGCATATGATAGCTAGTAGCATGGAATGGATTCGGTTGTACCGGGGAAATTTCCTGCCTTAAGAGTTGAGGCAGCAGCTAATGAATTGTCAGCTGATAAATTATTAGAGGCCACAATGTGCATATAAGAAGCCACTTCATCATCATCATCCAACATGTGGTTTTGCATGCCAAAAAATGATCAGAACAACATACATGACCAGGAGGAATTTGCTTCCCAATTCCTACTAACAAATGTGCAAAGCTATATATGACACTTGTAGGTAAAACCGTAAAGGCAAGGCAAGATGGATTTTCTTTATACTCGGCCAGCACCATGCACTGTTGGGAAGGAATGAAAGGTGTCTAACTAGCTTTGTGGTGTTCCTGGCGACCACATCCGAGGAGACGTCAACGAAGGAGCCAAATTGCAGCGCTGGCTTACCAAAACCTCATAAACGACACACGATTGGAAGGGGGCTCACCAACGTCTTGTAGTAACACCATGTTGCCTTGGCAGTGTAGTTCACGCTGCCTTCACACACTCCAACCAGTAATTGTGCCATGACGCAACCGACATGGACGCCAAAGCTCGAGCCTTTTCTAGAAAAGCAATGGAACTGCTTAACTTACGTAAATTATGTGGCCGATATGCGATCATCAAATATTGATTAGAAAAGAAAAGGAAAACATGGATATTTATAAGAAAGGATGTATATGAAAAGCAATGGAACAACTTAAACATGGTCACAACATCCTCTAATTATCTTCCATGTGCATTACAATCTAACAAAATTAAAAATCTTATGTTTCGGAATTTGAGGCACAAAAGCAACCACCTTAAAGAACTATAATGCCATGCATGAACACATACTTTAAAAGAGTACCGAATCAATATCAGTATGCATATATCTTAATTAACCACTACCTCTACTCACCTTGATTGTCCTATGCTGCACCAGGTGCAAAACTATGCCCATCAGACGGTTGCTCAATTCATCCTCTGTTATTTTACCTTGATTCACCTGCATTTATCAAGATTTTGCTATTGTGAGCTACAAAAGTAAAACTGAGAACATAATTAAGCACTTCTACTTCAAAAAAAAAAATGATGTACTTCTGCATTCACATAATGAATAACGACATCACATGAAAGGAGTGCCTACTTGCATCTTTCTAATAACTCAAAAGAGTAAATTCCGCAAAGATGTAGTTTTCCTGTTAAAGTATCAGCAAGAAGCACAATCCACTAGGGATGAAAACGGATGGACCTGACTGGTGCCACATTTGTGCCACATTTGTATTCACTGTTTTTGCGGTAGCAAAAACGGATAAAGATACCACGGAAATGAAGGCAGAACCAGATACAGACCGAATACGGTGCAGACACAAAGTGATGCAGATATTGTCCGAAACAAAGAAAACCCTTGAATCATGCAAAACAATCTTAAGCATTCAAACATGGCAGCAAAGTTGTTCCCTAATTCTAGCGTGGTCCTTCATTTACTATGGAATAAGGGAAGCTCAAACCTTGGAAGCCTCCACGAATGCATGAAGGGATTACATATGGTCGCCAATTTTGGGAAGAGCCGCTTTGGAAGTTCGGATTAGCAAGGTCATGTGGGATTGGTCAATGCATATCAAGCCTAAAATGGAAATTCCATATTAGCCGAAACGGAAATTCTGTTTCTGCGTCTGATCTGCTGGAAAACACTATTCGTTTTTGTTTCCGTTTCCACAAACAAAAAAATCCATTTTCATTTCCGTTTTGCAAAATTCCATTTTCGTTTCCATATTTTCATTCCATTTCAATTTTTTCACGGAGAACTCGGAAACTTTCCGCTCCACTTTCATCCCTACAATACAGAAGTGGGTAACAAGGTAAAAAAGGGTGCATCAGACCATTGACAAGTGGGCATCAGCAGGCAATTGGCAATATACATGAAAAATAGCGCAGCACTGACAGTTGGGGATCACATTATAAAACAAAGCATGCATATAGATAAATATCTCACATATATGATCAATCTATAATTATCTATCTCCATATTGTCCATATTACAGATAAAAAAAATACAATGACAGATGGGTAAACATAATCGGGTTAATCCAATGTTTATGCACGCAACAACCATGTAGACTTTAACATGTATGCCCTAAATAGACTATTGAACAATATACCGAGATACAAGAGAAATCTCATATTACAAAGTAACACTACCAAAACTGTGATAACCTGGCCACAATGGTACGAAATTAAACGAGTAAAACAATTGGAAAGAACCAAATCACATTTTCATATGGCATGACGAAGCGATAGTATGGGGACTCATTTTCCTTCCCTCTTTTCTGTACAAAACATCAACAACACTTCATTCGTTTCATGGTTGCACTGCTTGGTTGCAGTAAGAATTGATTAAAGTTTATGTGCATTTTTGCAATGAGAAGCAAGTGTGGTAGATCACATGCCAAAGGGATGTATAATTTTGCCATCAAATAGATTAAAGAAGTTCAATGACAGATGGGTAAACATAATCGGGTTAATACAATGTGTATGCATGCAACAACCATGTAGACTTTAGCAACATGTATGCCCTACATAGACAATTGAACAATATACCAAGATACAAGAGATATCTCATATTATAAAGTAACACTACCAAAATTGTGATAAGCGGGCCACAATGGTACCAACTGAAACGAGTAAAACAAGTGCAAAGAATAAAATCACATTTTCATCTGGCATGACAAAGCCATAGCATGGGAACTCATTCTCCTCCTTTCTTTTATGTTCAAAACATCAACAACACTTCATTCGTTTCATGGTTGCAGCTTGGTAATTGGTTAGAGTTTATGTGCTTTTTTGCAATGAGATACAAGTGTGGTAGATCACATGCCAAAGGGATGTATAATTTTGCATATATTTAGCTTTTTGTAGAAGTTATTAGTATCAAATTTTATTTACATGGGTGCAACAAAGACATGCATATACTATGTTTATTTGCAATTTCCCATAGCACTAACTAAATGTTGTCCAGTTATAGTTACATAAAATTTAGGAAGAACATGGAGTAACCTATCAACATCAGAAGCTACAAACAAACATATGCAAAATTTCTTCATACATAGCTTGATCTGGAATTTTTTTTGGGCTCAAACAGTCAATCATATAGTTACACGTCAAAATATCCATTCAGAGAGTAAATACACACGGCGCACACAAACAAAAATTAAAATGTAGCTGATATGGAAATCAGCTTCTGGGTGGCAAAACGAGAGTACCATGGTCATTGCCAAGAAGAGTCGCCTTCCTCATTGGTCTACCACATCCTCGCGTGCCACCCCTTCAAAAATGATGATTACAAAAGAATACATCAATAAGATCATAAATCAACATAAAAAAATAGCATTGTTCGAGGGGTGACATAGAATGTAACCGAAGAGTAAATGGATAACACTGAAGGTATTCCTAGTTATCTCTGCATACCATTGATTTTTTTGAGGCTTTCCCACCTCTATTGTGGATATGGAAGCATCCCTGTCAACATAAACCTGCAGCCAAACCAAAGCATGTGTAAAGCATCATGATCATGTAGCAAGAAAAATAAACCTCCAGAGATGAGACCCAACTTATAAATTTCAGGATCAACAACAACATGGAATGCATAAATGTTCAGTATATAAAATTCAGGAGTACCTTATAGCTGGGAACGGTGTTTGGAAGGGAGGAGCTGCAGGCCATCTACCGGATATGGCTGAGAATCATTGAAGCCACGGAGCTGTAGGACAACCTCATTGCACAAAAGTTCCCTCATAGGCCCTGTTATACGGTGCGCCTGAAAAAATCATTAATACATATCTACACATATCGACT
The DNA here is from genome assembly GCF_022539505.1 of Lolium rigidum. Lineage (NCBI taxonomy): Eukaryota > Viridiplantae > Streptophyta > Magnoliopsida > Poales > Poaceae > Lolium > Lolium rigidum. The sequence continues at coordinate 303,360,342 of NC_061513.1, forward strand.
TCAATGCCCCACAAATTGCAAGAAACATGTCAAATAGATCCACGAGTAGTTAAACAAGTTGATGGTTAATAAGATGCAAGACTTCAATTGAAGCACGAGCCATCATTTGGTTACCAAGATCATAGTACACCTACAGTTAATAGGCACCGGTTTTCACGAAGAAGACATAGATCCAAGTTTCAGAGATACCAAACACTCGTTTTTAAAATAAAAAGTAGTTTCTGATCACATCACAATCTGCTACTAGTGGTAGTAGGATCCATTCTATACTTCTTGAAGCATAATTAACAAGGCAGGATTTTTCTCAAAACCATTGGGTAAATCAACCATCTGCTATGCTACTAAGGAATTTGCAAAGGGATGGACAGACAAGCAAGAGTATGCATCATCCCAGGGAGACAAAAGAATTTACCAAGAAACAAAGAGAATGGGTTAGGGTTCGCTACCATCAATGAACCTCAGTTGGGCTTGCGGGTGGGTCTCGGTGACTCCACACCCAGGACAGTCCAGTTTCAGCATGGGTTTGCTGGCTGGCTACATCGGCTTTGCGCAGTCTAGCCGGTGATCATGCCATGATGCAACCTCCATGGACGCCAAAGCTCAAGTCTTTTCTAGAAAAATGATGGAACGGCTTAACTTACATAATTTGATGCGTATATTCATAAAAGATTGGTTAGATACGAAAAGGAAAAAAAAGGGCTATTTATAAGAAATGAGGTGTATGAAAAGCAATGGAATAACTTAAGTTATATAATAACATAAATAAACTTTCTACAGGAAGAATTGTTAGAACTCAAATACTCTAGAAAACATGGTTTAGACCGAACAACCAAATCTAGCAAGAATGCAATCATCTGACATAATGAATTCAGAAGTTAATAGTAAGTGTGTGATGCCAGCCATTAAATGGTGCATGCCAAAGAAAAGTGCTTGAAATGTACAAGAACATGGAGGTGTAGAAAAAAGACTAATACTTCAGATCGATCCCAGGTAATTGAAAGGAGAACAATACTAATATAGTATGAAATACATAAATTAAACACGTTGCTGCTCTTAGCCTGCAATTTCTTTTGGCTTTTTCGCAATGTTGTACCTCTAAGAATATAGATGCTAACGTTTTTCCTAATATAGAAGAGCACCCAGATTTTTATGGAACTCATGGAGTAAACTTAGAAAAAGAGACAAACTTATGCAAAATGATAGTTTGAAAATCTAAGACTTTTATGAAACTCATGGAGTAAACTTAGAAGAGGAGACAAACTTATGCAAAATGATATTTTGGTAAGCTAAGAAACGAAGTGCAACAGAATAGTTTTACAAACAGATGTTATAATATTATAAGATGCAAGAGAAATACTACAGAAATGAAGAAGCAAGAGACACACTAAGAACACTAAGGTCCAGCATATTAATTATAGAAAATTTACAAGGAGCACATCAGGTGCATGTACATATTCTGCTCCCGATTGCAGGACACAATCGTACACCCATATTACATAATTCACACGGGGTATGTACACTAGGCCAGTGCACATATAGATATAAATTATTTAAACATAAAACTGAGGAGGCATGCATATATACTAACCGCTCAACTATGCAAGATTAACATGTTCAACATGTTGCACGACACATAAAAGAGCAATCTTCCTATCAAGACAAATACCCGATCAGTACTGCCCCATCAGAGAACACATAACCAAGGATACACGCGCCAATAAACCTCATTATTTCAGGCAATTAATGGAAGAAAACCAAGAACTCCGATACATGCATGGTACCTTTCATAGCAGCGGAAATGAAAAACATTGGCACCCTCTTCACTTTCCTAACGGAGATGAGCACCGTGGTCAAGAAGAAACCTGATGGCAGGCAGGTCGCCGCCGGGCATGACATGCACCCTGTGCGTCTTCTTGCTTAATTAGAAGTAGGAACGCATCGGTATAAATGTAATAAAAAGTCGAGTACGAAATCGGTCGCTTCGATATCAATTCAGTAAATACATAGACAAGAGGAAATAGGTAACAAGCCAACAATGATAATGTAAGCCAACAATAATATAAGGAGGTGCTTCAGGTGCTACAGTAAAGTAAAACAAATGTAGGACAGTGACAAAAATATGTCATGTACATGGTACAAGCAGTTTAGGTGTCAGGAGAAAAACTATTGAGAATCTAGAAATTCTTTATTATAATACTTGGTTTAAATTCACTTACCAGCTTATTTATACATGAATAATATGCCCAAAATAGCAAGGACAAACATGTTAACTAAATGGGAATGCATAAACATCCCCATTGAACTAGACTTTGGAAGAATGCCTTCATTACTTATTGAATATATAGTGATGAGTTATCATTCATATTGTGCATTTTATTCCATAAGGTGTTACAAAATAAGATCAAACTTTGATGGTTAACTTTTATTGGTGCATCGCTAGTAGCTACTCATCGTCACACAACAGAACTTTCAAATACAGTATAGTACCATGATACCGCCTTACTGTCCGTAAACAGCAAGAGTTTCACACACAATATGGTAGTATAAGTATGGGATATAATCAAAATGAGAAACCTTGCTTATATGCATGTTGTGCAGACAGAAGAAAACTATGCAAAAAAAAAGATCACAGTAATATCATTAACACTGAAAGTTAAGTGTTTCACTCTCATTTTGTTTGTGTTGAATATAGCTAAGAAGGACCAAACGCAGTGCTCGGCTAAGAAGGACCAAACACAGTGCTTTTACAAAGTTGTAGTTATTCAGTCTTTTTCATGGTATGTTTGCTTGAACTGATGGTCTCTTATTGATAATCCCAAACCATATAAATTACTTATTCCCAAACATAATATCTCATATTTTGTGTAACGCCATGCCACAATTGCAACAGCAGATGGCAGATTTACATGGTGGGCGCATCCATGTTTTATCCGCTGCTTACACATACGACATGGCGAAGAACCCTTGCGAAAATGGACATATCACACATCAGATTTGCATGGATGGATGCATGGTGTCTCCACAGCTTACACATTCTACATGGAAAAGAACCAGTGGAGGAGGAGGAGAGGGGGCTCACCGGGCAGCGGCATGGGAGGTGGTAGTCGGCGGCAGCTAGCACCACCGGTGCAGACGACCGGCATCTCGTGCAACCCCAATGCCACTCACGCGCCACGGCGAGCTCCTCCCGCCGGCCATGACACCGTCGGCCTCCTTGTCCTTGTCCCGGACGAGCGCCGGAGCCGGAACTACGGGGCCGCGATGTGTAGTAGGAGGTCAAGGAGAGATGCGGAGAAGCCATGCGTGGCCGCGATGCGTCGCCCTCAACGCCGGCCTCCGCAGGAGGCGCTACGGTTTGCACGAAGGCGACGTGGATGGTTGAATCGAAGGAGAAGATGAGGGCGGTGGCGGTTTGCGTCGGCAATGGCGGTCATCCCCGGAGAGAGATGGGGATCGAGAAAGGATAGGTTGTGTTGTGGTCTCCGGAGAGGCGACGTTCACGGTTGGGTCTTGGAAGAGGACGCGGGCAGATGGTCGAGATTATTGTTTTCAACGGAGTGATTCGCGGGAGTCTAGTCCAGATATGGACCTCATTGGCTTGGTGCGAGACGACGGGAAAAATCCCGTTAATTAAGGGTTGCTTCGGACTTCCTCCGGTTAATTAAATGTGCGATTATCATAATCCCATTGATTAAGGTTGCATGATTGCTCCGCTGGATAGCTGGAATCCCGTTAATTAATTCAGTACTAAAAATTAATTTTGGCTGCTATGTTTGTGTGGATAGCTTGCTTTTTGGTGAGAAATGATCGAGACGGATTGGTTGCCATTTTGGATATTAAAGGTTGCATCTCAATTTTCTCTTCTCTACTTATTGCTGTTTTCTGGTACGTAACAAGTTGCAGGTCCCCACTCGTTGAACCATCCATTTGCTCAGCACGACAAGTACGAACACGATTTCTCCCTTTCTTCAGCCTCTTCTTTCTGTTTGAGATAGAAAATACTGTAGTTTACTATTGGTTAAAGCAAACCATTACAGAAAATAGAGTCCAGAGCCACATTGTAGAAAATAAGAGCATCTCCGGTCGCGTCCCCTAAAGCGGCTTTCAAAGATTTTTTGAGGCGCCGGACATTTGATCGGCCCTAGTCGCGGACCAAAGGGTACCTTGAATCTGTTCCCGCTCTACATGAGACGTTTCGGACGCACAGGACAGAGCGCCAAACCGCGTCGCGAGTGGTGGGCTCGACGCGTCATTGACACGAAAGTCCAAAATTCGTCCGCCTACCTCTGGTCAAGCGACGTTAATGGTCTGGCGGGTTTCCAGGCGGCGCAGTGAAGCGTCTCGTCGTGCATGGCCGTCCACGTAGGCGTTTATTGCGGCCAACTCCCCGTTGGCGCTTCGCCTTCCGCAGCACCGCCCTTTAATTAGGCGCCGCAAGTGCTACTAGATTAGTTTTAGGTTTAAATTTCATCGAATTTCGTTCAAATCCATGTAATATATAGCGAGTTTGAATGAATTCGACTGTTTTCGATTAAATTGAAAAAATCTAAATTTCTGTTTAGGGACGCTAGACGCCAACCAAACACGGCACGAAGAAACAACATCCCCAAACGCTAAAAAGAGCAGCAAACCAACTCTGACGCCATCTTCTTGATGTCCAGAATCACCGTCCCGTGACGAACAATATAGGTTATGTGTTCTTGTTTCTTATAAACCAACTCCGTAAAATTACTAGCAAAACTCCAAAACTTTCTTTATTTATTATTACAAAATTCTTAATGAGCTCTGGCTGTTTTCGGAAACTCGTGGCAGATAATCAACAACAAAAGGGCAAAAAACACGACCTATGACCAAAAAACATGAGCTTCCACCAAAAGTTATGGCGAAGGGGGAAAAAGATTTCTACCATGCTATTACATCTCCTGAATGGATCGGGAGCATCACAAGGATGATGTATGTTACTGCCATGACGGCTGCTTGGCATCATCACAAGGACCAAAATGTTACATATATAGGCCACGGACGCAGGCATAAGACGGACAGCAAGGGAGTTTCCGACGTGTCCTTACTGCTTGGTCCCAAACAAGCATCGCATTCTCAGAGCACCAACTTGATCCAAGAACCCTGGAAAACAGTAGTATAGCATATCAAAACTACAGAGCCTAGACAATGCTCTAGCAATGCAATGAAGACAAGGACCATACATGCTAGTTAATAAAGGCAACATTTCAGGTTTCATTTTGTAGAAGCAATTTGCAGAATCACGGGAATGTATAGTGGCAACTACTTCTACTGCAATAGTGTAACAAATAGTAATAAATAATAGCTAGCTAGCTAGCTGGTAGATTTTGAAGCCACTAACGTGCCAACTTGGCAACAACAAGAACATTTATCATCGAAGCTTTTTTCTCAAGCAAATTGGGATAGGCTAGATAGACAAACTAGATACCTAGGTAGCCCATCAGTTTCCATTTGCTAAACCATAAACAAGAAATCCTATCAGCAGCGACTAGCTAGCTCATATGCTTCCTATCTAGCTGGCTCAAACGTGCAAGACACTTTCTACCTAGCTAGCTACTATATTCTTTCTGCCCAAACACAAAAGCAAAGCTAGCTAACAAACTAAAAAGAAACACTAATTAATCAATGCAAGTTTAATCAACAAGAGTCTTCTAAAAAAATTCCATGATCTCTTTTCTGGACATACACATCACAGCAAACAATCAGCAGCACATATACATGTTTATATATGCATGAACAAACCACATCACCAGCACAACACAGATACGGCTCGATTGATACACCTGAATCCTTCATACGACGCACAATTGCAGCTCAACATAAACCAATATGCAAAACCACAGTAGGAAACAAACGCTATAGCGGCACACAGCCTTGGAATCAGCCAAAACAGAATGCCAAAACCAAAAAAAGCATATCTTTCCGAAAAGTAATTAGTAAGTTCCAAAAAACAATATTGCATAAACTACTTGTTTCTTCTTCAATGTAGCTGCCATTTGCTAAAAGCAATTAGTAAGTTTGTAAATTCGACAGAGTAAAGAAACATACTACTCAGCAAAAAAAACATAACTGTTCACGGTATACTTGAGAGACAAAACAGGAAGTCCAGAAACATTGCTATCAATCGAGGAAACTACAAATAATATCCTTTATGTCAGGCAATGCTCATCAACTGAACTCCGGATTACAACAAGGCAACATTTCAGGTTTCATTTTCATGTTTGAATCCCAACTAAGCCCAGTCGATGCCCAAGATGCAAAACAAAATCGAATTTTCACAGCCAGCCCAGCCACAAGGCTAAACAATTTGAATTACTATAGAACTTAGGCAACTATTGAACATACACAACTAAGTCCTAGAATTAGATTCCAGAGACCATACTACAGAACCATAAGTGCATGTAGTAATCAGGTTCATAGCCAGCACAACAGCAAGATGATGAGATGACCAAACCTTAGAAATCATACCACCACCACTACAATCTAAACCAGCAGATCATTGGCACAGAATAACCATGGAGAGAAGGGAGAACCAGAAATTCACCTGTACCATGGAGACGAAGAAGAGGCGACCGCTGCCACCATCGCACAACAACAGGGTGGAGGTTAGCTGTCTACAACAACCACACATCCGATGCATCCTCAAGGAGCAGTGTTGGAGACAAACCCTGCATGCAGATATAGTATTATGCCAATGCATGCAAACTTCCAGAGTTCGATTGTGCCACAGGGGAACAAGTATATACAAGATAATTCAAGAAAAACCCCAATAAATATCTTCAGTACAAGACAATGCAGAATAGTATTATGTCGGTATATTTTTTTTGAAATCTAATACCACGAGTGAGATTGGACTTGCCAAGTAAATAAAAGGAACTGAACTTTTTTCGGCAGGGAATGCACACATCATGCTACAAATGAGAAAACATAAGCATGGCCATAACTAAATCAAGCACGACCACTATGCTAAAACATGATATCTTACACAACACATCCACAGTCATACCACATCCATCAGAGATTGGCACAATGCCAGATCACCAATCACAATAATCACTCCCAAACACACAAAAAATTACATTGAGATAAAGGCAGCTAAATACTAAATATACGGGTTCAATCAGTGGAAGCTACCTACAACACTCCAACATGTCGTTGGGCGGCAGCTAACCACGATCTACAACGCGGCTCCTGCAACACAATAGAATCACATCAGGGTGTCACCACATCAATCGAGTCGAACCACATGATAGTGAATCCAACCAGGAAACGTCGATCTCACCTAGCAGAGCGTGTGGTACTCCTTATGGAGGCGCTTCAGACAGCCCTTCTCGACCATGTCAAAACCCTATGCGGCCAAAGAAACAGAATCAAATGATGTACTACGAAATCTCTGCCTAAAAATCGAATCAGCTGATGTACTAGGATTGGAATCATTGTCAAGAAGCTACCTTTGTATGCGATGTGAGTATGTGACGAACTTCTGGACATCAGCATCAAAGTAGGTTGGGCCGAGCAGCTCGACATCCCGCAAGACATGGACAACACAATCATAAAATCTGAAGATTTTATTTCCTTGCCGCAATATAAAGCGTCACCACAGATTTGTCATACATCATAACTTTTGAAGTCACATCATAAACCTGAGATATAATTCTAAGTGACGGCAGTAGAAATTCTTCTGCCAAAAAAATTCAAGATCTGGGCATACAGCTAGAAAACGAGATGAAATCTCGATGGGCATCAACAGTTCTTCTCCCAAAATCGATGCAGGCAATACCTATGTGCATGTGTGGGCAGAAACTTGGGGACGAGGCCACCATCTCCTCTGCCTGCTGGTCGCCTCCCCCAGTCGCTGGCATGCAGCCGCACTGCCTCGTCCACGCACGCGACGCAGGCAAGGCGAGTTCGACGGGGCGGCGTCCGTCGATGCACGAACGCCCGCACCGGCGAACAGGCTCACCGCGCCGCTGTGGCTGCTGGGCGACCATGGCGCGCCGCCACTGGCGTTGCGTGAGGCAAAAGGGGATTAGGGTTTGGGTGGCGTTATTTTGTTCGTTTGGAGTGACCTCGACCGTCAATCTTCATCGTAGCTCGTAGACGTGTTGGCCGCACAAAGGGCCTGAAGACTATTCCTGCTCTACTCGTAAGTGTGAGTTAGCTAACAAAAACCGAGATAAACGCCACTATGCTGCATGAATTTTTCAGCTAGAAGCTAGGCTGCATGTAGCTAGGATTCCTAACTAGGATCCAACTATATGAACATACCTCTAATTAGCGATTAGGATGTCCCTCTCCGCTCGAAGAAAGCATGATAATTAAATCCCCGTTGTAGCTGACTTTTATCTACAAGTATAAGTCATGAAAATATATGTATTTAACATTATAATTTTAAAATGATATCACTTACTTGAAGTCCTAGCTCCGCCACTGGCTGACTATATAAAGTTGCATGCATTAATGGCGTCCAAGCTCCACTATATATATATATCTCTCTAGCCAACATAAGAAGCCACACTATATAGCTGAATTGCACTTGTAGTGGTGCGCACTTGTCTCTCCTCGGCGACGCCAACGGGCGATGTCCCTTTGTCGAGTGTTGCGCACTCGCGCCTGAAACACTCCGCAACCATCTCCTCCCTTAAGTGTTTGTTGAGTGACCCTATATCGCACTCGAAAAAAAATTAAATATTTCGTTTTTCTTTTCTTTTTTGTGCGAATTGCACTCTTACTAGCCACTTTCTCTTAACATTTCTGCCTCGCCTACTCCTTTTTCCTCCTACCTTTTCTCGTCATCTCTTTCTCGCCTTTCCCTGTCGCTTCTTTCATGCCACTTTCTCCGTCCTTCATTTCCTATCGTAGCCATTGGTATTAGATTATCATTAACAAAGAAGAAAACAGATAGAGTCACCACTTTAGATGAAAAGTTGGCGTATTTTCAATTTGGCAGCCAAAACACGCCAACAAAAAAATTGTCAAAACACCTAGCTATTTTTTTGGCATTCTAGTATGGGTATAAAAGTGGTGTAAAGAGCAAAAACCAATACACAACTTTGAAGTGTCACCTGCTTTACAAATAGGACTATCCCGCGGAAGATGGTTCTCGACTTATAGTGCTAAATCTCACTTCGCGGCTAATATATATAAACACGAAAAGATTGGGGTAGACGTTGATGGGCCCACAATAGGGTTTCTCTTAAAAAGATATGAGAAAGGGTAACATCTTTCCCTCTTGCATGGGGTCACAATATGGGCATATAAGGATTGTGCAAAGAGAAAATTTACAACTAATCACCACTTTCAATGGAAATCTTGGGGTGGACTAGTTGGGCCCAAGTAATAAAGGTTTCTCTTCAAAATGCACCAGAAAGGAATGGAAAATCTTCACCCACTTTTTTGGGGTCTTAATATGGGCACACAAGGGTGGTGTATACATAGAAGTCACACATAATCACCAATTTGGTGGGAAAACAAGGGGGTTGACATTGTGGGGCCCATATAATAGGGTTGCTCTATAAACGATGCAAGGAAGGGTCATACAAATCCTGCCCGGCCCTCTTGCATGTGTTCCTAATATGCGCGTATAAGGGTGGTGTAAAGATAAAAATTGTTGGAGATGTGCCCAAGAGGCAATAATAAAATGGTTATTATAATATATATCTTTGTGTTTATGATAAACGTTTGCATACCATGCTATAATTGTATTAACCGAAATAATGATACATGCGTGTTATGTAAACAACAAGGAGTCCCTAGTAAGCCTCTTGTATAACTAGCTTTTTGATTAATAGATGATCAAGGTTTCGTTATCATGAACATTGGATGTTATTAATAACAAGGTTATGTCATTAGATGAATGATATAATGGTCACACACCCAAATAAGCGTAGCATAAGATCACGTCATTAAGTTCAGTTTGCTATAAGCTTTCGATACATAGTTACCTAGTCCTTCGACCATGAGATCATGTAAATCACTTATACCGGAAGGGTACTTTGATTACATCAAACGCCACTGCGTAAATGGGTGGTTATAAAGGTGGGATTAAGTATTCGGAAAGTATGAGTTGAGGCATATGGATCAAGAGTGGGATTTGTCCATCCCGATGACGGATAGATATACTCTGGGCCCTCTCGGTGGAATGTCGTCTGATTAGCTTGCAAGCATGTGAATGATTCACAAGATATAATATGCCACGGTACGAGTAAAGAGTACTTGTCAGAGACGAGGTTGAATGAGGTATAGAGATACCGATGATCAAACCTCGGACAAGTAAAATATCGCGAGACAAAGGGAATCGGTATCGTATGTTAATGGTTCTTTCGATCACGAAGTCATCGTTGAGTATGTGGGAGCTATTATGGATCTCCAGGTCCCGCTATTAGTTATTGATCGGAGAAGAGTCTCGATCATGTCCGCATAGTTCTCGAACCGTAGGGTGACACACTTAAGGTTTGATGTCGTTTTAAGTAGATATGGAATATGGAATGGAGCTCGAATGTTGTTCGGAGTCTCGGATGGGATCCAAGACATCACGAGGAGGTTTGGAATGGTCCGGAGAATATGATTCATATATGGGAAGTCATTTTACGGAGTTCGGAAAAAGTCCGGTGTTTTGACCGGAGCTTCTAGAAGGTTTTGGAAGGATCGGAATAGTCCGGAATATTGTGGAAGGTTCCGGAAGTGTCCGGGACGACCCGGGTTGTCTAAGGAAGTCCGGAGGATTCCATAATAGGTGTATCCATGTTTTCCTTAGGGGTTAAGAAGTTTCCCCTAAAGCAGATTCGGATTTGGCAAAAGAGTCCTAGCTCTAGTAGGTTTCGGCTGACAGAAACCTACCGGAACTCTCCCAAACTTTGGGGGCAGGTCTTGGACGACCCAAGGACCTTTTCCACCTATAAAAGGAGGGCAAGGGGAGCCCCAAGAGGTGCACAAGTCGCAGCCCTAGCTCCCTCTCCCCAAACCCTAGCCGTCCCTTCCTCCTCCTCCCTCTTGCACGCTTACGGCGAAGCCCTGCCGGAGATCTCCACCACCACCGCCACCACGCAGTCGTGCTGGCGGGATTCCGAGGAGGATCTACTACTTCCGCTGCCCGCTGGAACGGGTAGAAGGAGGTCGTCATCAACACCGAACGTGTGACCGAGTACGGAGGTGCTGCCCGACTGTGGCACCGTCAAGATCTTCTACGCGCTTTCGAAAGCGGCAAGTGATCGACTACGAGCAACAACGAGATCTAATCTCGTAGGCTTTGGAAATCTTCGAGGGTTAGTCTCATGATCTTCTCGTTGCTACCATCTTCTAGATTGCATCTTGGCTTGTTTTTCGTTCTTGCGGTAGGAATTTTTTTGTTTTCTATGCTACGAATCCCATAAAAAATCACATGGAAACATCACTTTCGAGAGGGAAGATATGGGATGGGCCCACGTAATTGGGTTCTCTTTAATCGACATGAGGAAGGGTAAAAAAATCTCCCCTCTTGAATGGGGGTCCTAATATGGGTATATAGGGGTGGTGTAAAGAGAATAATCACATGGACTCACCACTTTCGACTCAAATATAGGGGTACGTCTCGGGGCCGACCAAATAGGGTTGCTCTTTAAACAATGAGATGCAGGTTCAGGCATCTCCGCCTCTCATGTGTGTTTCCTAATATGGGTATATAAGGGTGGTGTAAAGATAAAGATCACATGAAATGACCACTTACTCCAGAAAGCTAGGCCTATATGTAGCGGGGGCCATTGATTAGGGTTTTTTTCAAATGGTGTGATGAAGTACAGGGGGTCAAGTATGGCATATATTAGTGGTGTAAATGGAAAAAAAATCGCATGAAATAACATATATTTGCTAGAAACCTAGGGGTTTCTATTTTTAACGGCGCAAGTAAGGGTCAAGCATCTCCCTCTCTTCCATGGGGTCATAATATGGGCATATTTGGGTGGTGTAAAGTGAAAAATCACATGTAATCACCACTTTTGGAGGAAAGGTTGGGGTAGATGTTGCTGGGCCCACGTAACAAGGTGTCTCTTCAAAAGGTGGAGGAAGGTTCATAAATATTCTCACAATTACGGGGTCTTTATATGGGTATACAAGGGTGGTGTGAACAGAAAAATCACATGAATTCTCCTAGCCCCTATAGGTGAGAGGAGCAGGCGAGAGGTAAATTAGAGATAACCATTGCACCATGCCCACAGATCAACGCGAACAATGCAAATATTCCATACAAATCATTCGAATCTCCCAACCTAGCTTGCGGCCGCGTACAACGCCCATGGTCTAACCACTCCCAGAGACGACGGTCGTTGCTAAACCTTGCATCTTCGACACAACCCCACCGCCCCACTTGTTACCTCTGCAAGAAGGACGTCACCGATGTCCTAAGCCACATGTCGGCAAGGATGTCGTCGGCTTGACGTCTCGAAAGTTGGAACTTTCTTCCGCAAGACATGTCGCACACCACTACCATCTACCCAAAGAGGACGACCAAACACATAACCCCGTCACCATCCGATGCCGCAACCATCAGGAAGCCAACAACAAAGTCGGAAAAGGATCTCGAGGAGACTCTTACTAAGCACCGCCACATGTAAGGGCCAAAGTGGCGTGTCATATAAGAAGAGCGGATTACTCTTCCAATGTATATATAGAGAGGGGCATGATCAATATCGATGCTCCATGACTCTAGTCTTCACCACATAATGTGTCGCGGTTATCCAACAAATACAATCCTTCTTTTTAGTTTTCGCTACTTGGGATGGGTGAGGGCTCGCTGGACCGTCTATACCATGTCGAGAGAGATCAGAGAGAGGAGGGGGCACACATGACATGCCCAAGTTATCGATATATCAACGAGGTAAGGAAAGAAAAACTTAGTCATTTCTACACATGTACACGTACATGCATGGATGATTTCACTGGCAGAGGTAAGCATGATGTCATGGTGAGTATGGCAAATGGATCAAAGTGGATTACGTGAAATCGAAAGCTAGCTAGCTAGCCAAATGTTTATCATTGTGTGGCTTGATGGGTAGTCATTGGATCAAAGTAAAGTCGATCCTACCGTGTGGTAGTGGTAGCTAGGGATGGCACCCGCAGGGTATGGGTGCGGGTGGAGCCACCCCATACCCGTACCCATCTCCTTCAATCTCACCCGTCACCCGTACCCATACCCGTTGACGGGTACAAATTTTTCCCATACCCGTCACCCGGCAGAATAAATGGGTACCCGCGGGTAAAAAATACCCGGGTTTAAAACACATCAAATTGTTGACAATATACTTGTCGACAACAATACATGACCATAATTTATAAACAGCGGCACAATAATAACTTGAAGTTCATAAACTCACAAAATATAGAGGTAATTTGACAGTAGGTAAGGCCACAAATAAGTATTACAATAAAGTGTGAACAATATAAAAGTTTAACCGAAATAAATGATAATCAACTTAATCTTTTCATACTGGCTGTCAATTATATACACATGGTCGTTGCCAAGTGCCAACCATGCAATTTTCTTACAGACGTGCATATACGTATGTATCTATTTTGCTAGTGCAAGTAGTACTGTACTCCATCAGTACTCTAATTAGCAATTAGTTAGACAGCGGTGCCGGCCGCTAAATCCATGCAACGCATGTACGTACGTAGGACGTAGCTGAATAGTATGTGTATATGAGGGCCAATAGCATGTTTCCAGGAGAGGTGGAGAGTTGGAGATCGATCTGGGACTCTGGCTAGATACGTAGCCTTAGAGCCTACCATAACTTCACGCGGTAATCATGGGATAATATGTCAAACAATAATTTCCTGAGATCAAGGAGGAGTTATTAGTGTGATTATATTTTGAACTTTTTTGGTACGTTAGGATATTATTACGATATTATATAAAATTCCACATGTCAGCATATTGAGCGGGTATGCGGGTACACGGGTATGGGTTCTACCATCCCATACCCATCCCCACACTACCCAATGGGTACAATATTTTTCCATTTATATACCCATGGGTAATTTTTAATCCCATACCCGTATTTCTATTGGGTTTTTACCCGCCGGGTACACGGGTGATGGGTACCCATTGCCATCCCTAGTGGTAGCTGGCCATTATGCTAGCTAGTGTGCACTGTTGGAATGTCAATCCAGCGGGAAACTCACGCGGGAAAGTCCAAAAAAGTCAGTGGAAATTGAACTGGGCAGCAGCCCACCGTCGTGCGGAGCAGGCCCAGCAGCCCAGCGTCGGCAGGCCCGTTTTGCGTCTTCTGATCCAGATCGACGGCCCGAACCAGAGAACCCTAGCACATTTCCGTCCGCTGCTCCTGCGACAACAGAGGCGGCGCCCGTCGGCCACGAATCACGTCGGCGCGGCAGGCCTGCTCGCCGGCGCACGCGTGCGTGCACATCGCGCGCGGCACCGTCGATCTTGCCTGCCTGTGTCGCGCGCGTGGCGGAGGACGGCTTCTGCTGCAGTCCGGCGAGCCGGCCACCAGGACGCACAGGCGGCGACGCAAGCCATGGAGGCTATGGCTGTCGTCGATCTCCACGGGCAGCTCGCGCCACGGGGAGCCCTCCTTCCCGGCGTCCTCCTTGAGGCCGCTCCGCCGCAGCAGGACTCCCTCTTGTCGGTCTCCTCCGACGAGCTCGCCGGGAACAAGTCCGCCGCCGCGCGGCCGGTGAGGCGCCTCTCCTCTTCTCCCTCTCTCTAACCCTAGTACGAGTCAATCTGATTTATTTTGCTGAATAGGATTTTATTGGGGCTGGGATTCTGATTTGCGATTTGCAGTCCGTGTGTGTGTGCTAGGGATCCAAGATCAGTGCCTAGATAATTTTTAGCTTAGAATTTGGAAGCTTTTCGGTGTCCATGTTGTTGGTTCAGTCCTGAGATGACACACTGCAAATTTTGATGCCAATCGCACTTGTTTGCTGTCAGCGCTCCAGCAGGACTACTTTATGAGTTTATCCATATAATAGATCAGTACAAGCTTTGAAGTTAATTAACTTGATGAACCAAAGCAAGAACCCCCATCAATAATTCATTTCGTTTGATTTCTGAATTTAATGGCTCCTGCCTGATTTGATTCTAATTGGAACATTACAGCAACCTACAAAGCTGCAATTTTTGCCTAGAAAATATACCAGAGGCTTCTTGTTCCGCACTAGTTATCCATGAATGAAATGACACTTTAGATGTATGCCCCGTCCATGAGCTGATTCAGTTTTTTTGTTAGTACATTAGCTAATTTCTAGGTTGTACGTAAGCTAGAACCACGTCAGTACAGAGAAGATATAGATGGCTTGCTGCAGATGTTTTGGTGCTGTAAAATTTGTGATGTTTTGCTGCTGCTGTACATCAGCTCATGCGGGTCAATGTGTGCTGAAACTAATTCAACCTAGTGTGGAATCTACTGCATCAGATGCTTGCACCCTATGATAAATCTATAACATGGAACTTCAGTTTCTAGAAAATTTTGCAGCAACCATACAACCCCTGTTTTGTAGTATTGTCCCACTTAGTCAGCAATTTTGTAGTGATGCATGATACTAGCTAGCTATCTGTTATAACCACAAGCAGCAGATGTAGCCACATTTGGATTCTTGAACCGATGGAAACAACAAAATGAAGATGGGTCACTTCATGGACGCATCAGTGTCATTTCTTTTCCCTGCTACTACTTGGATGTATTTGTTGTCCCTGTTTACTGATGACAATGGCACATGACATGAAAATCATGTCGTCTCCACCTATATGATTCTTCTTATTTCCTTGTTGACGCCGTGTTGACCACAGCTTGGTTTCTTGTCTTCGCAGGTGCCATTTCCGAAGCTTAAGAAGGACCATTCTGTACTCTACAGAAGAATGGATTGCTATCACATCTGCAACTTGTGCTGATAGCTTTTGCAGCTCTACATTTCGACATCAAGCTGAACTGATAACCTGAAGGCATTCAGAGTACTTACTCAACTTATTTATTGTTTTGCTGCTGCTGAGGGTCAATCATATGCCCTTTTCTTTGTATTGAGCTGGTTGTGTATTGACTGGAATTTGATACCACACCTCTCACCAGGGAGGGATCAGACCAGCCGAGCAGCATGATGATGGTGTATTCTTCACGGATTCTGTCTCTGCGCCACCACAATAGCAGCGACGAGGAGCTCACGGTGCTTCCCTGGCACCCCAAGGTCATCTAAAGGTACCTCTTTTTTATGTAACATAGATGGTGATGTTAATTGTGATGTTGTAGTGTCATAATGTGAGAATGGTGAGCTGTGCTGGAGCCTTATCCTCGCTCTTAACCACTAATCCTAATATTGTTCGCTTGATGGCATTACAGGCAAGCTGCGGATGTCCCTGAGGACGCTGCCAACCTCGGCGGCGGCGTCGTCCTGCTCTGCTGGCCATGGACAACCTGGACTACCTTGAGTATGAGGTTCCAGGATGGCATCACCATCAAATTGTGGTAATCTCACTCTCTGACCATGGTGATTTCGTATGGATGGTTGCTGCAGTGTTTTGATATTGCTATGATGTTCTGGTTTTGCCCTAGTGATTTGATGCACCAACCTTATTTTTGCTGGTGCTAGTGATGTCCTGGCATTATTTTGTTGTTGTCGCTCATGCTAGCATGATGTTGGGTTAAAATTTCCCATCTGAAGGGTTGGACATGCATTGTTCTAGGTAGGGTTGTTCCTGAATGTTGCTGTTAGTTCGGATCGATTTGGGTAGCTCTCCCATCGATCTGTTTGATGTTTGATGACTAGCCTGGTCCGTTTGCTAATTTGGAAAGCTAGCAAATCTGATGCATATTTTTGTTTGGATGCATGAGATTGTTGATGGAGTTGATCTCTGTTTCCTGCATGATTTGACCAATGGCTTGATCAGCGTAGCATCAAAAACTCTTGACCATCACATGTAAAAGCATTTTACTTTGGACAGTTGCTTATTTGTTAGTTGAAGAAACTTTGTTGCTGTTGTTATTGTTATATCTGCACTCTCGGAATGATTTTTTTGAGTTGGTTGTAGCCTTTTCTTATTCTTATACTACCTCCGATTTAAGGAATAAGGCGCCCTCGTTTTACGTGATTTTCGTTTGACCAAGAATTACTTCAAATATATAAAGATTGTTTGTATGAAATTAGCATCATTAGAAAGTGCTTTTCAATACGAATCCAACGATACTAATTACATATAATATAATCAAGATTTTGTTGCTCAATTTTTATGGTCAAATTTCGTCTTGAAATACGCGTGCGCCTTATTCCTTGGGACGGAGGTAGTATAAGAATAGTGTTTGCTTTGCTGAACATTATGTTTGTTCTTGTTTGAGGATGTAACAAGGATCGAGCTAGCTAGCTTGGGTGAGTTTCGGCTTTTCCCTCGATGGCTTCATGTTTATGCCATCGAGTTGACGCTCTTTTGTGGTTCAGCAACACACATAGTGAGTGTTATTTGCCTCGTAAAGAAGAATGGACTCTGTTTGTGGCTTGTTGTTTATGCACATGGAGCAGATGGAACCACTGAATTGTTGCATGGTGCTGCTAGCTGACTCTGGAATTAACTGTCCATCTTGTGTTTTCATCATCAGCGGGTAAAGAAAGAATAGCAATGAAGAGGACTTGATAAAAGAAGGATCCTTTGGCTCTTTGTAGGTGATGGGGCCTGGTCTGGTCTTGCTGAACTCCCGGCCATCTCGTTGCAGTCAGGCATGAGCCATTCTTGCTCTCTGGTGGCTGCCAAAGCGTTCAATGTAAGAGACAGTTTTGGTTGTGTTGTAATGGTAGACTGGGAGTTGTAATAATCGTTTCCGTGTGCAAGGTCGTGTTGTGTAAAGCTTTGTTTGATTTGTGTCCAATTTATTAACCTGGTTAGAATTGTAGAACTAGATGGCACGATTATATCTAATTTCTGTGTGACCCAAAGGTCGAAAAAATAGTGTGCGCCATGTGAAATTTTGAACAGCATATTTGTAATCTGTAATCAAGATTATGACTTGAACTTTTACATACATGAAGAATCGAGTGGTGCTCTAGTGCTAAAAATAGATGTAGTTTTCTATGTAATCGAAAGGCGAAATTGTACACGCGCATAGCTGACTAGGTAGGTAGATGATAGATCGACCTATCGCGATTTGTTTGGATTTTCTGGAAAATTAAAGAGTTTGATGGAAATGAATGAATGGAAACGTAGTAAGTGGGCGGATCCCCAAATAGCGTCCATGCATGGGATTTAATTCTTTTTTTGGCTGTCGCACGAGAGAAGGAAAAAGAAGAAGGTAAACACTACTATGTATCAGAGTCCGATGGGAAGCGAATTGTCGGACCTCTCTAGCGGTGTCCACCTCGGTAAACCCTATCTATCAGAGTCAGATGGGAAGCGAATTGTCGGACCTCTCTAGCGACGACCACCTCGTTAGATCCAACGGACTAGGTTCCCAGCCAGATTTTCCCCCGTAAACCGCACAGGTTTGCCGACCAAAATCCCGAAATTTCTGGTGATAAACGACTCTCAGATCTAGCCAAAATCGTGACACGCCACCGAGCAAATTTCGGCCCCTCTTCCATCTGCTCACGAAACGCATAGTCACAATCTCTCCCACCGTGGCGATTTCTTCCCTCCAGGTCTCCCCCTCCGCTTGGTTCACGCATGACGCTCGGCCACGAGGAGACGTCGGTGGGGCATGATTGACGGGCGGTTAGCGCAGGTGGTGTGAAAGGCGGGTTAACCAGGCCGTCTAGGCTACAATCAGGCGTCCAAATCTGTGGGCTATTTTCGCAACTACACGATCTGGGGAGAGAAGGTAATTGGAACTGACCTAGATCCACATGGGTGCCTATTTTCCGAATTTTCTGAACACTAGATCCTTTTAGTCCTTTGCTATTTGAAATTGCGAAAACAAATTTAACAACCTACTCCCTCCGTTCTGAAATAGTCTACATTTTAGTCCCAATTTTGTTCTGAAATACTCTACATTCTAGCTTTTAGTCAACAACAACACTGAAAACGAGGTGGTTTTACTCTCTTTATTGGATGTTGTTATTTTCAATGTAGCTTGGATTGGTTGTTCAAATATCTAAGTAGTACTAATAAATGCACTACTAATTTGTCACATTTTTTCTAGAATGTAGAATAAATCAGAACGGAGGGAGTATATCTCTCCGTTCCGTTGGACTGAAATCCAGTTGCATCGGATGGTATCGGATCGAATGAAACAAAGACAAAATCGATCAAAAGAACACGCGCCCTGCATCTGGTGCTTCTTGGAGCTCCAGCGAGAGAAACAAAATCAAGGCGATGGAAGCGCGCGCGCATAGCTGACTCGGTAGGTAGATGATCGATCGATCTGTCGCGATTTGGTTGGATTTTCTGTAAAAATTAAAGAGCGGTCCCGTTTTTGATGAAAACGAATGAATGGAAACGTAATAAGGTGAGCGGATGGAGTTGGTCTAGTCGCGGTCGCGATGGTGTCCACGCATGGGATTTAATTCTTATTTCGGCACTGGAGAGCATATCCAGTCGCATCCCCCAAACGACGTCCAGCAAAAACGACGGATTAGTCGTTTGGGGGACGTCCGCACCAAATTTGCGTTTGGAGGAGGTCCCTTTCCTAGCCACGCCTCCCAAACATGACCTCTAAATAAAAAGTAAGTGTAAAAGTTGTGTCCGGCGTTCCTGATATAGCCTCTATACATAGGAAATGGGCTAGGGACACATGACAATATTTGAGGCACGTTCGGACCAAAACGACCTTTGGGGCACGTGACTTGGACGTTTTTCTGGCCGAATCTCTTTGGGGACGTTTTGGGGGACTCGGCTGTCGGCTGGAGATGAAACATGGGTGCTCCAAAGTCGGGACAAGATTTAGAGCATCCGCACGTACACACAAAAAGAACGCAAGCCGAACCGATCTATGCGTCAGCCGCACGCGCACGTCGCCGGCGGCCATGGCGAAACACATGGCGATGGTTTGGTTCGTGTGCCGCCGCTCCCTATCTTCCTTCCCCCTTTCTTTCCAATAAAAATCGAGGCATGCATGCGCGCGTGGATAGGTCCCTTCCCGCGATCGTGGGCGATTGATTCGCGACTCGCCGATCCGCCGGCACGTAAGTTATTCCGTGTAGCATTGTTGTGAAACAAATGAACGCGAGCCGCACCGATCGACGTAATCTCGGATACTTCCAGCTGCCAGCTAGCGGGCGGGGAGACGGAGACGTGCCGGCTCTCGCGTTCCATCCAGACGCACGCGCGGCGTACGTTCCATCCAGGCTTCCAGCACGCGTTCCTTCACACAGTGGCCTTGACCTGATGATGCGCCGCGCCCAAGGTCAGGAGAAACGCGCCGGCTTCATCCTCGGCGCAGACGAGCAGACGGCGCACCGGCTCTGGCACAGTGACCTGGATCCGGGTGGCCTTGAAGCGCGGGACCTTGAGCACCGGCATGGCGTGGGCGACAGCCAGGTGGGCGACGAGCTCCGGCGTCGCGCCAGCGAATCCACAGCCGGGCTCCGTGCAGTGGCATGGCGCGTGCGGGCACACGATCTCGTGTTCCTGCACCTCGTGATAAGGAACATATGTTTCGCAGCCGTCGTGGGCACACTGCATCCTCGCCACGGCGACCACGGCGTCCATGGCCGTGTTGGGGACGTCGAATGCCGCGCCGCACTTCACGCACGCCCCGTCGAGGCAGCCGGCGCAGGCCAGGTGCCCGCCCTTACACTGCTTCGTACAGAACAAAATCAAATCTCTTCCGCTGTAATAGAATCTGATCAAATCGAAGCGGACGACGAAACGAAGAAAGAAAACGAACCTGGAACACGGGAGGCTTCAAGGGGCGGAGGCAGAGTGGGCACTGGAGCACGGTAACATCTATCTTCATGCTGACCTCAGCCCTCTTCGTCGGGACGTCCTCCGCAGCCACGGCCGCAACGCCTCCTCCAGCCGGTTCGTGAACTACAATCTCCTGATTCAAGGGGACACTGGGCAGCTGCTCCAGCCTCGGCTTCTTGGCGCTGTGGTCGCTGCCCATCTCCATGAGTAACGGCGAGTTCTTGTTCACATCTCTGATCAGGCAGCCTGCATCTTCTCTTAGCTCTGTATTTGGTGCGGCTGCTGAACTTGTTGCGAGGTGGAAGAAGACTAGAAGGGCGTGAGAGGCCTCTGTCAAACTCAGAGGAGCGGCGGATGATTGATTTGATAGTGGTCAGGGAGGAGTAAAAACGAGGCGTGGCGTGCGCACCTAGCCCTGCCACTGGCGGATGATCGGTTCCCAATGCCCGTCCAGCAGTCGTAGCCTCGTTTATTTATTTTTCTATTTTATCTTTATTTTTAATTGGATAGTCCTGCGTGTAAAATTAGAAGATATACCATAGCAATACCGTCTATTCTTATCAATTTGTTCGTAACTATTTCTTGAAATAACTATTTTGTACACGGGTTCGTACCTCGGGTGCATACATGTCCTCCCTATCAACAGTGTGATGAGAGAATAGAGTGAACGAAGACATAGTATAGCTTTGCATATTGTAATCAATAGGGTTTTTTCAATTTGTTAACTTATAAACTATTTTTATTTTGAAATATAACTTGTCGCATATGTTGTCATCTATCTTTACCATATTAATCTATTTCTCTTTGCAATGTGCTTCTTCAACAGCTTGGGTTTCTGAATGCAATCTAGTACCAATAAGCATCAGGATATAGCTCACAACCATGGATCGGAAGGGCATCCAGACTCTCTGGGGTATCACAACAAACCGATAGACGATAGACGCTTATTAACCAACCATCAATATAATAACCTGGTGAGGATCCGGAGGCACCGCAAAACTTCTCACATGCGCCAAATAAGGCCCGCCAGCTGAGCGCCATACATCTGACGGGTTTTACGCACGCCATTGATTCGAAGTCATTTCTGCCAAGGTTGGGGTGACCGGCGACTAGTCTGTTGGAGCAGGGATTTAAGCGCATGTCCACAATAATTTTGCACACATAACCATCCAAATGAAATAAGCATACAATAGAAAATAACTGTGTTGAGTATCCTTTAGTGGCGGTTCGAGATGATGCAAACCTCTCTGTCAGGTTCAACAACATTGGCCCTTACTAGATGCATGAACCACTCCAATTGTTGTTGAAAAGTGTCTAAGGGCATTGGCTCCATCTGAGACAGAGCCATGCAATTGAGATTGGTCCTATAACGGTGTTGTACTTCTAAGCTAGGCTCCACCTAAGATAGAGTCGTGCTACTAAATTTGGCTAATTGGGTCAACGTCATGCTTCTTAGTTTGGCTCTACCTAGGATGAATCCATGCTATTGAGAATGGCACCCTCTGGTGCGGAGTTAAATAGAAATGTTGTTTTGTGAAAAAATAGGAGTTATTTTGTGAGATCTTTCTAGATATATCTCAGTTTTGTCTAAGATCGATTTGTTTTGTTAGGATTATCAAAATGTTTGTGACAATGCAGGTGCAAGGCAATCATTCTAACCAGCAAACAATGGAGTAATAAGATCGTATACGGAGTACAATAGTGACACTGTCGATTCTTCATCTAGCATGAAGAATAAAATCTGGTTTCAATTTGCCATCACTTCACTCGGATGTTTCCCAGTCCTTCGATTGTCTCTGATACAGTGACACCGAGATGCAACTGAAGGAGATATGCCCTAAAGGCAATAATAAAGTGGTTATTATTTATATCTTTATGTTTATGATAAATGTTTATATATCATGCTATAATTGTATTAACCGAAACTTTAGTACATGTGTGATATGTAGACAAACAAGAAGTCCCTAGTATGCCTCTTAAACTAGCTTGTTGATTAATGGATGATTAGTTTCATAATCATGAACATTGGATGTTATTAATAACAAGGTTATATCATTATATGAATGATGTAATGGACACACCCAATTAAGCGTAGCATAAGATCTCGTCATTAAGTTATTTGCTATAAGCTTTCGATACATAGTTACCTAGTCCTTATGACCATGAGATCATGTAAATCACTTATACCGGAAAGGTACTTTGATTACACCAAACACCACTGCGTAAATGGGTGGCTATAAAGGTGGGATTAAGTATCCGGAAAGTATGAGTTGAGGCATATGGATCAACGAGTGGGATTTGTCCATCCCGATGACGGATAGATATACTCGGGCCCTCTCGGTGGAATGTCGTCTAATGTCTTGCAAGCATATGAATGAGTTCATAAGAGACCACATACCACGGTACGAGTAAAGAGTACTTGTCAGGAGACGAGGTTGAACAAGGTATAGAGTGATACCGAAGATCAAACCTCGGACAAGTAAAATATCGCGAGACAAAGGGAATTCGTATCGTATGTGAATGGTTCATTCGATCACTAAAGTCATCGTTGAATATGTGGGAGCCATTATGGATCTCCGGATCCCGCTATTGGTTATTGGTCGGAGTGAGTACTCAACCATGTCCGCATAGTTCACGAACCGTAGGGTGACACACTTAAAGTTGGATGTTGAAATGGTAGTACTTGAATATGGAATGGAGTTCGAATATTTGTTCGGAGTCCCGGATGAGATCCCGGACATCACGAGGAGTTCCGGAATGGTCCGAAGAATAAGATTCATATATAGGATGTCATTTTATGTGAATTAAAATGTCGCGGAAGGTTCTATGGAAGGTTCTAGAAGGTTCTAGAAAAGTCCGGAAGAAACCACCAAGGAAGGTGGAGTCCACATGGGACTCCACCTCCATGGCCGGCCAACCCTAGTGGGGGAGGAGTCCCAAGTGGACTCCCCTTAGGGGGCCGGCCAACCCCCATATGGGAGGTGGAAACCCCACTTTTGGTGGGAGTCCTAGATGGGCTAGGTTTCCCCTCTTATGGAAGGTTTTTGGTTCGGGTCTTATTCGAAGACTTGGACACCAACCCTTGGGGATCCACCTATATAATGAGGGGCCAAGGGAGGGGGCCGGCCACCCCAAGACCACAAGCTGGCCGCCCCATTGAAGTGGCCGGCCACCCCCTCCCAAACCCTAGCCGCCCCCCTCTCCTCCATATCTCCCGCGTAGCTTAGCGAAGCTCCGCCGGACTTCTTCACCGCCACCGACACCACGCCGTCGTGCTGTCGGATTCAAGAGGAGCTACTACTTCCGCTGCCCGCTGGAACGGGGAGGTGGACGTCGTCTTCATCAACAACCGAACGTGTGACCGAGTACGGAGGTGCTGCCCGTTCGTGGCGCCGGAACCGATCGTGATCAAGATCTTCTACGCGCTTTTGCAAGCGGCAAGTGATCGTCTACCGCAGCAACAAGAGCCTCCTCTTGTAGGCTTTGGAATCTCTTCAAGGGTGAGACTCGATACCCCCTCATTGCTACCGTCTTCTAGATTGCATCTTGGCTTGGATTGCGTGTTCGCGGTAGGAAAATTTTTGTTTTCTATGCAACGTTATCCTACAGTGGTATCGAGCCGTGTCTATGCATAGATGGTTGCACGAGTAGAACACAATGGTTTTGTGGGCGATGATGCTCTTGTTATCTTTAGTTTGAGTACTTTGCATCTTTGTGGCATAGTGGGATGAAGCGGCCCGGACTAACTTTACATGACCGCGTTCATGAGACTTGTTCCTCGTTCGACATGCAACTTGTATTGCATAAGAGGCTTTGCGGGTGTCTGTCTCTCCTACTATAGTGAAGATTCAACTTACTCTTCTATTGACAACACTAGTATCACCGTTGTGGTTCATGTTCGTAGGTAGATTAGATCTTACTCGAAAACCCTAAACCACGTAAAATATGCAAACCAAATTAGAGACGTCTAACTTGTTTTTGCAGGGTTTGGTGATGTGATATGGCCATAATGTGATGATGAATATGTATGAGATGATCATTATTGTATTGTGGCAACCGGCAGGAGCCTTATGGTTGTCTTTAAATTTCATGATTAGTATTTCAAAGTAGTTGTAATAGTTGCTACATGAGGTGAACAACCATGAAGCCAGCGCCATGAACCTTGACGCTACGCCGACGATGATGAAAATCATGCCCGTTGATGATGGAGATCATGTCCGTGCTTTGGAGATAAAGATCGAAGGCGCAAAGACAAAAGGGCCATATCATATCACATATGAATTGCATGTGATGTTAATCCTTTATGCATCTTATTTTGCTTAGATCGCGACGGTAGCATTATAAGATGATCCCTCGCATTAATATCAAGATAATAAAGTGTTCTCCCCTCGTATGCACCGTTGTAACAGTTCGTCGTTTCGAAGCATCTCGTGATGATCGGATGTGATAGATTCAACTATTCACATACAACGGGTGTAAGCCATGTTACACACGCGGAATACTTGGGTTTGCTTGACGAGCCTAGCATGTACAGACATGGCCTCGGGACAACGGAAACCGAAAGGTTGAACACGAGTCATATGGATGATATGATCAACATGTTGATGTTCACCATTGAAGCTACATCATCTCACGTGATGATCGGTTTTGGTGTAGTGGATTTGGATCGTGTACCACTTAACAACTATGAGGGATGTTGTATTAAGTGGGAGTTCATTAGTAATTAGATTAAAACATGAACTAATTATCATAAACATAGTCTGAGTAGTATTTTGAATTGATTTGTAGAATTGGCATCCGTTTTCTACTATGCGCTAGTCTTGTTATTGAGATAGAAATACTGTTAAAATCTGACAAGAAACTTTACGGATTGGTACCGTATTGTTAAAGAATCAAGAATTGATTAAGTCCTATTGCAAACTTTTAGTAAACCTCACATTGTTGATTCAAAGAGCTATGATTTCAATTAGTACCTAAAGTTATCTTGTCTCCGTGAAACTTGAAGTTCAAATCTGTTTGAAAAGTAAGGAGCTGAAAATTTAGTTTTCAGAAATAATCAAGGTATGAGATATATGTGATATCTAAGACCTTATTGCAAGATGATAGAATAAAGTTTGGTGAGACTACATAAACTCATAAGTTTTATGGGAATGTACGAAGGTTGAAGACGCAAGGCGTCACAATCCTCCAACTATTGGGGCACTAACGATATTCGCATATCCATGAAGTGACCATCCTTAAATATGCACCGTTACTAAGACTCGTCGTTTCGAAGCATCACGTGATGATCGGGTGTGATAGATTCTACGTGTGCATAAAACGGGTGCAAGCTAGATTTGCACATGCAAATACCAAGGTTAAAACTTTACGAGCCTAGCATGTACAGACATGGTCTCGGAAAGTCGTCATGATATGATGGATAAAATTATGAGTGAAATTGTTCATCATATTACAAAGTTACTAATAGTGAAATACGGAACACTTGTCATATGATGATCAACTTCAAAGTAAGAACCTCAAGGTTATTGGTATTTGACCAACAAACCTAGAAGTTAATGATGTTGAAGTGTTTTTCTGAATAATGAGGAAAGCTAAAAGAGAAACTGCAAAAGATATTTTGGCAAAAAGAAAAGAGAAGACTAGAAAGTCTAGCTCAGGTATATATAAATGATATACATGTTATGGTTGTATTCCTAGTTAACTCACACTATGAAATTCTTGGGTATTAGTACTATATTGGTTGGTATGAAGTGTCATACAAAACAACGCAATACAAGAATACAATGGCCTATGTGACTAACAAGGAATATGATAAGAATGCACGTCTGGAACAAAAATAAAGTGTTATTATGTTCGTCGTTGGCATTCTATTTAGCCCTTAGAATTTATAATAAAGAACTTAATAATTGTTATTTTGCTCTGGTCAAATGAAAACAATAAGTTGTTCAAATTATGACATTACTCCATGTACGATGGATAAGTTATTATAAATATTAATGGTGAAACACACATACATAACAACGACGCTAAAATGCCATAAGGCAAATGATTTGAATTCCACTTATTTGTGGAACCGCCATTTAGGTCATGTTAGAAAGGAACGCATGAAGGAACTCCATGCAAATGGATTTTTGGAGTCATTTGATTTTTGAATCGTTTGGCGCTTGCAAATATTTTCTAAAAAGAATGACTAAAATACCGTTCATAGGCCTAGAGTTGAACGGGCAACTAAATTAGTGGAAAAATACATGATGATGTATGTGGTTCACTGGACATAGTTGTGTGCGGGAGATTCTTCTACTTCATGAAAACTTTCAACAATGAATTGAGTATATATGTGGATATATTCAATAAGGAAGAAGTTTGAAACATTTGAATGGATTCAAATAAATTTCAGCATGAAGTGGAAATCATCGTAATAGAAAAGTCAAATATCTATGATTGGATCATGGTAGAAATATTTGAATTACGAGTTTTAGCGAACATCTAAGAGAGTTATGAAATTGTTCTACAACTCACATTTCTTGGAGTATCATAATGATGATATAGTATCCGAGATATGTATCCAAACTTTGTTGGATTAATGATGAGATAAAATATTATAACGCCATTATAATTTTGTGGATTATGCTTTAGTGACTACCGCTTTTACACTGAATAGAGCATCATCATGATCCGTTGAAATGACACCATACGAGTTATGGTATGGGTATAAACCCTAATAGTCTTTCTTTAAATTTTGGTCTAATAGTTTACAACCAAAATCGGATGAATATCTTTGTTGGTTATCCCCGAAATTTAATTGGGAATTCTTCCCACGAGACAAAGACAAAAGTGTTTGTCAATGTTTCTAAATTCCGAGAAATTGTTTCTAGTGAAGTTTTTGAGTGGGAGGACAATATAATTTGATAAGGTTTATGAACCTGAGCATAATGGTCAGAGTAGCGCAGCATCGGAATTTGTTTCGGAAGCGGCCACGACGATCATGGCTCCCATGACTACAAAGTGTTTTAGCCATGGAGATCGAAGTACATATTGAACCTTGTAGGTATGTTTTACTTTGTGATCAAATAAATGATTTGTGAACAAAGGATTGATTTTGAACAATGATAAACCAACTACAAACAAAGAAGTTATGATGGGCCACGACTCCGTTAAAATGGCTATACGCCATGAAATCCAAGATAGATAAATACTTTTTGAAAGTAAATGGATCTATTAAATTGATGGACTTGGATGGAATATCCTTAAAAGAAGCTCGACTTGTCGGAAAATTGTTTACGACAAAGTTCAAAGAGTTGACTACGATAAGATTAGATCTTCCGTAGTAATTCTTATAGTCTATGTGGATTATTCTAGTAATCACTACATATTTCTTTTATGAGATATGTTAGTAGGATGGAAAAATACACTACTTAACAGAAGTGTGTATTAAAGGTGTATACTAGATACAACCAAGAGTTTTGCTGGTCCGTGGAATACTAGATAGCTATACAAGCTTCAATTGGATGAAGTAAGTATCACGGAGTTGGAATCTTCACCAGATGAAATAGTCAAAGAGTTTTTGATTTCATCAGAGACGATGAAGAGGCTTGCATTTGCAAGAAATTAAGTGGGAGCGCTAAGACACATTTATAATACTTTATGTAGGTGACATATAGTTGGTTATAAATGATGTAATTATATACTTGATTAAAAGGTTTCATTGAGAATTAACTTCAATGAAAGGATATGGACTGAAACAAATTTAGTGTCAAGATCTATGAAGATAGATTGAAACACATAAATAAGTTTAAGTCAAAGTACATATGATGGATATTGAAGTAGTTCAATATAGAAATATTAAGAAAATGTTCTTGTCATGTGAAGGTTTAACAAGACTTGAGTGTATCCGACACTCAATGAGTAAAAACACATGAGTGATTATAGATCACGAATAATATGTACACAATCGGATATCATGTGCTATAAAGTGTTATGAGCATATACCGGAATGATTCATATGATGATCATTGGACGACGAGTAAGAATTTCCTTGAGTACTTTAGAAGAACTAAGGATATATATATATTTTTGTATGAAGAAATGACAAACAAATCGGCTGTAAGGTGTTACACCGATATTGGTTTTGTCACATATAAAATATAATTTCAATCTCAAATTAGACTAAGTGTTGTTTAAAAGGTAGCACAATGAGCTAGAAGTTGTCTATGCTAGATTTAGAAGAGTTCTAAATATTGTGACGGATTCTACAAAAGAAGGCAGAATATGTCATTGTTTTGACAAATGACAAAGGATGTTAAAGTTAAGAGGTTCTTTGAGAACTTGGTGTAGTTCCGACAGAGTCAGAATTTTGAAGCTATATTGTGTGTGACAATATTAGTGACATATTTCAGACAGCGGAATTAAGGTTCCACCAGAAGATCAAACATATTTAATGCCGACTCATTTGGAAATGAGTAATGCGTTGAAGACGCAAATGAATTACAAAATACATACGTTTACGAGCGTGTCGGATCCGTTGACTAAAAACCTCTCCCGTGAGCAATACATGATAAAACACCGGAAGGCCAAGGTGTTATATCTTTACAAATGTAAACTAGATTATTGACTCTAGTGCAAGTGGGAGGCTGAAGGAGATATGCCCTAGAGGCAATAATAAAGTGGTTATTATTTATATCTTTATGTTTATGATAAATGTTTATATATCATGCTAGAATTGTATTAACCGAAACATTAGTACATGTGTGATATGTAGACAAACAAGAAGTCCCTAGTATGCCTCTTAAACTAGCTTGTTGATTAATGGATGATTAGTTTCATAATCATGAACATTGGATGTTATTAATAACAAGGTTATATCATTATATGAATGATGTAATGGACACACCCAATTAAGCGTAGCATAAGATCTCGTCATTAAGTTATTTGCTATAAGCTTTCGATACATAGTTACCTAGTCCTTATGACCATGAGATCATGTAAATCACTTATACCGGAAAGGTACTTTGATTACACCAAACACCACTCTGCGTAAATGGGTGGCTATAAAGGTGGGATTAAGTATCCGGAAAGTATGAGTTGAGGCATATGGATCAACGAGTGGGATTTGTCCATCCCGATGACGGATAGATATACTCCGGGCCCTCTCGGTGGAATGTCGTCTAATGTCTTGCAAGCATATGAATGAGTTCATAAGAGACCACATACCACGGTACGAGTAAAGAGTACTTGTCAGGAGACGAGATTGAACAAGGTATAGAGTGATACCGAAGATCAAACCTCGGACAAGTAAAATATCGCGAGACAAAGGGAATTGGTATCGTATGTGAATGGTTCATTCGATCACTAAAGTCATCGTTGAATATGTGGGAGCCATTATGGATCTCCGGATCCCGCTATTGGTTATTGGTCGGAGTGAGTACTCAACCATGTCCGCATAGTTCACGAACCGTAGGGTGACACACTTAAAGTTGGATGTTGAAATGGTAGTACTTGAATATGGAATGGAGTTCGAATATTTGTTCGGAGTCCCGGATGAGATCCCGGACATCACGAGGAGTTCCGGAATGGTCCGAAGAATAAGATTCATATATAGGATGTCATTTTATGTGAATTAAAATGTCGCGGAAGGTTCTATGGAAGGTTCTAGAAGGTTCTAGAAAAGTCCGGAAGAAACCACCAAGGAAGGTGGAGTCCACATGGGACTCCACCTCCATGGCCGGCCAACCCTAGTGGGGGAGGAGTCCCAAGTGGACTCCCCCTAGGGGGCCGGCCACCCCCATATGGGAGGTGGAAACCCCACTTTTGGTGGGAGTCCTAGATGGGCTAGGTTTCCCCCTCTTATGGAAGGTTTTGGTTCGGGTCTTATTCGAAGACTTGGACACCAACCCTTGGGGATCCACCTATATAATGAGGGGCCAAGGGAGGGGCCGGCCACCCCAAGACCACAAGCTGGCCGCCCCATTGAAGT
Source organism: Lolium rigidum (assembly GCF_022539505.1). Taxonomy (NCBI): domain Eukaryota; kingdom Viridiplantae; phylum Streptophyta; class Magnoliopsida; order Poales; family Poaceae; genus Lolium; species Lolium rigidum. Next base: position 303,391,154 of record NC_061513.1, read on the forward strand.
GGCCGGCCACCCCCTCCCAAACCCTAGCCCCCCCCTCTCCTCCATATCTCCCGCGTAGCTTAGCGAAGCTCCGCCGGACTTCTTCACCGCCACCGACACCACGCCGTCGTGATGTCGGATTCAAGAGGAGCTACTACTTCCGCTGCCCGCTGGAACGGGGAGGTGGACGTCGTCTTCATCAACAACCGAACGTGTGACCGAGTACGGAGGTGCTGCCCGTTCGTGGCGCCGGAACCGATCGTGATCAAGATCTTCTACGCGCTTTTGCAAGCGGCAAGTGATCGTCTACCGCAGCAACAAGAGCCTCCTCTTGTAGGCTTTGGAATCTCTTCAAGGGTGAGACTCGATACCCCCTCGTTGCTACCGTCTTCTAGATTGCATCTTGGCTTGGATTGCGTGTTCGCGGTAGGAAAATTTTTGTTTTCTATGCAACGTTATCCTACAGCAACAGCCAACAGTAGTAGCCTGCTTCAAGGAACAGTAAACAGTAGAATGAACACCGACTAAATTTGGTGTAGCATGCTTGGCCGTTTGGGTCCACCGGCCGTCACTACGGGAAAAACTGCCGTTGCCGTGCTGGCAATCATTGCCGTGAGCCGCTGCACGGCAAAGATTTCTTTGCCGTGCGCAGCACGAAGAACGCATGGCAAAGCCAGGCTGGACGGCAAAGACTTAGCGCAGCGCACGGCAATGAACAGATGCACGGCATATTCAGCAGTGACGCACGGCAAAGAAACATCTCACGGCAAAGCCTAAGCAGCACGCATGGCAAAGAAATGTATCACGGCAAAGACCCTGGAAGCCGCACGGCCAAGAAATGGTGCACGGCAAAGGTTCTGGACGTTGCCGTGGTGCCACCTTTGCCGTGCGGCCAGAACAGATGCACGGCAAAGGCTCCTTTGCCGTGCGATTCTTCTTTGCCGTGCGCCACAATTCATTTTATTTGTTTTTCTTTCTATTTTATTTCATCTAATACTCATAATTATTTTTTTAATTAGTTTTACTTTTTCATGACTGTTTATTAGTGTTACTTAAGACAATGTGCAATACAAAATTACTCTTAATGTTCATCCCCCACATATATCAGGGTTTCGGACCAATCGGCCGCTTCGGAAAATTTGCTAAGTGTTATCGCCCAAATGTGAGGAAGGTCACACCGAGAAGCTACTTTTGCACCATTACTTCTTGCACCACACTTTGACACATATCATAGGTCCACATGCAAGATTTGGTGGGGTTCCGGTGCTCCGGCGGTCGTTCTCCCCCTCCTTCCCCCAAAAGAGCGGAACGTGTGCCCCGGCGGGTCTACCCCCCTAGATTTCTCCGCGCGAGGGTGCACCAATGTAACTTTTAATTATTTTAGGTTTGTTTAGGACATATACACATGGATAACCAAGATTGGGACCCTTTGGCACATATACCCGCAGCTAGAGCCATTATCACACGATCGAGGGTGTGCACGATCTCTTGGTTAGGGTTTGGTGTAGGGTTAGGGCTAGGGTTTAGGGGGTAGGGCTAGGGTTTAGGTTAAAGGTAAGTATTTATGGTTAGGTATAGGTTTAGGGTTTAGGGTTAGGGTTAGGGTTTATGATGCATGGTTCTGCAGCTCCGGTGTCGTGGTTTAGGGTTTTAGAGGGGTTTAGTGCTCGAAGCCTCCCCAGTTTAGGGTTTAGGGTTTAGGGGAGGTACTTTTGTACTATTAGACCTTGCACCACACTTTGACACATATCATAGGTCCACATGCAAGATTTGGTGGGGTTCCGGTGCTCCGGCAGTCCTTCTCCCCCTCCTCCCCCCAAAAGAGCGGAACGTGTGCCCCGGCGGGTCTACCCCCCTAGATTTCTCCGCGCGAGGGTGCACCAATGTAACTTTTAATTCTTTTAGGTTTGTTTAGGACATATACACATGGAGAACCAAGATTGGGACCCTTTGGCACATATACCCGCAGCTAGAGCTATTATCACACGATCGAGGGTGTGCCTGATCTACTGGTTAGGGTTTGGTGTAGGGTTAGGGCTAGGGTTTAGGGGTAGTGCTAGGGTTTAGGTTAAAGGTAAGTATTTATGGTTAGGTATAGGTTTAGGGTTTAGGGTTTAGGGTTAGGGTTAGGGTTTATGATGCATGGTTCTGCAGCTCCGGTGTCGTGGTTTAGGGTTTTAGAGGGGTTTAGTGGTCGAAGCCTCCCCAGTTTAGGGTTTAGGGTTTAGGGGAGCTACTTTTGCACCAGTACTTCTTGCACCACACTTTGACACATATGATAGGTCCACATGCAAGATTTGGTGGGGTTCCGGTGCTCCGGCGGTCGTTCTCCCCCTCCTTCCCCCAAAAGAGCGGAACGTGTGCCCCGGCGGGTCTACCCCCCTAGATTTCTCCGCGAGGGTGCACCAATGTAACTTTTAATTCTTTTAGGTTTGTTTAGGACATATACACATGGAGAACCAAGATTGGGACCCTTTGGCACATATACCCGCAGCTAGAGCCATTATCACACGATCGAGGGTGTGCTCGATCTACTTGGTTAGGGTTTGGTGTAGGGTTAGGGCTAGGGTTTAGGGGGTAGGGCTAGGGTTTAGGTTAAAGTTAAGTATTTATGGTTAGGTATAGGTTTAGGGTTTAGGGTTAGGGTTAGGGTTTATGATGCATGGTTCTGCAGCTCCGCTGTCGTGGTTTAGGGTTTGAGAGGGGTTTAGTGCTCGAAGCCTCCCCAGTTTAGGGTTTAGGATTTAAGGGAGCTACTTTTGCACCATTAGACCTTGCACCACACTTTGACACATATCATAGGTCCACATGCAAGATTTGGTGGGGTTCCGGTTCTCCGGCGGTCGTTCTCCCCCTCCTCCCCCCAAAAGAGCGGAACGTGTGCCCCGGCGGGTCTACCCCCCTATATTTCTCCGCGCGAGGGTGCACCAATGTAACTTTTAATTCTTTTAGGTTTGTTTAGGACATATACACATGGAGAACCAAGATTGGGACCCTTTGGCACATATACCCGCAGCTAGAGCCATTATCACACGATCGAGGGTGTGCTCGATCTACTTGGTTAGGGTTTGGTGTAGGGTTAGGGCTAGGGTTTAGGGGGTAGGGCTAGGGTTTAGGTTAAAGGTAAGTATTTATGGTTAGGTATAGGTTTAGGGTTTAGGGTTAGGGTTAGGGTTTATGATGCATGGTTCTGCAGCTCCGGTGTCGTGGTTTAGGGTTTTAGAGGGGTTTAGTGCTCGAAGCCTCCCCAGTTTAGGGTTTAGGATTTAGGGGAGCTACTTTTGCACCATTAGACCTTGCACCGCACTTTGACACATATCATAGGTCCACATGCAAGATTTGGTGGGGTTCCGGTGCTCCGGCGGTCGTTCTCCCCCTCCTTCCCCCAAAAGAGCGGAACGTGTGCCCCGGCGGGTCTACCCCCTAGATTTCTCCGCGCGAGGGTGCACCAATGTAACTTTTAATTATTTTAGGTTTGTTTAGGACATATACACATGGAGAACCAAGATTGGGACCCTTTGGCACATATATCCGCAGCTAGAGCCATTATCACACGATCGAGGGTGTGCCTGATCTACTGGTTAGGGTTTGGTGTAGGGTTAGGGCTAGGGTTTAGGGGGTAGGGCTAGGGTTTAGGTTAAAGGTAAGTATTTATGGTTAGGTATAGGTATAGGTTTAGGGTTAGGGTTAGGGTTTATGATGCATGGTTCTGCAGCTCCGGTGTCGTGGTTTAGGGTTTTAGAGGGGTTTAGTGCTCGAAGCCTCCCCAGTTTAGGGTTTAGGGTTTAGGGGAGCTACTTTTGCACCATTAGACCTTGCACCACACTTTGACACATATCATAGGTCCACATGCAAGATTTGGTGGGGTTCCGGTGCTCCGGCGGTCGTTCTCCCCCTCCTTCCCCCAAAAGAGCGGAACGTGTGCCCCGGCGGGTCTACCCCCCTAGATTTCTCCGCGCGAGGGTGCACCAATGTAACTTTTAATTCTTTTAGGTTTGTTTAGGACATATACACATGGAGAACCAAAATCGTTGCCGTGCGCAGGCGGTATGTGTGCCCCGGCGGGTCTACCCCCCCCAAAGCTGTATTGACAAATGCACACTAAATCAACTCAAATATATATTTGAAATGCTAAATTTTTTTGAAATTGAAAGCATGATACATACATTATTAAATAATACACATGTTGAAAAAAACAGGTTTAATATAATGTAGAAATAGAAACGAATGTTGTTGACAATTAAAATGAAAAAAATATAAAAAAACATCTTTGCCATGCGCAGGCTCACGGCAAAGAGACCTGCCGCACGGCAAAGGCCCCTCTGCGCACGGCAAAGGACGGTCGCACGGCAAAGGCGCTTTGCCGCACGGCAAAGAACGCCGCACAGCAAAGACCTTTGGATAAGCCCTGGTCGGGACCGCCTGAGCCACAAACAGCCTATCCACACCGAGCCGCATCGCCCTCGATCTGCGTCCACCGCGCCGCCTCGCCCATCCACCTCGCCCGCCCACCGCCTCGCCCGCCGCCACGCGCGTCCGCCTCGCCCTGCGCCGCCGCCTCCCGCTACCAGCCACGTCGGCCGCCACCACCCACGCCGGCCCGCGCCGCCGCCACCACCTACGCCGACGCGTCGCCGCGCAGCCGTCGCCCGCATGCGTCGCCGCGCAGCCACCACCACCGGGCCCTCCCCTAGCTAGCTGCTGCTGCTCGGGCCCCTGGCTGCTGCTGCCTCCCCCTGTCCTGCCCTGCCCCCTGCCCCTTTCTCCTCCCCTGCGAGCAGCTCCGGCGGCCACCACACCCGCGCCGCTGCTGCTGCCCGTGCCATTGCCGCCGCGCGCCCGAGCTCGGTAGCTTGGGGCTGCCGCGCGCCCCTGGTCCCTGCTGCCCCGTCGAGCCGCCACCACCACCTCTGGTCCCTGCTGCTGCCCCTGCCCGTGCTGCTCGCCCCCGGCCACCACCACCCGCCACCACCCACCTCAGCTCCGGCCGCCACCATCCGCTTCAGCTCTGTCCGCCATCACCTATAGGTAAAATATTACTAGTGTAGATTGTAATGTAGAATTTAGTGTTGATTTTATTGTGTAGTATAGGATTTAGTTAAGTTAATGTAGTGTAAATCAGAAATAGGATTTTAGTATGAACGAAATGTTGAGAAGATGGACATGCGGTGGCGAGTGGGAGGCGCTGGCCGTGGAGTGCGGGTGTGGCTAGTTGAAGGGGAACTAGGCACATTCGGGAGATCGGGCACAGTGAGGTTTTGTGAGTACCGGTGCGTGGATTCCAGCGAATACGGAGGTCACGACCTCCGAATGGTCTAATGAAGAAAAGACCTCGGGCGGGTGCGGGCTGGAATTGTAGCGCGTTTCCAGACCCTTATGGCAAAAATAAGATAATGTGCCGGAAGGAAATTCTTTATGGTGAAGTAATATTGTTATACCACTAATGTAAAAAATTCTTATTCACTTGCATGACTATTTTATTTTTTCGTTATGCAGGCGATGCTTCGAGGTGGACACGAGGGGCGGCGTCGCGGGGGTGTTTGATGGGGCGTTTCGGATCTTCTTAGACGATTCTCTCAGAGGGTCGTTGGTCTTCTTCACCGGCAGTCGATCACGCTTCGAGGGTGAGAATCCGTTCACCTCTCCTGTACCTAGGTTTTTCTTTGTGTCTAGATCACCAAGTCTGCCACGATGCCAAGGCGTCTCTTCCCGACCGTAAGGGTTACGCGGATAAATATGCATTAGTGGTCTCGCATATTATGAACCGTAACTCTTACGGCATTTATCGGGATAGCCGGCGGATGCGTAGTTGGGTACATTCTCCGTGCTCTACCCCGATCCGAGACAGGATCTCGGTAGCGCCTCCCCCTTGTTCTCCGGATGCACACCCCTCTCGGCTTTTTGCCGAGACGTGTATCGGGAGAGCAGCGGGGAGGTGCTGCCGAAATTCTGTCTCGGATCGGGGTAGAGCTGGGAGAACGTACTCAATCTACGGATCCGGCGGCTACAAAGAGATGAAGTCAGAGCTAAGAAAAATTGCTAGGGGCTTTGACCATTCCCTCGAAGCGTTCAACTCCTATGACGTGAACGGGTATCGCTTCGAGACCCATAAATACACAACAAGCCGGCCCAATGCGAAGACAATAAATAGCGGGGTGGTATGTCAAGGTGACGATGGGCTCCATTACTATGGAAGAGTCGAGGATATATACGAGCTGAATTACGGGTTTCAGAAAGAGCTAAATCCCGTCGTCTTCAAATGTCATTGGTTTGACCCACGTCGGGTGAGACGGGATCCTGAAATTGGGTTGGTCGAAGTTGAAAGGAACTCTGTTTTTAAGGGAGAGGATGTGTACATCTTGGCTACCCAGGCCTTTCAAGTATTCTATCTCCCGTACGCGTGCAGAAACCCGACAAAACGTCTACATGGATGGGATGTTGTGATGACGGTGCCTTCACGCAATAGGCCGCCCCCGCCAAGCAAGGACTATTACCGCCGCGTAGACCCCTCAGCAAAGAGTGTCGAGTTCTATCAGGAAGAAGGGCTCCCCGGGCATTTCACAATCGCCTTGCCGACTATCGATGACATGGTCGTAGACGATGAACAAGACGATGCGGGCATGGATGGGGACAATGCAGAAGATGAAGCTGAGGATGTTTGTGCCCCGGAAGACCTGAGTTTGCTCGAGGCGTTCAGAGCAGGGATTGACCTCCATGCAGATGGACCAGGATACGTCCAATTTGCATCACTATTTTATATCATAATTTGCTGTTATTCATTGATATATTCCATATTTGGAGATGATACTTATGTTATTTCATCTATTTTGCATGTTTCATGATTATTGGAGGATCGCGCACCGGAGCCGGGATTCTGCCTGGAAAAAGCACCGTCGAATGCAATATTTCGGAAGATCAACAATTGACGGGAATTATACGAAAAATCCTATTTTTCCGGATGACGAAGGGAGCCGGAAGGGGAGCCGAGGAGGGCCGCCATGGGCCCCCTCACAGGCCGGCGCGGGCCCTGCCCTGGCCGCGCCGCCCTGTGAGGAGGGGGCCCACAGCCCCCTCTCGCCTCCTTTTCTTGGCGTACTCCTTCGTCCCGAAAACCTAAGCCCCAGAGGATAGTCGCGAAGAGTCACAGCTGCCTCTGCGGGGCGGAGAACACCAGAGAGAAAAGAGCTCTCCGGCGGGCAGGAATCCGCCGGGGAAATTCCCTCCCGGAGGGGGAAATCGACGCCATCGTCACCGTCATCGAGATGGACATCATCTCCATCACCATCGTCATCATCTCCATCATCATCACCGCCATCTCCACCGCTGCACCTCGTCACCGATGTAACAATTCGGGTTGGATCTTGATTGTTTGATAGGGGAAACTCTCCCGGTGTTGATTTCTACTTGTTATTGATGCTATTGAGTGAAACCATTGAACCAAGGTTTATGTTCAGATTGTTATTCATCATCATATCACCTCTGATCATGTTCCATATGATGTCTCGTGAGTAGTTCGTTTAGTTCTTGAGGACATGGGTGAAGTCTAAATGTTAGTAGTGAATTATGGTTGAGTAGTATTCAATGTTATGATATTTAAGTTGTGGTGTTATTCTTCTAGTGGTGTCGTGTGAACGTCGACTACACGACACTTCACCATTTATGGGCCTAGGGGAATGCATCTTGTACTCGTTTGCCAATTGCGGGGTTGCCGGAGTGCCAGAAACCTGAGCCCCCGTTGGTATATCGATGCAGGAGGGATAGCAAGATCTCAGAGTTTAAGGCTGTGGTTAGATTTATCTTAATTACTTTCTTGTAGTTGCGGATGCTTGCAAGGGGTATAATCACAAGTATATATTAGTCCTAGGAAGGGCGGTACATTAGCATAGGTTCACCCACACAACACTTATCAAAACAATGAAGATTAATCAGTCGTATGAAGCGAAAGCACTAGACTAAAATCCCGTGTGTCCTCAAGAACGTTTGGTCATTATAAGTAAACAAACCGGCTTGTCCTTTGTGCTAAAAAGGATTGAGCCACTCGCTGCAATTGTTACTCTCGCACTTTACTTACTCGTACTTTATTCATCTGTTACATCAAAACCCCCCGAATACTTGTCTGTGAGCATTTACGGTGAATCCTTCATCGAAACTGCTTGTCAACACCTTCTGCTCCTCGTTGGGATCGACATTCTTACTTATCGAAGATACTACGATACACCCCCTATACTTGTGGGTCATCAAGACTATTTTCACGGCGCCGTTGCCGGGGAGTGAAGTGCTATTGGTAAGTGGAATTGGTAAGGGAAATTTCTACTTGTTTGTGCTGATTTTATTTACGCTCGTCTGCTATAACTCATTATGGAGAGATCTTCTCTTGAGTGTTTATTTGGGAAATCTACTACTACTGCAAAGGTAGTGGATGAGGCGCCGGGTAAGGAAGAAATACAATACAAAATACCTATGAAAATTATTGAACGTGTAGTGGGTAACCGATTATACTGGGGATGGAACTGTCCACCCCGGAGATCATTTACTTGTTCTTACATGAATTATGCGGTTTATTCAAGTGTGCAGGTATTGCTATGGATGAAGTGAGGAAGAAACTATTCTCTGTATCGCTGTCTGGTAAAGCGGCGCATTGGTATAAATTACTGGATAATGGGGATTCTCTTGAATGGAATGATATTATGCCCCGGTTTTATTCTAAGTTCTATCCTCCAAGTGAGATTCACAAAGATCGAAATCGCATATATAATTTTTGGCCTCATGGAGGAGAGAGTATTGCCCAAGCGTGGGGGAGATTGAAGTCTTTAATGCTCAAATGCCCCATTCATGAGCTTCCTGGTAATGTTATTATTGATAACTTCTATGCAAGACTTTCTTTTCAAGACAAGACCTTGCTGGATACTTCTTGTTCTGGATCCTTTACACGCAAAAAGGAAGAGTTTAAAAGGGACCTTCTTAATCGGATCCAAGAAAATACTGAAGGATGGGAGAACGACAAGGATAGAGAATCGGGTATAAATTATGATTATAAATGCATTGAAGCTTTTATGGATACTGATAAATTTCGTAATATGAGTGCTACTTATGGTCTTGATTCTCAAGTTGCTGCAAATCTTTATAAAGCTTTTGCCTCTCATTATGAATTGCCAAAGAATAAATTTGATAAGTATCATGAACCTTATAAAGATAAAATTGATTCATCTATAAATAAATGTGTTGTAGTTGAAACTGATGATCATGTTATTCCTGAAGCTTATATTGAAAAAACTCCTTTCCCTGCTAAGATGAAGGAGTATTCTGTTATAAATAGTGCGGTTCATAAAAGTGAAAAGAAACCTATAGAACCTGAAGAACAAATAAAAGTTGAACCTGCTGTTGCAATAATTAAAGATCTTGTGACTGAAAATGTGGAGGATGGTCATATTATTTTTACGTGAAGATGCCTCTAATATTGTTTCGCATCCTAATAAGTCTAGGAAAGCTAGTGTTCCTATGCTCTCTGTTAGAATTGGTGATCATTGTTATTATGGTTTATGTGACATTGGTGCAAGTATTAGTGCTATTCCTTATGAGCTTTACATTGAGATTATGCACGAAATTGGTTCTTGTGAACTTGAAGATATTGATGTGGTTATTCGGCTAGCTAATAGAGAAACTATCTCTCCAATTGGTATTGTTCGAGATGTGGAAGTTCTATGTGGTAAGATTAAATATCCTGTCGACTTTTTGGTACTTGGTTCTGCTTGCTAGTAAGTATTGTCCTATCATTTTTGGTAGACCTTTTCTAAATACTTGTGGAGCTATTATAGATTGTAAGAAAGAGAAAATTTTGACTAAATTTGCTGGTGAATCTTATGAGTTTAACTTCTCTAAATTTACCAAAACTCCTTATAAAATTGATTCGCCTAATAGTGATTTTAAAGTTGAACAAGTGTGCATCTATTGCTCTTGCTCCTAGTAATCCTTTGCGGCAACATTTGGAGAATAGTGAGAGTGAAGTCTTTAGGGAAGAAAGAAATGAGCTTGATGAAATTTTCCTTCATCAACCTATTCTTAAACATGATTTACCGGTAGAAGATCTAGGTACAACACCACCACCAAAGGAAGATCCTGTCTTTGATTTAAAACCATTGCTCGATAATCTTAAATATGCTCATATTGATGATAAGAAAATATATCCTGTTATTATTAGTTCTAAGCTTTCGAGTTTGAAGAAGAAAGGTTATTGGAAATACTAAAGAAACACCGAGGTGCTATTGGCTACACTCTTGATGACTTGAAGGGGATTTCTCCCTCTATTTGCCAACACGCCATTAATATGGAAGATGATGCAAAGCCTGTTGTTGAACCTCAGCGTCGTCTAATTCCTAAGATGAAGGATGTGGTAAGAAATGAGGTATTAAGACTCCTTGAAGCTGGTATTATATATCCTATTGCTGATAGTAGATGGGTTAGTCCCGTGCATTGTGTTCCTAAGAAAGGAGGAATGACTGTTGTGCCTAATGATAATGATGAGCTCATACCTCAAAGAGTAGTTGTAGGGTATAGAATGTGCATTGATTTTCGAAAAGTTAATAAGGTTACTAAGAAAGATCATTACCCTTTGCCTTTTATTGATCAAATGTTAGAAAGGTTATCTAAAAATACTCATTTTTGTTTTCTTGATGGTTATTCTGGGTTTCACAAATTGCTGTTAAAACTAAAGATCAAGAGAAAACCACTTTCACTTGTCCCTATGGAACTTATGCTTATAGGCGTATGCCTTTTGGTTTATGTAATGCTCCTGCTACTTTTCAAAGATGCATGTCTGCTATTTTTCATGGTTTTTGCGAGAGTATTGTAGAGGTATTCATGGATGATTTTTCTGTCTATGGGAATTCTTTTGATAGTTGCTTGCGGAACCTTGATAAAGTTTTGCAGAGATGTGAAGAAACTAACCTTGTTCTTAATTGGGAGAAATGCCACTTTATGGTTAATGAAGGGATTGTATTGGGACATAAAATTTCCGATAGAGGTATTGAAGTTGATAGAGCTAAAGTTGAAGCCATTGAGAAGATGCCCCATCCAAGGGATGTTAAAGGTATTCGTAGTGTTCTTGGTCATGCTGGGTTTTATAGGAGATTTATTAAAGACTTCTCTAAGATTTCAAAGCCTCTTACTAATCTTCTTCAAAAAGATGTACCTTTTGTTTTTGATGATGATTGTAAGGAAGCTTTTGAAACTCTAAAGAAAGCCTTAACAAGCTGCCCCTATAGTTGAACCTCCTGATTGGAACTTACCATTTGAAATTATGTGTGATGCTAGTGATTTTGCTGTAGGCGCTGTTCTTGGACAGCGAGTAGATAAAAAACTGAATGTTATTCATAATGCTGCTCAAAGAAATTATGCTACTACTGAAAAAGAATTGTTAGTTGTAGTCTTTGCTTGTGATAAGTTTAGATCTTATATCGTTGATTCAAAAGTTACTATTCATACTGATCATGCTGCAATTAGATACCTTATGACAAAGAAAGATGCTAAGCCGAGGCTTATTAGATGGGTACTTCTTTTGCAAGAATTTGATTTACATATTGTAGATAGGAAAGGTGCTGATAATCCTGTCGCTGATAATTTGTCTAGATTGGAAAATATTGCTTATGATCCTGTTCTTGTTAATGATAGTTTTCCAAATGAGCAATTGGCTGTAATAAAGGTGAGTTCGCGAGACAGTCCTTGGTATGCTGATTATGTTAACTTTACTGTTTCCAAGTACTTGCCTCCAACCTTTTCAGCTCAGCAAAGGAGGAAATTCTTTTATGACTTGAGGCATTATTTTTGGGATGACCCACACTTATATAAAGAAGGAGTGGATGGTATTCTGCGAAGATGTGTTCCCGAATATGAACAACAAGATATATTGAGTAAATGTCATGGTAGTGCTTATGGAGGACATCACGTCGGAGATAGAACTGCACAAAAGGTTCTTCAATCAGGTTTTTATTGGCCAACTCTCTTCAAAGATGCAAGGAAGTTTATTTTATCTTGTGATGAATGTCAAAGGGTTGGTAATATCTCCAGACGCAATGAAATGCCTATGAATTATACTCTTGTTATTGAACCATTTGATTGTTGGGGATTTGACTTCATGGGTCCTTTTCCCTCTTCAGAAGGTAACACTCATATACTTGTTGCTGTTGATTATGTTACTAAATGGGTGGAAGCCATACCTACAAAAAGTGCTGATGGTGAGACCTCTTTAAGAATGCTTTTAGACATTATTTTTCCTAGATTTGGAGTTCCTAGATATATTATGACAGATGGAGGTTCTCATTTTATTCATGGTGGTTTTATAAAAACTCTTGCTAAATATGGTATTAATCATAGAATTGCTTCCGCTTATCATCCTCAAACTAGTGGGCAAGTGGAACTATCAAATAGAGAAATTAAATCTATCTTGCAAAAGACTGTTAATAAAACTAGAAAGAATTGGGCTAGTAAATTGAAGGAAGCACTATGGACTTATAGAACTGCTTATAAAAACCCCATGGGAATGTCACCTTATAAAATGGTTTATGGAAAAGCTTGTCATTTACCTTTAGAACTAGAGCACAAAGCTTATTGGGCTCGTTAGAGAACTAAACAAAGATCCTAAACTAGCCGGTGATAAGAGGTTGTTGCAATTAAGTTCTCTAGATGAATGGAGAAGTGAAGCTTACGAAAATGCTAAACTCTTTAAAGAGAAAGTTAAGAAATGGCATGATAGAAGGATTATCAAAAGAGATTTTAATATTGGGGATAAAGTCCTATTGTATCGGTCTCGTCTCGGATTCTTTGCGGGGAAATTACTCTCGAAATGGGAAGGACCATATGTTGTTGAGGAGGTGTATCGTTCGGGAGCAATTAAAATTAGTTCTCTCCAAGGCAATGCCACGCAAGTGGTGAATGGACAAAGACTCAAGCATTATATCTCAGGAGATTCTTATAATGTAGATGTTGATGTTATTCGAGTGGAAACACCGGAGGCTTTCATCAAAGGTCAAATTGATAGTCCGCCAGAATCCAACTTTGAATAGGTAACAGTTCTGGTAAGAAAAAGTCCGCGATTTACTTTCTGAACAATGTTTTTGCTGTTTTTGGAAAATATGAAAAATTACGAGATCGAAACGGAGTGGAGGAGACGCACGAGGGCGTGCCCCCATAGGCCGGCGCGGGCCCCAGCCTGGCCGCGCCGCCCTATGAGGACACCGCCTCGTTGTCCCCCTCCGACTCTGGTTCGACCTGGTACTTTCCGCTTGTCGTAAAAATTCCTGCTATATAATCCCCCGGACCCCTGGAGGTCCGTATATCGTTTTCTCGACGTGTTTTGTTTCGAGTTGTTTCTGCCAGGATTTGCTTCGGATCTAGAGGTATCATGTCTTCATCAGAAACTCCGAAGGACAGCTCCTGCAAGGACTTTGACAACTTGTACATGAACGAGCTGAGGATGCATCCCAAGGAGTTGCTGCTCGTTGGTGGGGAGCTTCAGATCAAAGATGTCCAGGGTCCTGAAGGAGAAGGAAGCTTGGAAGACAGGATGAAAAAGCTAGAACAAGAGGTCTTCAACTACAAGAAGATGGCTGAGCGTGAGGTGGATATCTTCCACAAGATTGTGTCTGAACTCATTCGTTGAACACGAGAAGGAAACCGCAAAGCTATGGGGCGACATCCTCTCACTTCACGACACCACCAACAAACTCCAAGCTCAACTCTATGACGTTCGGAATCGAAGCTGTGAGTATGAAAACAGGTTTAAACACATAAGCCATGCTTGCTAGTTTCGGGATTCCGAGACCAAGATGTCGTTTGTTGATGGAGAGCCTCTTCCTTGGAAGTCTGATGATGGGAATTCATCACCACCATCGCCAAAGGAGTAATTCATCATCGGTATTGGCATCCCCTTGGTTTGTTCCAAGCTTGGGGGAGTGCCGCGGTATCACATCATCACTACCTTTTACTTTTTACTATCAAGTAGTGTCATATCATGAGTAGGGAAGTTATCATATAAGATGGGTTGCAGTGTGGGAGTATCTCTCCTTTAGTTGGTTATCTATGTATCCCTTGGTGTGAGTTATCGTTATGAAATATTAATGAGAGGTCTTATCATTTACATATTGCACATCTTATTTTAGTTTGCAATCTCTATTATGTGATTGATCTTGTTGTTAGTATTGGCATCACTTTGGGAGTATTGAGTAAATCTATTTGGTTTTGGCAAAATTAGCATTGGTCAATAGCAACAACACCTTGAGGTTTAAGTAGAAAAGAGAAATGTATATAGTTGTTTCATTGTCTTCCTTTCTTGTTAGCTCATAGCTTATTATTCTGAAGTTAAAATTGTTTGTGCTTACAAGAAAGATGCATGATTGTTTCTATCACATGTATATTCGTTTGTTTCCCTCAACTTTTGTGCTTGCTAATTAACCTTGCTAGCCAAAGACCCGTCTCGAGAGGGAATGCTTCTCGTGCATCCAAACCTTAACCCAAACCTATGCCATTTGTGTCCACCATATCTACCTACTACATGGTATTTCTCTGCCATTCCAAAGTAAATTGCTTGAGTGCTACCTTTAAAATTTCTATCCTTTACCTCTGCAATATATAGCTCATGGGACAAATAGTTTAAAAACTATCGTGGTGAAGAATATGTACTTATGTGTCTTATTTCTTAGTAAGTTGCTTGTTGAGCGGTAACCATGTTTTACGGGGACGCCACCAACTCTTTTACCTTTGTTGAATATCATGTGAGTTGCTATGCATGTTCGTCTTGTCTGAAGTAAGGGCGGTTTTCACAATCAAATGGTTTGAGTATGCATACTGTTAGAGAAGAACATTGGGCCGCTAACTAAAGCCATGATTCATGGCGGAAGTTTCAGTATGGACAGCTCATCCTCAATCTCTTATGAGAATAATAATTGTTGTTGAATGCTTATGCATTAAAGAGGAGTCCATTATCTGTTGTCTATGTTGTCCCGGTATGGATGTCTAAGTTGAGAATAATCAAAAGCGAGAAATCCAATGCGAGCTTTCTCCTTAGACCTTTGTACAGAGCGGCATAGAGGTACCCCTTTGTGACACTTGGTTGAAACATATGCTATGCAATGATAATCTGTGTTAACCCAAGCTAATTAGGACAAGGTGCGAGCACTATTAGTATACTATGCATGAGGCTTGCAACTTATAAGATGTCTTATACATAACACATATGCTTTATTACTACCGTTGACAAAATTGTTTCTTGTTTTCAAAATGAAAAGCTCTAGCACAAAAATAGTAATCCATACTTCCCTCTGCGAAGGGTCTGTCTCTTACTTTATGTTGAGTCAGTAAACCTATTCCCCTCCATCTTAAGCAAGCATTTGAGTTGTTGTGATCAAACCATTATATTGTGATTTACTTCATCATGTCTTTTACTCTTCCTTGTTTAGTACAAGTTTTATCTGAATGAATATAGCTTTGAAAGTTATCAATGATTACTATGATTGAGTATGCAAGTTTACCATAAGCTTTAATATGAAAGCGCTGCTCCATAGATAAGTATAATCTGTTAATCTGTTCTCTGACCAAGAACAAAGTTTGCCATCACCAACTTTGATTTCTTATGCACCTTTATTTGTGATTACCTTATACTTGTTTCAAGTTGAGTTATATGAGGAAGTTGTTCACTAGAATGTCTTGTGTGAATGAATATGATGCTTCTTGTCCGTATTTGATTTATCGACTCTTCACTCCATTAACATGTGGTCCTGTTTACCGAGTTCAGTTTCGCTTGGGAACAAGCGAAGTCTAAGCTTGGGGGGAGTTGATACGTCCAATTTGCATCACTATTTTATATCATAATTTGCTGTTATTCATTGATATATTCCATATTTGGAGATGATACTTATGTTATTTCATCTATTTTGCATGCTTCATGATTATTGGAGGATCGCGCACCGGAGCCGGATTCTCGCTGGAAAAAGCACCGCCGAATGCAATATTTCGGAAGATCAACAATTGACGGGAATTATACGAAAAATCCTATTTTTCCAGATGACGAAGGGAGCCAGAAGGGGGAGCCGAGGAGGGCCGCCATGGGCCCCCCTCACAGGCCGGCGTGGGCCCTGCCCTGGCCGCGCCGCCCTGTGAGGAGGGGGGCCCACAACCCCCTCTCGCCTCCTTTTCTTGGCGTACTCCTTCGTCCTGAAAACCTAAGCCCCAGAGGATAGTCGCGAAGAGTCACAGCCGCCTCTGCGGGGCGGAGAACACCAGAGAGAAAAGAGCTCTCCGGGGGCAGGAATCCGCCGGGGAAATTCCCTCCCGGAGGGGGAAATCGACGCCATCGTCACCGTCATCGAGCTGGACATCATCTCCATCACCATCGTCATCATCTCCATCATCATCACCGCCATCTCCATCGCTGCACCTCATCACCGATGTAACAATTCGGGTTGGATCTTGATTGTTTGATAGGGGAAACTCTCCCGGTGTTGATTTCTACTTGTTATTGATGCTATTGAGTGAAACCATTGAACCAAGGTTTATGTTCAGATTGTTATTCATCATCATATCACCTCTGATCATGTTCCATATGATGTCTCGTGAGTAGTTCGTTTAGTTCTTGAGGACATGGGTGAAGTCTAAATGTTAGTAGTGAATTATGGTTGAGTAGTATTCAATGTTATGATATTTAAGTTGTGGTGTTATTCTTCTAGTGGTGTCGTGTGAACGTCGACTACACGACACTTCACCATTTATGGGCCTAGGGGAATGCATCTTGTACTCGTTTGCCAATTGCGGGGTTGCCAGAGTGACAGAAACCTGAGCCCCCGTTGGTATATCGATGCATGAGGGATAGCAAGATCTCAGAGTTTAAGGCTGTGGTTAGATTTATCTTAATTACTTTCTTGTAGTTGCGGATGCTTGCAAGGGGTATAATCACAAGTATGTATTAGTCCTAGGAAGGGCGGTACATTAGCATAGGTTCACCCACACAACACTTATCAAAACAATGAAGATTAATCAGCTGTATGAAGTGAAAGCACTAGACTAAAATCCCGTGTGTCCTCAAGAACGTTTGGTCATTATAAGTAAACAAACCGGCTTGTCCTTTGTGCTGAAAAGGATTGGGCCACTCGCTGCATTTGTTACTCTCGCACTTTACTTACTCGTACTTTATTCATCTGTTACATCAAAACCCCCTGAATACTTGTCTGTGAGCATTTACAGTGAAGCCTTCATCGAAACTGCTTGTCAACACCTTCTGCTCCTCGTTGGGATCGACATTCTTACTTATCGAAGATACTACGATACACCCCCTATACTTGTGGGTCATCAGACCACCTCCAGGTTTCATTGATGATTATTGGTTCGCCGAGCCTGATGACGATGAGGAGACACGCGGTCCAATCACGGATGGCGACACAGGCTACTGATCTATGTAGTAGTAATTGTGAGGCTAGCCTATTTGTAATAACTCTGTGTAATAGTGATTACCTAGCTAGATTATTTGTAAGAACTCCGTGCTATGTTTGAGAGAACTCTATGCTAGCTATTTGTTGCTTCCACTAATTAATGTTCATTCTTTTGCATTATTGTTGCTTTCATTAATGTTCATCTACTTATATTTCTGTTGCTTTCACTAATATTTATCTCTTTACAATATTGCGTACTAATAAACCACTCTCTTCATTTGTGTTTGCAGGTGATTGAAGCATGCCGCCAAAAAAAGGGTGGCGGTCTTAAAAAGAAGCTCAAGGACTTGGTAGGTGTAGGGACTTCGAGGCGGGGCCGAGCTACTACCCCCCCTCCTAGCCCCCCTCCTGTCGCTCCCACAGGGCGGCCGCGTAGGAAGAAGGCTTGAAGCATGGCCGCCTATGGTTTGGTGACGGGTGCATCGACCCAGCGAAGGTTCCCTCTCTCCGCCCGATCCGTCGTGGTCGTAAGAGCGGCCAACCTGAGGTAGAGCCCCGGCCACGGGCTTCGGATCTAGCTGTCGAGCGGTTACGGGTATGTTCTTCCTCGGCCCTCTACATTTCCTTTACATGCTTTCCATTGAAATGTTAATGACATCGCGGCAACACAACGTAGGAGGAGATGGCAGCGAAGGAGCAGGCGGCCCAGGAGCAAAGGGCGCAGATGGAGCAGCAGATTGCAGAGTACCAGCAGCGGCAGACACAGATGATGCAGCAGATGCAACAGCAGCAGCAGATGATGCAGCAGCAGCAGGCACAGATGAGCTGGCTGATGAGCCAGACGGTTCTGACTTCTCCACCGGGGTGTCTTCCTGCTCCTCCACGTTACTCCATGCCGTGGATGCCGCCACCGCCCACTCAGACCCCGGGGACACCTATCACCGTCAACAACATGAACATCATCCGGAGCATGAACCGCGGTGAGTCCTCCTACACTTGTGCCCAACCCGCTACTTGTACTTGTTCAAGTGTTCAATATGCAAATGCAAATGTTCATTCCATCAACCTGCTTATAGATTATATGTCACAAGGCAATGACGATGAGGCCGGCGGAAGCGGAGGAGGACAAGGTTGATGGCATGGTCGTCGTGCACTTGTCGTCGTTGTAATGGATTGTTCGCACTTGTTATGGATTGTAATAATGGACATTGCTATGCATGAACTATGTGTGCTCGATGTGGACTCTATGTAACGGATTGTATGCATGAACTATGTGTGCTCGATGTATTTGTGGTGTTATTGATGTGTTTGGTGATCATATGTTGATATATATGTTATACATGCTATATTTGTGAAATGCAATATTTGAAATGCAGGGATAATTGAAAAACAGTAAAAAAATGAAAAAATCAGGCCCCTTTGCTGTGTGCACACGCATGACAAAGGGGCCACATGTCGCCCAACTGTGCTCCTGGGAAGGTCTGGGGTGTGTGCTGCACATTCTTTGCCGTGCGGCCAGGCGTGCTTGCGCACGGGAAAGGCAGGGCACTGGCGCACGGCGAAGGAAGAGCACGGCAAAGAAGGAACGCACGGCAAAGATCTGGGGCGCACGGCAAAGAAAAGTAGCACGGCAAAGGGAGGACTCACGGCAGCGATTTGTCGCACGGCAAAGATTTGCTGTGCACGGCAAAGTAATTTCGCACGGCAAAGACGTTGCCGTGCAAAACTGGCGATGCGAACGGCAACGAACTCGTTGCCGTCGAATTGTTCGCCGTGCGGTCTTTGCCGTGAGGCTACACACGGCAAAGCCTTTGCCAGGCAAATTGAACTCTTTGCCGTGCGATTTGTCGCACGGTAACGTTGTGTTTTCCCGTAGTGCGTGTGGGAAGATTCAGTGTACAGATTTTTTTTAAACAAAAGAGGAGTTAAGAGGATCCCGGTAGAGCTCCATTAGTAGAACATGTGGCATGTGGCAGGTACAAATAATGTCTTTACAAGATTCGCTCTAAAGAACTTAATATTTGAAGATAAGTTCTCTACACTTACATAAAATCCTAGAAAAAACAAGGAAGAAGCAATCAAGTCCGCCACCAGGCGTCGGCAATCCCCAGGCGCTTCCGTCGAAATCAGAGAGCAGGTTGCTCAAAAGCTCTCTCCCGACGAAGAAATCCAGCTGCCGGCCACGTCTAGAAATCCAGGGACAAACTACCTGGCTTCCTAGAGGCGTCGACCTCCGGCGAACGATCCAAGAACCGGCCTCCCGCAATGGAGGTTAAAGAAGGGCCGCCATATCGGCAATGATCACAACGGCTGCATCAATCACCATGTGTTCCGCGCGATAAAACCTCCAAGGCCACCCCGATCTATCTCCAGCAACGACCCTCACCTTGTCCCTTCCGGCATCGTGCCGGCCAGGAAGAAGAGCACGAACCTCGCCTTCAAATCATGAGCTGCCACACCAACCACAGGCTTATTTAGAGGGTAGACCGCGAGATCTCCAACACTAATCTTTGGTACCAACCTATGGAGCACCATGAGCAGGAAGATCACCGCCGCCTCCCACTACAAGCAGCCCTAGTGCTTCGGCCACTTGATCCCCATCGGCATGACACCATTCTCCACATAGGTAACTTCAACTACAACTAATTAACCTATTCCTACTATGAACAAGCAGGAGCCGGCCTCCTCCCCCGCCGCTCTTCGGCCGGCGGGGCCACCTAAGATGAGACGGGGAGGAGCCGAGGAAAACCATGAGACTCTTAATGGATAGAGGAGAGAGAAGAGTGGACACAAATGAGAGTCCCCCATGTTACAGAATATATTTGAATTGTCTGTTTTCCAAAGAGGTGAGTTGCAAGAACAAAATAATAGAAGATGTACCAACATAAATAGTAAAAATTCGACGCACCGTTTTGCACCCGGAAGCATATGCTCCCTTTTTTTACATGACTTTTAATCATAGTATAACATTTCAAAACAATCCAAACAAAAAATTGACATGTACATCTCGACATGATCCGTGCTCCTCAAGTGGTTTCTCAGAAAACTGGCATTTTATGTGTCGTGTGCAAAAAGGACAAATATTGGTGCTTTAAAAAAAAATTCATGAGATATTTTTTATCCTTTTTTACACTGGACACAAAAATGTTATTTTTTCGCGAAACTTGGCGTCCGTGCATATGCCAAATATTTGTTCAATTTTTTATTGACATTTAAAATTGTTTTTTCAGGTAGGGGGAGCATATGCTCCCAAGATCAAAAGTGAATTTCCAAAATCTAAGAGCATTGTTAGTCGCATCCCCTCAAACCTTCTCCCAAAGCGATTTAGAGTGTGCCGAACAATTTACCGTCCCCAGTCGCACACCCAAAAAGACGATTCGTTCTGGCGCGCCTTAATACACTGTCTCGCCTCGTCCCCGCTACATAGGGTCATTGTGAAGGAGCGAGGCGCAACTAAAAGCGATGCGGGTATTTCGCTGCCAGCGACCAACACCCGCGTCGTTGCCTCCCTTCTTTCTTTCGGAAAGCACATTTGCTCATGTCCTACCGCCGGCCATTCCGATGAAATATTTTGTCTCAGCCGGAATCTAGAGTGACGCCGCACTACCTAGTCGTCCATTGGCACGGCTGGTTGTTCACAGACTCGGCCCGAACACGGCGGCAACTTCGTGCGTCCACCGCACACTGAAGGTGTTCAGACTTTTTTTCATAGGCGACGCCGGTCTTGGTTCTTGCCCCTGTTGCTGGCGCTGATTTCTAACGATTTTTTCTCCGTATACATGGATAGCGATGACGAGATGATCTAACAAATCATGGAGGACGAGAAAGGCTTCACTGTCGACATTCTGAAGCACCTATCGATCATCAGTTTCCTTCAAAAAAATGCTTGATGACACCGAGCAGAGGAAGAAGGGGCCACGCCGTGGAGGTTGAAAGCCGGAAAGAAAGTAGTCCAAGCGGCAACTGTGGTGGGAGGGACATACCTTGCTCTACACCGAATACTTCGTCGACAACGCAACACATGCCAACAATTTTCGGATGCGCTATTGGACGAGCAAGGATGTGTTCATGGAAATTCTTAATGGAGTGAACAGTATGAGGACTACTTCAAGTTCAAGCACGACGTTGTTGGCACGGCTGGTGTCCCGTCAATCCAGAACTGCACCTTTTACCATAAGGATGCTTACATAAGAAGCCACTGCTAACTCACAAGACGATTATCTTCACATGAGTGAATCTACTGCCATTGAATGCATGTATAGATTCTCTAGAGCCGTGGTGGGAAGTTTGGAAAAGACTATTTGAAAAGGCCAAATGAACAGAGTCTGCCAAGATCATGGCATAAAATGCAGCGAGAGAATTTCCACGAACGTTTCGAAGCATCAATTGCATGCAATGATCATGGAATAACTGTCTTTGCTTGGCAAGGTTTGTACAAAGGGCATCACGGATACTACAGTGTCATACTAGAAGCTGTGGCACATCAAGACTTGTGGATTTGGCATTCTTTCTTTGGTATGGTTGGATTGCACAATAACTTCAACATGTTGTAGCACCCTCCGGTGTTTGCGAAACTGTTGGGGTTTCATAGCAGAAAACAAAAAAATCTACACAACCCGGTTAATAAATCTATCTGGAAGTAATGCAGTAACGGTGAAGGTTTCGGTCGTACAATATATTGTCTGAGTCCAGATAGTTTTTGGGAATTTTGTCAAACTACAATTCGAAAACTTCTAAAGTTTCAAAAAAGAGAAAAAAATCAATTGGGCTTTCGACCGAGCATGATGTTCCTAGTTCTTTTCTTTCCGGTAGAATTTTAGCTGCAAAGTTGTGAACAATGGTTGATTTCGGAAATTCACTTTTCATCTTGGAAAAAATATTTAAAATGACAGAAAATGTTAAACAAAAAATTCATGAGAAAATCTCGATATTCTATGTGCACATGGCAAAGTTTCGTGAAAGCCTACATAGTTTGTGTTATGTAAAAATTTATTAGACCGAATTTTGTCTTTTTCATCCAACACAAAAAAGGTCTGTTTTTTCGTGAAGCAACTACATAGAATATCAATACACTTTTGTTGTTTTTTTAACATTTCATAATGCATTTGCAACTTCTTTGAAAAACCAAAACGGCCTTGTCCGGTTGATTCTTGCTTTAAAACAAACCGAAGAACCGTCACATAATGTGTATCTCATCTACTGTTACGAATATCATAAACAGTTAGGTATCACGTTTAGATTCACTGCTTGCCCAGAAGATCTTAAATCAAAATCAGCAGCCACAAAACACCTGTTACACTGTTGAAAATTACTACTAGCGAAGTACCACATCTGATGTCGGAGTACTAATCTTTTGTTGCATTCTGCAACCAAACTTCATCAGCTCGATGTCTACAATGGGAGATACACCAAGCTAAACTAAGGTATAGCATCTTAGACGATTACTAATGATTAGTGAGGACATCAACAGATCAGAGAGTGGTCTTCCCGACGCGAACGTTGAGAGGCAGCACCTTGGCCGGCCCAGCCCCGACGAGGTACCGCGGCGGCACCATCAAGTAGGATGTCAGATCTGCCAAGACTACGGCTCCCGGCTTGGTGCTGCTCGTCGCCTCGATGTCTGCCAGCACGGTGTCCGTCCTGCGGTTCGCCTCCGCCGGCAACGGCCCGTTCACCCACATCCTGACGGTGTAACGAGGCCAAGGGCACGCCGCCGCACGGATGCAGACCGCCGACACGAAGGTGACCTCGCCAAGCGCACCCACGGTCAGGAGAAACACGTCGTCGTCTTCCTCGGCGCCAGTTAGCAGACTGCGTGCGGGCTCCGGCACTGGCACCTCGATCTCGCTGGTCTTGCCGTAGCAAAGCTTATGCTCCCGCATGGCGTGGGCGGCGACGAGGTGCTCGACGAGCGCCCGCGGCGGGGCCTTGAAGGTGCAGCCAGGCTCCGTGCACGAGCAGGGGGCGTGCGGGCACGCGTCCTTGTGGTCGTCCGCCTCGTGGTAGGTGATGAAGCGCCCGCAGCCGTCGTAGTAGCAGATGGCCCTCGCCGACGAGACCACGCCGTCCATGGCCGTGTTGGGGACGTCGAAGGCGGCGCCGTCGCACACCCCGCAACCCCCCGCGAGGCAGCCGTGGCAGGCCACGTGCCCGCGCATGCACTGCGCGCCGGCGCATCCAAGAGATCAAATCAGCACAACGGCGGCTGCATTGCAGGCTGTAATGGAGTCGAACCGGACCGGCGCGCGGCGAAGCAAAGGAAGAACACGCGCGCACCTGGAACACCGGCGGCTTGAGCTTGCCGAAGCAGATTGGACAGTGAAGCACAGGGACGTCCACCTGTAGGTCGATCTTCATCGCCGCGACGTGTTCCACCGCCACGATAGGGCCGGCCGCTTGGCGCACGACGATCTCCTGCTTCACAGGGACACTAGGAAGCGCCTTCAAGTCCAGCCTCGGCTTCTTGGCGCTCTGGTCCCTGCCCTTCTCCATCGCCGACCTCGAGCCCCTGTCGAACTTCTCGGTCCGATGCGCCGGCTTGCCTCCTTAACTTCTCGGTCCCTGGTGAACTGGCTGCGAGGTGGAAGAAGAAGGCTAGAAGAGCAAATGGCGTGTAGGATGCAGAGAGCCGGAAGCGGGGGCAAGGTAAAGAAGCGGGGGATGAATTAATATTCGACGGGTTATGGCGAGTGATTGATTTGACAGTAGTTATGGTGTGGCGTGCGTCGCTTGCTCTGCCAGCACGGCGGGACAGGACATGGCCGTAGCTCTACCGTCCTGCAGTCATTGGCCACTTTGACTTTGGGAGGACGGTGCTGCTAGTACTCCAATACCAATTGTTTCTTAAGTTTGCTATGAGAATGGAAACATCTAGATTATCAAAAAAATGTGTGTGGCCATGTGGCTGTAGTGCAGCGACAGGCAGGCGGACAAAGAATGGGTGCACATGCACCAGTGCTCTCTCTAATTTTAGTTTTTTAAAATTTTAAAATTTCACACTTTTACGTTTTAAAAATTATGGCGTTAAATATATTTTCATCAGAAATGTATGTAAAAATGTTCCGGTAAAAAATATTTCACATTTTGGTAAATACAAAGAAGGGGATAAACTATTGTAATACATAACCGTAGTTGTACCATAATACACTCATTCTTGACTTTGACTTCGGGAGGACGGTGCTACTACTACAATACGAAATGTTTTAGCGCATCTCCAACGGTCGTCCGCGCGGACGAAAAATACGCATGCCACCTTACTTCAACGGGATGACGTATAATATTTTAGCTGTCCGTGAAGACGCAAAGGCAACATAAATATACGGTAAGTTTGCGTCTCCGGCGGACACTACACGGTCGCGCTGAGCGTCCGCTCACCAGGGGCCGGCAAGCCGGCGACGATGGAGTGGCGGCGTGGCGGCGCGCACGTCCCGCCGCAACGAGCAGCGACCAAGGCAGTGAGGACTCGGCAGGAATTTTTTTGCCGGAAATGCCGACAACCTGTGAGCGGATCTGCCAGAAGTGCCGTGGCAGCACGATGGCCAGCCGACACGTGTCACATGCCACCAGGGGCCAGGTGGTAGGGAGTGCCACGTGGTTGCAGATCAGAAAACCATCCTCGACTGTGTTTTGCTCGAACCAAAAATTTGAGAGTGAACACGAGTAAGGATGTAGGGCCGACGCATTTCAGATGCTTAACATATTCGCGCTTGTCTATTTGTGTCGATTTGCGGACGTGAAAATGGACATGTGTCCATTTGCGTCGGAGGTGGCTCTAGCGGCCCGATTTCGGACGCGGGCCATTTTACAGAAATTTTCGAAAATATCTTAAACAATCAAATTACACGAAATTATAGCCATGGCTCAAATAGATGTCTCAAATAAGTTCTCACATTTTAAACACGATGAAGGATGTAAGCTTTCTCCTAGAGGTGAGAGCACAGCGGTGTTAGTGCAGCGATCTTACGAAGGTAGAGGATTTTTCACATAAGTTCGGTATGAAACTGAAACGCCCCGACGCACTAATTAAAGTCCACATACTCATACGCATTTACATGAGGATCGATCCATGCACGCACGCTACGGATGGATCAACTCATGAGAAAACGATAGATCCATCGGAAGAAAAGCTGGCTGGCTTGGGGCGTGAGATCGATAGATCGATCCATCGATTCGACGACCACCACAGCTGCTCGCCTAACTAACCGCCGGTTAATATATAATTCGTGCATGGTTGAAAACTTCTCACGGAACCAGGCGACACTAAACATATCCAATGAAAAGAACTGCCGATACCTGGTGGATGCGCCGCTACCCCGCCGATGTACTTGACGATGAGGAGCGCGGCTCGCTACACGCACGTCACGGGGATTTGGGCGACCATCTCGGAGCCCCGCTCTCGCCGATGTACTTGTCGATGAGGGCGGCCACCGATCCCTTAGTACGGCGACCACGTCGACGAGGAAAAGGACATGGTGGGTACTCTCCTCTCCTCTCCGAGCAAGAGTCAAAGTCTAAGTCACACGCGACGTACGCATATAACGCACCCCTCTTGGTATTTATAGAGTGGGAAGGCATGGCGAAGTTGAGATTTTCGTTCAAGCTGCACAGAAACGATGTACAATCTAAGGGCGTGTTCGGCAACTCCCTGGCTCCCAGCTTCTCTAAAATCTTCAATGGAGCAGCGCCGAACACAAAAACTCCACGGAGCTAGTTCCAAGAAGCTGCACAGAAACGATGTACAAAATTCAGAGCAGCTATTCTGGGAATTCCCGGATCAGCAAACGACGGAGCAGCGCCAAATTACAAAGATATGCCACCGCCAAGTCAAGAATAACGCTTCGCTCGTCTCTATTCCCTCGTCTCCAGCATATCCCAAAACCAAAACAATTCCCAAATCGAAACACATCGCGATGCAGCCCCCTGTGACCTAGCCGCCGCCACCACGCCAACACGACAGCACCGCCGCCGGAGTCCTTCCCGCCGGTGAGAAAGTATTCGCCACTTCGCCCTGTTCTCCCGACGCCGCCGACCCCCGCCTGCATCCATTCCTGGCCGCCTCCGCAAGATCTGCATCTCCGCCCGCATGCCACCTTCTTCTCCGCCCGCACGCCAAGGTTCAGCCACCAGCGACCCGCCTCCGTCCTCGTCAATCTGCACCGCGGGCGACCATCATCGACATCCCCTCGACCTTCCCCTCAAGCACAGCCAGATCCACCCATCCCGACCTTCTCCTCCACCCTGCCGTCAAGCAGCAGCAGCGGCCGGTATCCCCCTGTTCAGGAGCTCAAGGTGAGATGAATCCGTGTAACTGCTAGCTGCAAGTCTGCATTTTGGTACTGGTTTTACTAAAACGTGTGCATCTTGGTATTGTTGTAACTCAAACCGTGAGCAGTTTTGTATTGTATAAAATTGCTATATGTTTACAGTAGAAGTGACACAAAGTTTTGTAGACTAGTATCAAGATGGCTGCCGAATGGACCGATGACAACACTAGAATACTTGTTGAGTTGTTTGTCAAACAAGTGAGGAAGGGTAATAGGCCAAACACTCACTTGACACCCAAAGCATATGAAGAGGTTGCTAATGAATTCAGAACGCTAACTGGACTGGAGTACAAGCAGCCCCAACTTAAAAATAAATGGGACAAACTGAAAAATGACTTCAACATATTCAAGAAGCTCAGACTGAGAGAGACTGGTGGTGGGTGGGATAGTGAGAAAAACACTGTCAAACAAGATGCTGAGTGGTGGAAGAAAACAAAAAATGTGAGTTACCATTCCAGCCCCAATTATGTTTTGCTTCTTGTAAGTAATTAACTTTAAAAACTGAAAGTCTTATTTATGTTGGTGTATTACAGGACATTCCAGGTAGTGGCAAGTTCAGGAAGCAAGGGCTTCAGAATGAAGAGGGCTTGAAGGTGCTGTTTGAAGACATCACTAGTGATGGTACTGATCATTGGAATCCTTCTTCGGGCCAACCACCTCCTAGTAGTGCAGCAATACAAGATGCCTTCAATATTGATGACATACAAGATCTTGATAATGAAAACACCGAAGAGCAGCCATGTCCAGGTGATCCAGGAGCTAGTACTTCGACAGTCAAAAGGCTAGGAAAGTTCGTCCATGATGGGAACAAGAAACCCAAGGCTAGGAAACATGCAGCCGATACTATCCACCGCAAATTTCATGAGGTTCTACATTGTGTGATCCGTATGTCATCTCACTACATCAAACCAAAAGACCCAAATTTTCGCGTCGTGCATCCTAGGATTAAAAATGATAGAAGGGCATACCCACATCTTAAAAATTGCATTGGTGCAATTGATGGGACTCGCATTAGGGCCGTCATTGCCCCGCACAAGCAAGTGAGGTACATTGGAAGAACAGGTGCGGTAACTCAGAATGTGATGGCAATATGTGACTTTGACATGCATTTCACATATGCTTCAATTGGACAACCTGGTGCTATGCATGACACAAGTGTGCTATATCATGCAATTGACAAGGATAAGCTCACCTTCCCGCATCCTCCAAAGGGTGAGCATTTTTCCCTACTGATCCATTTGTTGTAATCATGTTAGAACTAATGCACAATGTGTTGTTTTGTTTAGGTAAGTACTACCTTGTAGATGCTGGCTATCCTAATAGATTTGGATACCTCGCACCATACAAAGGAGAAAGGTATCATGTTCCTGACTTCCATAGAGGTGTACCGCCAACTACTCCTGTCGAGAAGTTGAACAGGATCCACTCGTCCAAGCGTAATGTCATTGAGTGTGGCTTCGGAGTATTGAAGATGAAATGGCAAATTCTCCTTAAGATGCCGAAGTACTCAATGGAAACCCAAAAGATGATTGTTGCTGCATGTATGACATTGCACAACTATATTCGTGCTCATGACAGAGAAGATATCCACTTTCAGCGATTTGACAGGGATCCGGACTATGTCCCAGAAATTCCGGATCGCTATAAGCGCTATGTTGTTCCTCCTGGTGCTTCGGATTCATCAACTCCGGAGGCAAACGGGGCTGACATGGATGACTTTAGGGATGAACTAGCTACCGCAATTGCTCTAGGATGGTGATGAGTAAGGCATGATAGATATATATGCCCCTTTTGATTTGCAGAACCCTTTGCAAATGTGATGCTTTTGCACTTGATACCATCGCTCCAAATATTGGTCTAAACATGTCTTATATCTGTGTTTCGATTACCTAAATATTTGATGTATTTTCCTGCCATCCTACTGCTACTGTTGTACTAGCAAAGCATATGCGTACGTGTATGATGGGCGATGTCCTCTTGTGATCAATCGACAGGAAAAATGAGCAAAGGCAAAGCTTAGCAAACAGAAGAGCAGGCTGGAAATCACCTGCCGCCCTAGCAGGCCAGCCCGGCTAAAATGGGCCGCAGCCCAGCCGAACGACCAGGAGCGCGCCGAACGTTCTGCGCTCCGACTGGGAAGCTAGCGATCGTTTGGGAAGCCGGATCCAAGGATTTTCGGGAAGCTGGTCGATTCCCGAACACGCCCTTAGCGCTAGTTTTTCGTTTCCGCTTGGTTGACGCTACTTTTTCGTAGGTGCGTTTTCAATTTTGAGGCGGGAAGAGATGGATGGCAGAGATGGAGGAATGTGCGCATTGCTGACATGGCTGGTCAAACAAAATCACCACATAAATAAGGCATGCAATTACTGATTGATTTCTATGCGTTATGTCGCATGGGTGACCCTATTAACTGCTACCATTAGTCTAGCGATTTTCCCACTTAATAATCCCCCCTATCTAGGATCTAGGATTCATTCCTGTCCGTATTTTTGTCTGCCCTGCATAAATAGTGGAGCATTCCCATCGGCACAGAATATGATAGGGTAGTGTTCTCTCGCTAATATCTTGGTAAGACGTGGTGGGGCAGTTAGAATGATTTTCCCTAAATTAAGCGAGTAAATCGGAGCATTCCGGACATGGTGTTTTGGTTCATAGGTCTAAATAAACCTATTAAAAAACTGCATTTTAAGTTTAATCTAAAATGCTGAAAAATTATGAAGAAAAATCATGGATGTACATCTGGATATTCTATGATCATTCACAAAAGATTGTGGAAAAAAGACATTTTTGTGGCCTACGTAAAAAAGATAAAAACATATCACGTAAAAGGCTATTTTGAATTACCAAAAATTATCTTTTTTACACAGCCCATAAAAAATGTCATTTCTTTGCGAAACATAGTGTGTGAACATAGAATGTCAAGATGTACACTCAGAATTTCCTTATAAATTTTTTAGACACCCTGGCGCGGCCAGAGGGGGGGCCGCGCCCCCCTAGTGTGTGGGCCCACCAGGCCCCCTCCGAGGCTGCCCTTCCGCCTACTTAAAGCCTCTGTCGCGAAAACCCTACCAAGTTCGACGAAACCAGAGAAAACCTTTCAGAGCCGCCGCCATCGCGAAGCCAAGATATGGGGGACAGGAGTCTCTGTACCGGCACGCCGCCGGGACGGGGAAGTGCCCCCGGAAGGCTCCTCCATCGACACCACCGCCATCTCCATCAACGCTGCTGTCTCCCATGAGGAGGGAGTAGTTCTCCATCGAGGCTCGGGGCTGTACCGGTAGCTATGTGGTTAATCTCTCTCCTATGTGCTTCAATACAATAATCTCATGAGCTGCCTTACATGATTGATATTCATATGATGATGCTTGTAATCTAGATGTCATTATACTTATGTGATCTCCGGAGACTCCTTGTTCCACGTGTGTAAAGGTGACAGTGTGTGCACCGTGTGGGTCTCTTAGGCTATATTTCACAGAATTTATTCACTGTTATGAATGGCATAGTGAAGTGCTTATTTATATCTCTTTATGATTGCAATGTGTTTTGTATCACAATATATCTGTGTGCTACTCTAGTGATGTTATTAAAGTAGTTTATTCCTCCTGCACGGTGTAATGGTGACAGTGTGTGCATCGTGTAGTACTCTAGTGATGTTATTAAAGTAGTACAATGAAGACGTGTTGGTCCAATTTTAGAAAGATACACCACACATAATCTACGAACTTACACTTACACGTGGTTAGGTTATTTGTGGTAGAACCAGCTCACCCAGGTTTGTATTTTTGACTTGGCATGAGTGCTCGCATTTACCTAAATTTACATGATTTATCCCTTAACAGCAAGATATTTGCGGTGATTTCGTCATTTTTAAGATCTGCCAAAGGTGGATGTGCTTATGTGCTTTCATAGATGCGCGTGTTTATGAGAGGGGTTACCACCACTAAATTATTACTTTTTGGTAAATTACTGTCGCTAAATAAATTTACCTCCCCGATTCATCTCTACTACTTATAAAGGCACGAAGTGCCGTAGGAAAATCAAATCTTAACCATCCATGTGACTCCATCAAACGGACAGAGACGCCCCATTCTCCCCACCCCCGTACCCGGTCTCCACACCCGGTTTTCACGCCTCCTTCAAACAGTCCGCCCGCAGGCCTGCCTTCATCGCACACACGCCCTGCCCTGTACTTCCGCCGCACGATCAACGTCGACTGCGACGATGAAGCAGCCACAACCGTCGCCAACGAAACCTCCAAAGTTGTTACGCCACCGACTCCCAGGCCCAGCCCCTGGCCCGTCCGTTGTCATCACCACCACCTCCACCTCAAGCGATCTGACCGTACGTGGAGGCCCTACCGCGTGGCGGCGGCATGGCCGGGAGGAAGGGCCTTGCTGAGATCGGGCAGACTACGGCGCCCGTGTTGCCGCGCTGCTCGAGGGCCCCATATGTGAGCTCACCGACGGCACCAATAGCCTCTCAGCATCGCAGTCTCCCGGACAAGATTTATTGGCCGTGCCATTCAGGTGTGGCCAACACGCAGGCGTCGTGGCCGTGGATTATCCGAGGCAGGGACTCCCGGTCCCAATTCCACCTTTGCTTCGTTTATCAAGCAGCGCAGGTGAGGCACACACAAGCCCTCGCTTCTAATTCGATCTCATGCGGTTGAAACGATCCTTGGCCCTGACTTGCTCTATATATTCTGACCTGCAAGCAATGCCGTAGATGCCCTGTTGTCACCGTGCCCCGAATCGCTGCCGCCTGCAACATGCTTGTGACTTCTATCACCGGACCCCAAAACATAGCGCAAATGCATTGCTGTTGCCACGGCCAAGCTCCTCAGGCCATTCTTCGGACGGAGCTGCTGTTATTCCTCTACTGAAATTTGCTGTATCCTTCATGAGTATAGGCTATAGCTAAAGGAACAGTAAGTTCTTATATTGAGTTCAACTAAGCACCACTGCACCAGCGGGACTGTAGAAGTTCAGCTCACCTTTCAAGAGGTCTCTGAATTTTTGGAGTACCTATATTCTGAACTGTTGATTGATATAAGCAAAGAAGTGACATATGGTCTACAATTGTACGTCTCATGAAATATTAGATATTTTCTGATTTGCTGCTGCTGGTTAAGAGGGAGGAGTAGGAGACGGAGAACTTCACCTTCAGAAATTTAATAGTTCTGCTTTATTTCAATATTCTATCGTTGTTTACTATTTTTCTCGATGGGATTATCTACTTATTATATTTTTCTTCTACTTTTCAGAAATTATGCTTGGATTCATCAGTTTGCCTGGTATGATAAAATATCTGTATTGCTTTGTTGTGTTCTGATCCAGCTTGTTCAATTACATGTGTGGACTTAGAAAATCTAATATTACCTCTCAAATCCTATCCTTACACATAGCAATAGGGTAGACTATGAGTTGATGATCGGAATCGGTGGTTGACTGGTAGTAGACGCATGTCACACATACAGAGGTGGGCTAGGGTTACTGATAGAAGGCGACTAAGCACCACTATTGCTGACTTTTCAGTTTTCTATTATTTTTCTCTTTGTAATTCATGTGTTCACTGGGGCAAGAAATCAATATGCACAGCTTATGCAAAACATTGAGCAGCGATAATTAAGACATGAGGTAGCAGCCTTGCAGCATGATTGTCGGGTTATCAAGGTTGAAGCATGAGGCGTCGACGCGACGTCATATACTGAGCCATCAGGCAGTCCCAAACTCAAATAAAACTCACACATTTTGTTTCCTTGGCATCTGTACTACAAGATAGTGATCTTGGTGTTGGAAGACCATTATTGTTGTGGTCTTCTTTGTACGGGTTCTACAAATGGATTGAAAATGTTTTCATGTATAAATTATATTTTCATGCTCTTTTTAAGGCATAATTACAAGCTTCTAATTTGTGTTTGATAAAGACTTTAGGATACGTGCGTTGCACGGGCACACTTACTAGTATACATAGTCCGGATCTCATCCCAGAACGATCTCATTGTACAGTACAAGTAGTAGCCGTCCCACCCATATGTTGGGGTTGAATCTGTTGGCGGGGAACGTGCGATTGGGTTAGAATTAGGTCGAGCCGGCGGCATGGCTGGGCAGGAGAAGCGGCTGTCGCCGCCAACGCCGGCGGTGAACGGCGAGCACGGCGCCAAGAAGGCGAGGGCGCAGGCCCTGGTGCCCGTGGTGAAGCAGGAGCCGCGACAGGGGGTGGAGCGCGAGGAAGGGGAGGTGGCCAATGCAGCGGCGGCCGTGGCCATGGCGGCGTCCACGGAAGCCCTGGTGGCGTTGGCGCCGGGGCCGCCGGCGCTGATCGACGTGAGGTTCGAGGTGGCGCTGCTCCACTGCAAGGTCTGCCTGCTCCCTCTCAAGCCGCCCGTGTTCAAGGTAAGCATCGTAGATTTGTTCGCGACTTAAACGGAGAAATAAAAGCTTGGCCCTTTTTCCGATCTTGAATCGGTTCGCTTCTTGTGTTTGTGATGGCGTACGGCAGTGCGAGTCCGGGCACGTGCTGTGCTGCTACTGCCGCGGCGGCCACGTCGAGGTGTGCGGCCGCGCGGACATCCACTGCGGCGGGATGGACGCCTTCATCTGCGCCGCCAAGGTGCCCTGCTCCTACAAGGGCTTCGGCTGCGAGCAGTACGTCGTGTACCACCAGGCCGAGCAGCACAAGCGCGCGTGCCAGCACGCGCCCTGCCTGTGCCCGGAGCTCGGGTGCGGCTTCCTGGGCACCCCGCCGGCGCTCATCGACCACTTCGCCGCCGTCCACTCCCGGCCAATCATCGCCGTCCGCTACGGCCGGCCCTGGAACCTGAGCCTGCCGCTGGCGCAGCGCTGGCACGTCGTGGTCGGGCAGGAGAACCAGAGCGTGTTCCTGGTCACCCTGGGCGAGCTCGGCGCCGCGGCCACGGCCGTGTCGCTGGTGTGCGTCAGGGCCGACGGCGCCGCCGCCGCCACCGGGGCGCCCCAGTTCTGGTGCAAGCTCTCGGTGGAGCACCCCGGCGGCGACAAGGACAAGGTGGTCCTGATGGCATCGGCGGTGGGCAGCAGCACGCTCTCCAGCGGCGCGCCGGTGCCGGGGCAGGGCATGTTCCTGGCGGTGCCCCAGGAGCTCATGTCGGTCGACACTCTCGCCATCAGCGTCCGCATTGATCAGGTTCAGCCCGTTGTTGATGCTGCTGCCGCGGCCAAGGCAATTCCACCACCACCGGCCAGGACAACGAGGAGATTCCATTGAATACTTATGGTCGTCGACTCGTCGTGATACTTTTGCAGTCATATGACCGGTCATCACTCATCAGTCTCTGTTTTGTACTTTTGTTGGCTACTGAGCTATGTTAAGCTGGACTCATGTTTACAGTAGCTAAACTGTTATGTTCTCAGACTGGCTACTTGATACTACTTAATAGTGATCTCGAGAAAGCAAATGTGATTCCAGAAAGCACACCTTTGATTTTTTTTTTGAGCAACCACATATTTCATTAATCCAAAACCAAGTTACACAAAGCAACATATGTGGAAACTAAAAGACAAACCGGGATAAAATAATTATCCTGAATTTGCAGATAAAATCCTAAAAGATCGAGAAATACAAAACGATCCTTAGAGTTTCCTGCAACCACCATAGCCAGCGGCCGCCGTCTAAATCTATCGACGCCGAGACGAACGCAAGAAGAGACGCCGAGCCTCCACCATTGCAAGATCCGAAAAAGCACCATCGCCAAAGAGGCTTTGTGAGTCGATGAACAGGCCCGCTGCAAGCAGCGAGGCACATGTCGCTGTGGCACGTCGACCGGGGGACGTCCCCGTGCTGTCTTGGACCAAGATACGCCTCTCCCATCGACGAAGTCGGAGAAGAACTACATATCCACCACCTCCGGACCAACATCTTCGCTCCAGAAGAACCACCTCGCCCCGGCCCCCAGCGTCGTCGTGGACAACGACAAACGCTAGTGACACGTCGAGAAACAGATCTCGCCAGATCTGAAGAACGGCGAGAAGACCAAGCTGTCGACCTGAAAGATCGACAAGCACACTTTGCCAACAACTCCGAGACACCGCCGTGAAGGTCGCCGCCGGTGTGGGAGTGGAGTTGTGGCAAATTTACTTGCCCGGGCGCCGCTCCCACCACCCCAACGACGCACCACAGCAGACAAGACCTAACTACAAAACGGAGGAG
Source organism: Lolium rigidum (assembly GCF_022539505.1). Classification (NCBI taxonomy): domain Eukaryota; kingdom Viridiplantae; phylum Streptophyta; class Magnoliopsida; order Poales; family Poaceae; genus Lolium; species Lolium rigidum. The sequence continues at coordinate 303,426,057 of NC_061513.1, forward strand.
GAACGAGGTCCCCTCCCCCTCCTGCCGCCGGAGCGGCAAGCAGAGGGAGAGGGATCCAGATCTTACGCCGGTGGAGATGGGATCTGGCTACCCGCCCGCCTGGGAGAGAGAGCAGGGGCAAAACGGTCACCTTTGATTTTCTTGGGGTAACTTTGGCGTCATCTTTCTTTTCAACAGTTGCACTGTCTTTATCGATCTGATGGTGTAGGGTGCCTATGGTTGGCAACTATTACCTCCCCAAATATAAACCATTTTATAAAGTTAGTTTAGCTTTCTAAAACAAGTTTATATTCTGAAGTGAAGATAGTTTATGATACTTGCAGTAGATTTGTTTGTTATAGAGATACACTCAAGTCACCAAGAATTACTAAGCTTGATTTACCCAACACCAGGCTCAAAGTATCCGTACTCTTGCATGGATTTGAACCATTTGATGCACACAATATCATTTCTCTTGCCAAGACATAGTACCATTGTTGTTACAATGTGAAACCATGCATTCCAGAATTCTCTATTAGACTTAGAGCCTATTGTCAGGATATTAATGAAACCTAAAATAGACACAAACACATACATATACTTTCAGTTCATTTGGGTGGCACAAATTAATCTATGAAGGCATGTGTGGTGACCCGGCATACCACTGCATGGTGTAGTATGCAAGTCTGATATAACACCAATGAAACACCGTTCCACTAGTATTATATCGCTCAGAGTGGTACAACAGAAACATATGCGGGTCCAAGGCATGTCTATAGAATTACAACATTGACTCCGTTACATAAGATCATCACAGCCTCCTACTTTACAATGAGGTAAAACTGCAAATAACTTCAGAAGAACGACTCGTAGACTAGTCTTATCACGAACTCTATTTGTAGAGTATTTAACTAGCTACAGAGGCTATGAATAGATTCTAGCTAAATAGGAGCTAAATTTAGGAAGCTAGTTCCTTTCTATTGCTAATCTAGGTTTCTCCTTGTTGGATGTGGTATCTGCCTCTTCTGACAGGTTCCTGTTCCTTGAAGTAGTTGTTGACTCCTCGGTCTTCGTGTTGCACTGTAGATCCTCCTTCGGTGCCTCCATATCTAAGCAGAGGATTTAAGAGTGGGATGAGTACGAGCGTACTCAACAAGTTCATTATAGGAAAGAGGTGTTTAATGCACTAGCTACGACATTAGACCAGAAAGTCTAATACCAATGCAAGTTTTCATAACCATTTCTTCAAGAGGTTGCTTTTATTCGAAGAACTATGTCCGTCAGCCTTCACCGGTTTACTAGAACTTCATGGAGTTCCTTTCCGGCCGCGTTCGCAGCTCCATATCCCGAACAGGGAGTGACAGGTCATGGTTCTTTACACTCTGCAGAGGTGTGTTGCTTTACCCATAAGAGATCTTAACCTTGGTGCCAACCGAGTCTAGTTCTCGTCCACACTTCCTTTGGTGTGAGACCCGGTATAAGGTCTAGCCAATCATGTTCCTCCGCTACCTCGAACACCCACCCTTTGTTGCATACCCCGACCCTGGGTCCTCGCCGGTCCCATTATTCCCACTCACGGGTGGACCCCGACCACGACAACAGTTTGGGACTCGTTAACCAAACTCCTTCGCCGGTAGCTGCAACCCATCATAGACCGCAATACCGTGGGGACTTAAGGCTTCCCCAGCCTACCGCTTGTTCTTCGAGCGACAAGTGTCTACGGACTATGCCGTGGGGACTTAAGGCTTCCCCAGCCTACCGCTTGCCCTGAAAGATACAAGTGTCTACGGTAAAGCGCATCCGTTGATGAAACAGAGGTGGAAACACTTTTGACTACTCCGTCCCACTCCGGATCTTATGGTTAACACGGGTGTTACGGCACAAGAATCACTGGACGACATTTGTTGTTTAATCCTAGATGGATATAAACCCTTGCAATGGAACCTCCACCATGTCAACACAATCCATGGTTCCATTGCCCACCACATAGTCATATTCATAGTTGTGAAAATAGTGGTTTTGGTTTTTATGCAATAGTGATAATCATAGTACTTTGCAAGTAATTTGATAAAGATACTCAAATGACATGAGCAAGCGATGAACTTGCCTTTCTTGACTGCAAGATTATGCAGGCAAGGTCTTCGATACGCAATAACTCCAAATTCTGAAATAGCATCATCGTCCGGTAAGGACGATGTTTAAAAGATTGGCAAGGATGCAATAATGCATAAGTATGAGATGCAGTCGCTCTAAGCGTGATCTAACCCTGATGACTTAGGATCAGTGAGTTGTAATGATTGGTTTAGGGTGTGTTGCACTTTTAGAGTGATTTGCAAACAAGGTTCTTATTTAGGGTTGTGTTGTTTTAGAATCATAAGCAGGTGATAAAATGCATAGTAACAATCATATACATCAAGTAATAGTGGTTGTGTAATAAGTAAAGAGCAGTTGTCAATTTTAAGTCCTGATAGTGTATGGTTGATGATTATTTGTTATATATTTCATGAGAATAACTTTTGAAGAACATGTTCTTTAATAAAGAACAAGTATAACAATCAGGGTTGTGGAGTTTTATGGGGTTCTATGGTTCTAATTGGTTTCTGGAATAAGTAGTAGATGGATCACAACATAGTTGGATTCATCAGCAACTAGGCTTGTTTGGTTTTACTTAAGCATAAGCAACTTAAGCAATTAGTTACACATGGGTACTATCAGGGTTGGTTATAGCTTACTGGTGATAGATGGCTAGGGTTTATAGGTTCTTATAAGCAGGGTTGATGATGGTTCTCGGTTTACTTCAAAAGAATGACTTTTGAAGAACATACTTCTTAAATAATAAGAAGTATATCAATTAGGTTGAGGTTGTTTAGGTTGGTTATTTAATTCCCTAAGTAAAGAAGGGTTGGTTCCTAAATATGATGTTTGATAATTATCTAACACTAGTAGGGTTTAGTGGAATATGGTTAGGTAATGCTCAAGATTTGGTATAGTTGCTCCTGAGGTTCATCACATTAGTGTGATGCTAAGAATGGATGGTTAAGGAGGGTGGTCTAGGGACTAGGAACCAGGGTTTTACACTTGGTTGATCCTACTAGATCAACCAGTTTTATTTAGATGAGGACATACCATAGCAATTAACTAGTGATAGGGATATTACATTTTATGTGGTCCTGGTAATTATTTAATTGCTATTATTGTTCTATGATTTGGAAGTAGGTACCATGATCGCATGTTCTAACCTAGGTATTAGTTTTAGAAGCAATCTATGGTTCACATGTAATAATGGAACTAGGGTTTAAATGGCATTAGGGTTTTAGGATTACACATGAAATGATGAGTTCCTAGTTTTCTACCATATGGACTAAGGTGGCATAATTATTATTTAGTTCATAAGTTAATAACTTCATTAGTAAATTTGAAGTTATTAGTAACTTTGAAATAATAATGTTGGATTTGGTATTTTATTAATTTTCAATAATTAATAATTAAGGTAATTATTAATCAGGGTTTAAATTCCAATAATAAGGATTTAACAAATTAATCAAATAAAGAAAATTAGCTTTAATGTTTTCTTTATTTCCTTACTGGTTTTTATTTATTTTAGAAGGTTTTCCTAATTATTGAATTTTGATAGTATTAAAAGTTAAAGGAAAATGCTTAATTAATAAGTATTAAATAATTGAATTTTTATTAAAAATAAAAATTTCATATTATATTTTTATTGGATAGAGTTTTCTTTTAGAAGAATTTTGATATCTTATTTTGATTTTTCTGAGCTTTTATGAATTTTCTACAATTATTTGAAGTTGCAACAAATTTCTGGAATTAAATTTAAATGAACAAAACTTTGGTTACCGTGGCAGAACCTAACCCTAGTCACTGACCCGTGGGGCCAAGGCCACGTAGGCTGCCACGCCAGCGGCGATGGTTCAAGGTTGACCAGACGAGTTGACCACGTCGACGTTTAAACGCCGGTGGTCATCTGGGGACGGCGCCGCCGATTTACGGCCTCCCCATATGCGTGTCTATGCTCTAACGAACCCTCTCGACAAGGCAAACCTTGTGGTGGTGTTGGCCTCTCGAGAAACGCACAGGAGCATCGCCGGAGATCATGTCTGCGGCGGCGCAGCTCCGGCCAAGTGTGAAAATGGAGCTATGGTGGACCATTTGATGCAATTTAAAGTGCTATGGTTGCGTATTCATACCCTGGTTCTGATGAGGTGGTCGGCGACGACTATTATGGACGGAGACGAGCTCAATTTCTTGTTTACCCGAGATGAACTGCGAAAGGGAATCGCGGAATTGGCATCCCTCGCTGCTCCTCCGGATGCTATCTTCCACCAGGAAACTCTTCTCGACAAGGCGCATCTCCTGGACCTCCGCACGAGTGCTGGGGTGGCTCCCCTCGTCGGCTTCTCCTCCGACTCCGGCGGCCAGTACGTGGGAATGGTGAGGGCTACAGAGAGATTAAGAGGATTTGGGATGGCGGAGATGAACAAGGACAACACGGAGGTCCTCCTGGTGACTTTATAGACCACGAGGTGGTCAGGAACGACGGCGAGCGTCGGTGATGAGCGGCCAGGATACGGTGGAGATATGGTTTGGTGTTTTCGCTGCCCGAATCTTGAAGTTCTGACTAGCTACGGATTCCACGGCCATGCACTAGGGTTCTGGGGCGAGGCTGGCATCCGGCTGGTGCTTATCGGCGACGGGGATGTGGCCGGCGAAGTCGATCACGGCGTCCCGTGGCGTCCATGCGAGGAAGACGAAGACCACGTCCTCTCGCACGTTTTTTAAAGCAGTGAACGGTATGGTTATTTTGGTTGGGCTGTGTTGGGCTGGGGTTGTTGGGCTCGTTCGGGCTGTGCTGGCCTGGTTCGGTCTGGTAGGCCCAGGTGAGGCTTTTCTTCTTTTTTCTCTTTTATTTATTTTCTGTTTTGTATGTCTCTTTTGATTTCTGTTTTTTTTAATTCAAATTTCAATCATTCTGTTTTGCAGGTGTTTGACAATTGGTCTTTTATAAAGACTAATAAAAGTATTATGGTAATACTCAATTGTTTTGATTAAACATTTCACATATGTGAGCTTTATTACAAATTGTAATTAATCATGAGTTTATGCCCTCATTTTAATTTCCTTTTTCTTGTGTAATCAAATCTATTTGAATTATTAGGGTTGATAATTTCTACTCTAAGTGTTTTAGAATTTATCATTAGAGTTTGAGCTCTTAATTGAGAATTTAGTTCCCTGCATATGATTTTATGTGATCCTCTATTTATTAAGATCTTGTAATTTTGATTATCACTCTATGTCAAGGTTAGCACTAGTATTATATCTTAATAGTACTTTGAATTACCTAGAGTAGACATTACTCTTCTCATGGTTGGACTTTGGTTAAAAGGTAAGTGATTGTAAATCCCACTTATGGTTCTAATTATTTTACATAGCACAAGGTTAATCTTAGGTTCATAATTGAAAACTAAGATATAGTTTGTGAGCAATTTCTAAGGTTCTAATGAGATTCACCTAATGGCAATTGGTTTGAATCTCATCTATGGCCTGGTTTGTATTATGATCACCATAGTGATACATAAACTAGGGTTGAGGTTTAATTCTAGGTTGTGAGATGAGATGACACCATATTGCATGTGCTAGGGTTAATCTCCCCTAACCATGATAAGGTGGTGGCTTAATTAACATTTTATGTTCTCCTTTAGTTACAAAGATATTGAGAATTGGTTTTATCTTCTACCAATTAACTTCTATTACTATCCTCAATTTATCATTAGAGTAACTAAAGTTGTTATAGTTCTTTTTATAGTTAACTTTGGTAACATGGATGGATGGTTTCTCACCATATTAAATATGGAGTTTTACTCTAAGATTTTCTTAGGTTCTTTATTTTATGAAATATAGATATGGTAGGATTCTACTTATGAGCACCAAATGGTTCACAAGTTAAGGTTGGGATATAAGCCTGGATTTGATTACTAGTGATCTTCCTATAATTTCATGTGAGGATGAGATCTATCAACTCTAGTAGAGTTTAACTTACCCTCACATACCTCAAGAGAATGATCATGGATTAGTCATGATCAACTTGTTCTTAATATCTTTAACTCAATTTCTTAGGGTTTATGATCATTACTCAATTTATAATGATCAAGGTTTGGATTCCTAAAGTATTTCTAATGGAAGGGTTTATTCTAGGGTTTATGGTGTATTCACCATATCTTAATAGATATCAAGTCTAAAACTCCACTTGGTTATCTTGGTTGAATTAATCTCCTCCTTACTTTATCAATTCATGGATATGGTATTATTCCATGTGATATTAGGTTATCTCACCACTCCAAGGGAAATGGTTTACAACCTAATATTTTAGTTCAAAGGCTGTCCTTTATTCTTAAATAGACAGAGCTAGGATTAGTATGAATGGTCCCTCTCATTTGGGAATGACTTGAATAATACTCTAGGGTTCCTCTTGAAGATGATGTTGTGATCATATGGTTATTTATATCCAAGGTTTGCCTCAAGGTTTATCATGGCTTCTCTAAACAAAATAGGACTCTCACCTCTCTAGTTTGATGTATAATAATTTGAAATAGAGGAGAATTATATTTCTTAGTTAGATCTCCTTGTCTTGTTTCCAAGATTAAAGTAGAATGGGTATCATAGGGTTTATGGTAGGAGCTTGGATTAATTTAAGACATGGAGAAGATAAGTGAAGAATAGTTTCTCCAATTATTGTTACTTAATTTCCAATTAATTGTAGGTTCATATGTTATGGCGAGGAATTCCATGTTATGATCTTTTATAAGATCAAGCAATTGATCATTGAGTAAAGTGTTGTTGTGTTGATTATTAGTTCCATTTGATCTAACCCCTTAGATCAAATCATCTCTACCCAAAACCAAGTTTTGGCAAAGTCACATTGAGGTTTATAGCGCTTGACTTGATGAGCTACTTCAATTCCACCAAGGTCAAGTGAAACTTCAGCTATCGTGGATCTGTTTTACTTTAAAGCGCGAAAATTCCCTGGATTTTCTATGCATGAATGCAATGCACACATCTGTTTCCTCTATTTTTGTAACCCCAATACCTGGGATATTACAGTCTCTACCCCTTAAACTAAACTTCGTCCTCGAAGTTTGAACTCTCTCACGTTTCCGGAGTGTGGTTCTGACTTATGCAGACTTAAACTTTTCTCGAACTCCGTAGTGATCTCACTGGATATAATTGAATATATCCCTTGTCCAGATTCTTCCTGAAATCCATTAGTGTCTGTCTCTGAACATTAGTTCTTACTCCAGTTCTATGATTCTTCTCTGGAATCTAATAACACCCGTCTCTGAACCATGGCTCTTACTTTGATTCATTGATTTCTTCCAACTATTATAATCTTGTTTCCTATCTCATTGAAGATTCAATGATTGGGACTTCTTCTTGTCCTGGCAGTCTTTATTGAGGACTAATTGGATAACATTCTCCTATTTGATAAAATAGGTCTTTGTTTTTCCCTTACTACCAAAACTTCAATATTGGTACTTAGTAAGGTACTTACCATGGGAATGATCATGATGGTTTATTTCCCTAAGAATGGATTAGACTCAATTAGTCCATCCAATCATGGTTTATAGTTGATACCTATAACTGTTTTGGGGTATTTAGGTTCCATGAAAGGAATCATTCTATTAGTCTTTGGTATTGATGTGTTCAATCTTCTTCGGTCTTTGGCCATCTTGAGCTTTGTTTGGTCTCCGATATTTCCTTTATCCAACTTCATTATCTTTGACTTACTTGAGCTTAAGTACTTCTGAGTAGATATTACTTACTTGCTCAAGTTATAATCCACTTCTTACGTCCTCGAGGTATAAACCTCGGCTTCTGGTCTGACCTTCTTCTGAAGGTATTGTTCAACAATCTTATGAAAATAAGATCGAACTTCCTCTCAGTTCAGACCTTCTTCTTATATTATGCTCAAAGTATTGAGTTATTGTACATCCAACTCAATCTTTACTCTACCCCTTAGAGTTTTCTTATGGTCTTCAACTCCTTTTCTTCCAACTATTGGACTTATGATTAGAATCTTGGTATAGGTCTTGTTTATAATTTATATTCCTCTAATGTTTTGCGAAGAAACTTTGTGGTGTATCCACTCAATTGTGGACATCCAATGTGAATCCTTTGACTAAATGTTTATAGATCTAGCTATTTGGCTGACAAGATTTTTATTTGTTCACAAACTTTTGTTACAACTAATTAAATCGTGGACTATTTGTAATACCAACCGATACCAGCTCGTGGTTATTATACCAACTGTGGCTATTTGATATCTAAAAATGGATTCTATCATAGGTTCTGATCAACTGGACGAGACATCTTCTACTTTATCTCGCAGTATTGATATTATACCAATTGTGGTCTTCTGATGTCAATTATGGTCTTCTTATATCTGCTATGGTTTCATAAATCATCTTCCTTCATTCAGGGTTTATTTTGCATGAAATCCACTAGCTGACACTATGAATATAGTATCCTAAGTGATTTCCCATGCATTCCCTTTTCCATAATGACTATGGTTCTACTTCTACTACTCCACAGTCATCATATTTCTCACCTTCATGCTTCCTATGTACAAAAGTACTCCTCTGTTGAGGTAAAGCATGAGTTTAGGTGGGTACTTCCTTCTGAATATTGTGGTTGCTTTCCCCAAATTTACTCCTTTCTTCTGGTGGAGCATCATCTTGTCTTCGGAATCCTCCAGAATTCGTCACTTCCTCATACGTTTACCATTACCCTCTAGATCTATAGCACCAAGTAAGGACTTGATCTTGCAACATGCATTTGCATACCAAAGTCGAACTTCATGTATGGATCTAGTCAAACAATGAAAATTCCAATAAAATCCAAGAAGATTCAGCTTTGTGCATATGATACGTCTCCGACGTATCGATAATTTCTTATGTTCCATGCCACATTATTGATGATATCTACATGTTTTATGCATACTTTATGTCATATTTATGCGTTTTCCGGAACTAACCTATTGACGAGATGCCGAAGTGCCGCTCTCGTTTTCCGCTGTTTTTGGTTTCGGAAATCCTAGTAACGAAATATTCTCGGAATTGGACAAAATCAACGCCCGTGTTCCTATTTTCACCGGAAGCATCCGGAACACCCGAGAGCCGCCGCAGGGGGCCCCGTGGGCCCCGGACGACAGGGTGGCGCGGCCGGGCCCGGGCCGCGCCCCTATGGTGTCGCCGCCTCGTCGCCCCTCCGACTCCGCCTCTTCGCCTATTTAAAGGTCCCCGACCTAAAACCTCGATACGAAAAAGCCACGGTACGAGAAACCTTCCGGAGCCGCCGCCATCGCGAAGCCAAGATCCGGGGGACAGGAGTCTCTCGTTCCGGCACGCTGCCGGGCGGGGAAGTGCCCCCGTAAGGCTCCTCCATCGACACCACCGCCATCTTCATCAACGCTGCTGTCTCCCATGAGGAGGGAGTAGTTCTCCATCGAGGCTCGGGGCTGTACCGGTAGCTATGTGGTTAATCTCTCTCCTATGTGCTTCAATACAATAATCTCATGAGCTGCCTTACATGATTGAGATTCATATGATGACGCTTGTAATGTAGATGTCATTATGCTAGTCAAGTGAGTTTTACTTATGTGATCTCCGGAGACTCCTTGTCCCACGTGTGTAAAGGTGACAGTGTGTGCACCGTGTGGGTCTCTTAGGCTATATTTCACGTAATACTTATTCACCGTTATGAATGACATAGTGAAGTGCTTATTTATATCCCTTTATGATTGCAATGTGTTTTGTATCACAATTTATCTATGTGCTACTCTAGTGATGTTATTAAAGTAGTTTTATTCCTCCTGCACGGTGTAATGGTGACAGTGTGTGCATCCGTGTTAGTACTTGGCGTATGCTATGATCATGATCTCTTGTAGATTGTGAAGTTAACTATTGCTATGATAGTATTGATGTGATCTATTCCTCCTACATAGTGTGAAGGTGACAAGTGTGCATGCTGTGTTAGTACTTGGTTTAGTCGTGTTGATCTTTCATGCACTCTAAGGTTATTTAAATATGAACATTGAATTGTGGAGCTTGTTAACTCCGGCATTGAGGGTTCGTGTAATCCTACGCAATGTGTTCATCATCCAACAAGAGAGTGTAGAGTATGCATTTATCTATTCTGTTATGTGATCAAAGTTGAGAGTGTCCACTAGTGAAAGTCTATTCCCTAGGCCTTGTTCCTAAATATCGCTATCGCTGCTTGATTACTCGTTTTTACTGCGTTACTACTGCTACCATATTACCACCATCAACCACACGCCGACAAGCTATTTTCCGGCGCCATTACTACTCGCTCATATTCATTCATACCACCTGTATTTCACTATCTCTTCGCCGAACTAGTGCACCTATTAGGTGTGTTGGGGACACAAGAGACTTCTTGCTTTGTGGTTGCGAGGTTGCATGAGAGGGATATCTTTGACCTCTTCCTCCCCGAGTTCGATAAACCTTGGGTGATCCACTTAAGGGAAACTTGCTACCGTTCTACAAACCTCTGCTCTTGGAGGCCCAACACTGTCTACAAGAATAGAAGCTCCCGTAGACATCAAGCACTTTTCTGGCGCCGTTGCCGGGGAGGAAAGGTAAAAGGTACTCACACTCCGGATCTCGGCTACTAAGCTATTTTCGCCATTGTAAGTACTCGAAGCTATTTCCTTTAGATCCTGCAATTGCATCTTTTTGTTTCTTGTTTACACTAGTTTGGCATAATGGACAAGAATGAGCTTCTTATTCTATTTCCTGATTTAAAACATGGATTGTTTGATGCGAAAATTAAAAAACCTATGAAATCTTATTTGCATGCTGGTAGTAATATTAGTATGAACGCTTTAAACACCATTGTTGATAATGATATAGAAAGTTCTAAGCTTGGGGAAGCTGGTTTTCATGATCTTTTTAGTCCCCCAAGCATTGAGGAGAAAATTTTCTTTGATGATACTTTGCCTCCTATTTATGATGATTATAATGATAGTGGTCTTTTGGTGCCACCTACTATGGAGAGTAAATTTTGTTGTGATTATACTATGCCTCCTACACTTGATGAGAATAATAATGATAGCTACTTTGTTGAATTTGCTCCCACTATAACTAATAAAATTGATTATGCATATGTGGAGAGTAATAATTTTATGCATGAGACTCATGATAAGAATGCTTTATGTGATAGTTATATTGTTGAGTTTTCTCATGATGCTACTGAAAGTTATTATGAGAGAGGAAAATATGGTTGTAGAAATTTTCATGTTACTAAAATGCCTCTCTATGTGCTGAAATTTTTGAAGCTACACTTGTTTTATCTTCCTATGCTTGTTACTTTGCTCTTCATGAACTTGTTTATTTACAAGATTCCTTTTCATAGGAAGCATGTTAGACTTAAATTTTTTTTGAATTTGCCTTTTGATGCTCTCTTTTGCTTCAACTACTATTTCTTGCGAGTGCATCATTAAAATTGCTGAGCCCATCTTAATGGCTATAAAGAAAGAACTTCTTGGGAGATAACCCATGTGTTATTTTGCTACAGTACTTTGTTTTATATTTGTGTCTTGGAAGTTGTTTACTACTGTAGCAACCTCTCCTTATCTTAGTTTTGTGTTTTGTTGTGCCAAGTAAAGTCTTTGATAGTAAAGTGAATACTAGATTTGGATTACTGCGCAGAAACAGATTTCTTTGCTGTCACGAATCTGGGCCTAATTCTCTGTAGGAAACTCAGAAAATTATGCCAATTTACGTGAGTGATCCTCAGATATGTACGCAACTTTCATTCAATTTGGGAATTTTCATCTGAGCAAGTCTGGTGCCCTTTTAAAATTCGTCTTTACGAACTGTTCTGTTTTGACAGATTCTGCCTTTTATTTCGCATTGCCTCTTTTGCTATGTTGGATGAATTTCTTTGATCCATTAATGTCCAGTAGCTTTATGCAATGTCCAGAAGTGTTAAGAATGATTGTGTCACCTCTGAACATGTTAATTTTTATTGTGCACTAACCCTCTAATGAGTTTGTTTCGAGTTTGGTGTGGAGGAAGTTTTCAAGGGTCAAGAGAGGAGGATGATATACTATGATCAAGAAGAGTGAAAAGTCTAAGCTTGGGGATGCCCCGGTGGTTCACCCCTGCATATTTCAAGAAGACTCAAGCATCTAAGCTTGGGGATGCCCAAGGCATCCCCTTCTTCATCGACAAATTATCAGGTTCCTTCTCTTGAAACTATATTTTTATTCGGCCACATCTTATGTACTTTACTTGGAGCGTCTGTGTGCTTTTGTTTTTGTTTTTGCTTGTGTGGGAGAGAGACACGCTCCGCTGGTTCGTATGAACACATGTGTTCTTAGCTTTTAATGTTCATGGCGAAGGTTAAAACTGCTTCGTTCATTTTTATATGGTTGGAAACGGAAAATGCTACATGTAGTAATTGGTAAAATGTCTTAGATAATGTGATACTTGGCAATGGTTGTGCTCATGTTTAAGCTCTTGCATCATATACTTTGCACCTATTAATGAAGAAATATATAGAGCTTGCTAAAATTTGGTTTGCATAATTGGTCTCTCTAAGGTCTAGATAATTTCTAGTATTGAGTTTTGAACAACAAGGAAGACGGTGTAGAGTCTTATAATGTTTTCAATATGTCTTTTATGTGAGTTTTGCTGCACCGGTTCATCCTTGTGTTTGTTTCAAATAACCTTGCTAGCCTAAACCTTGTATCGAGAGGGAATACTTCTCATGCATCCAAAATCCTTGAGCCAACCACTATGCCATTTGTGTCCACCATATCTACCTACTACATGGTATTTCTCCGCCATTCCAAAGTAAATTGCTTGAGTGCTTGATACGTCCCCGACGTATCCATAATTTCTGTCGTTCCATGCTTGTTTTATGACAATACTTACATGTTTTGCTTGCACTTTATAATGTTTTTATGCGTTTTCCGGAACTAACCTATTAACAAGATGCCACAGTGCCAGTTCCTGTTTTCTCGCTGTTTTTGGTTCCGGAAAGGCTGTTCGGGCAATATTCTCGGAATTCGACGAAACGAAGACCAAACCTCCTATTTTTCCCGGAAGCATCCAGAACACCGAAGAAGAGTCGGAGAGGGGCCGGAGGGCCACCACACCATATGGCGGCGCGGCCCGACCCGGGCCCGCGCCGGCCTGTGGTGTGGCGCCCCGAGTGCCCCCTGCGCCGCCTCTTCGCCTATAAAATCCCTTTCGACCTAAAAACACCGTAACTCTTGACGAAACTCCGAGAAAGACTCCGGGGCGCCGCCGCCATCGCGAAACTCCAATTCGGGGGACGAAGTCTCCGTCCCGGCACCCTGCCGGACGGGGAAGTGCCCCGGAAGCCATCTCCATCAACGCCATCGCCACCACCATGCTCCGTGAGTAGTTCCCCCATGGACTACGGGTTCTAGCTGTAGCTAGTTGGTATTCTCTCCCCTATGTACTTCAATACAATGATCTCATGAGCTGCCTTACATGATTGAGATTCATCTGATGTAATCGGTGTTGTGTTTGTCGGGATCCGATGGATTGTTACATTATGATTGTCTATCTACAAAGTTTATGAAGTTATTGTTGCTGCAATCTTGTTATGCTTAATGCTTGTCACTAGGGCCCGAGTGCCATGATCTTAGATTTGAGCTCTATAATTATTGCTTAGATTGTATCTACAAGTTGTATGCACATGTCACCGTCCGGAACCAAAGGCCCCGAAGTGACGTAAATCGGGACAACCGGAGGGGATGGCGGTGATGTGAGGGACACATGTTTTCACGGAGTGTTAATGCTTTGCTCCGGTACTCTATTAAAAGGAGTACCTTAATATCCGAGAGTTTCCCTTGAGGCCCGGCTGCCACCGGCTGGTAGGACAAAAGATGTTGTGCAAGTTTCTCATTGCGAGCACGTACGACTATTATTGGAAAACATGCCTACATGATTAATGATCTTGATATTCTGTCTTAATGCTATTTCAATCCTATCAATTGCCCGACCGTAATTTGTTCACCCAACACTTGTTATTGGAGAGTTACCACTAGTGTAGATAGCTGGGAACCCCGGTCCATCTTTCATCATCATATACTTGTTCTACATGTCAACTGTTTTCCGGTGCCATTGCTCTCATATTACTATTACTCGCCGTCGTGTTATTGTTACTATTGCTCTCATATCATCGCTACTTTCACATCACCCCTGTTACTAGTGCTTTTCCGGTGCAGCTGAATTGACAACTCAGTTGTTAAGGCTTATAAGTATTCTTTACCTCCCCTTGTGTCGAATCAATAAATTGGGTTTTACTTCCCTCGAAGACTGTTGCGATCCCCTATACTTGTGGGTCATCAAGACTATTTTCTGGCGCCGTTGCCGGGAGGCATAGCTCTACTCATAAGTTCACCCGGGGAGTACACTCTACCTCTCTCTCTGTTTTTATTTTGTTTTACTTTGTTTTGCTTAGTTTACTTTTGTCTAGTTTATTTGTGCTTAGTTTATTTCTGTCTAGTATTACTTTGCTTAGTTTACTTTTGTCTAGTTTATTTTCGTCTTGTTTTATTTGTCTCATATACCCAAAAATCCATAAAAATTAGCAGTCGTGTGGGTCCCGTCCCCTCTCGAAACATCTCGCTGCTACAGGAAAAGGCGAAAAGGGGGCGAGGTAGGTGTAGGTGCCCACCGCCGGCGAGGCCGCGGTTCCCCGTCGCCTCCGAGCGCCGTTTAGGCGCCGGCAGGTGTTGGGGAACTCGGTCCTCCGTCCGGTTGGGGGTAGTAGTACTAGTTTTATCTAGTTTTCAGCTTCTTGGCGGCGGCGGCGAGGCGAGGATGGCACCGCCGCATACGAATAAGTCCCTCCGGCTCTTTCCTCGTGCTAGCGACGTGAGCTCCGGCGGCGTTGGCGGGCTGGTGAGGGCGGGGCATTCTGGATCTGTCGGTACAGCTCCTCGGCGCCCTGGTTTTGGAGTTCGTGGGTGGCTGCCCGTGGCTTTTCGCACATGCGACGGCGCACTCCCCGGGAAGAAGATGGCGGTCGTTGGTTCGCGGTTGTGGCGGGTGGATCCGGCTGCTCCTCGAAGGGTCACCTGGATGTGTCCCCGCATCCGGAGCTGGAGAGGTTCGGGGAGCTCCTCCGGGATGGAGGACGTCTCCGGCCGATGCGACTTACAGGAGCTCATCCTGCTCGATGGAGTAGGTGTTTACTGCGGCTCGAGAAAGCCTTTCTGCGAGGGACTTCTTCAGTTCCTGGGGTGCTGCTACCGGGTGTTCCATTCTCTACTCCGGCAGCTCCGGCAACGAAGCAGGGGATTGGCTCACGGTGGCGATGGAAGTTGCAGAGAAGACGGAATGCTTGGATCTATATTTTCTTTTTCTTCGGTTCTTCTCTCGTATTTTGTTGGCGGTTGCAGTACCAGGCCATATCCTTCCTTTGTTTTCTACGTATTTGTACGTGTCTGTACTATGTATCTGTTTCCTTGACGTATAAATACAAGTAGCGTATGCCTTTGGGCGTACGTATTCAAAAAAAAAAAAAAATCCATAAAAATTTGAAAAACCAAAAAATTAAAAACTGCTGTTATGGGAGAACCTACAACCTACTTGGAGCTTATAGAATGCTATAATAATTATAGAGAATCAAGAACTGGTAAAATAATGAGTGCTATGATAGAAAAATTGAATACAATTGCTAAAATCTTGCTTGAACGCCATGATATAAACTGTTGCTCTCAACAGGATACTAAACATCTTAAATTTCAATGTGGCTTTAGTGAGGAATTTTTAATTAAGAACTATAATCGGAATTGCTATATTCATTATGGGTTCGAAGAGGTAGAACAATTTGTCTTATTTATGGGAGCCTCCGAGATAGAATCCTTCATGGTTGAGAATTATGAAACTTGTGTTGTTTGTAAGGGCCTTAAAGATTATGTCTCTACTATCCTTAATTCTTGCATAGAATGCTACAGTAGGAATCCTTATATCCTTGATTATAAAGAGAGACACATTAATGCACAAGAATGCACTCACAATTTGCAGGGAACCTCGCGGAAGAAGAAATTGATGAACCCGAAAGCTCATTGGATGAAAAAGAAGAGGAGAGCGACGAACAAAAGGAGGAAGAATGGATTAGCTACCCATGCCAACCTTCTAATGAGAGTAACTCTTTATCTCTTACATTATTTGATTGTCCTCCATGCCTACCGGACGAGGTTGAATGTTATGTTCCTGTGGATTCTCTTGAAATAGTACCTATGAGTAATACTTGTGAGAATGATTATGCTACTCGTTATATATGATAATCCATGCTACTTTGATAAATCTTATGATAATGCTTTGTTTGTGCCTCGATGTCGAAATGCATGGTACTAAAGAATTTTGTTTGGCAAATGTCTATGATAAAGCTCTAGATGATGGTCCTATGTTACTTGATAATATTAATTGTACTACTAATGAAAATGGGATTGGAGAGTTCTTGACTTATTCTATGAGTCCCATATCTATTGAGATTGATCACCTACCTTGTTATATTATTAATAAAAGTAAGTTTGAAAGTTTTAATTCCACTATTCTTGAACTTGATAAAAATTATGTGTTTGGAAATCATGAAAAGTATGCTGCATGTGATAGCTATATTGTTGAGTTTGTTCATGAAGCTACTGAAAATTATTATGAGAGAGGAAAATATGGTTGTAGAAATTTTCATGGTACTAATACACCTCTCTATATGCTGAAATTTTTGAAGTTATTCTTGTTTTATCTTCCTATGCTTGTCACTTTGTTCTTCATGAATTCATTTGTGTACAAGATGCCTCTTCATAGGAAGCATGTTAGACTTAAATGTGTTTTGAATTTGCCTCTTGATGCTCTCTTTTGCTTCACATACTATCTTTTGCGAGTGCATCATTAAAACTGCTGAGCCCATCTTAATGGCTATAAAGAAAGCAACTTCTTGGGAGATAACCCATGTGTTATTTTGCTACAGTACTTTGTTTTATATTTGTGTCTTGGAAGTTTTTTACTACTGTAGCAACCTCTCCTTATCTTAGTTTTGTGTTTTGTTGTGCCAAGTGAAGCCTCTAATCGAAGGTTGATACTAGATTTGGATTTCTGCGCAGAAACAGATTTCTATCTGTCACGAATCTGGGCTGTTTTCTCTGTAGGTAACTCAGAAAAATATGCCAATTTACGTGCGTGTTCCTCAGATATGTACGCAACTTTCATTAGTTTTGAGTTTTCTGATTTGAGCAACGGAAGTATTTTATTAAAATTCGTTTTTACTGGCTGTTCTGTTTTGGCAGATTCTGTCTCTGTTTTTTTGCATTGTCTCTTGTGGACTTTAAGCGAGGTTTTCTAGACGTAGAGGGCTGTAGCTAATGTTTTATTGAGTTCTTGCAATGTGCCACTACAGGACCAAGGTGGATTCAAATTTTTTGAGTACTAACCCCTCTAATGAAGTTTATGAGAAGTTTGGTGTGAAGGAAGTTTTCAAGGGTCAAGAGAGGAGGATGATATATGATCAAGAAGAGTGAAAAGTCTAAGCTTGGGGATGCCCCCGTGGTTCATCCCTGCATATTTCAAGAAGACTCAAGCATCTAAGCTTGGGGATGCCCAAGGCATCCCCTTCTTCATCAACTTATCAGGTTCTTCCCCTGAAACTATATTTTTATTCGGTCACATCTTATGTGCTTTACTTGGAGCGTCTGTGTGTTTATTTTTCGTTTTGTTTATGTTTGAATAAATTCGGATCCTAGCAATCCATGTTTGGGAGAGAGACACGCTCCGCTTTTTCATATGAACACTCGTGTTCTTCGTTTTACTTTTAATGTTCAATGAATAAAAGTTGGAAGCTACAATATTTATCTTTATTTGGTTGGGAAAAGAAAATGCCTCATATGTCTTGGATAATTTGACACTTGGCAATTGTTTTGAGCTCTCAAGTAGATCATGATTAAGTTTTTTCATGTAGTTTAAACCTATTAGTGGAGAACTACTGAAGAGCTTGTTAAAATTGGTTTGCATAATTGATCTCTCTTAAGGTCTAGATATTTTCTGGTAAAAGTGTTTGAGCAACAAGGAAGACGAGTGTAGAGTATTATAATGCTTGCAATATGTTCTTATGTAAGTTTTGTCTGTACCGGTTCATACTTGTGTTTGCTTCAAACAACCTTGCTAGCCTAAGCCTTGTATCGAGAGGGAATACTTCTCGTGCATCCAAAACCTTGAGCCAAAAACTATGCCATCTGTGTCCACCATACCTACCTACTATGTGGTATTTCCTGCCATTCCAAAGTAAATTGCTTGAGTGCTACCTTTAAACAATTCAAAATGCTTCTCAATTTGTGTCAATGTTTTATAGCTCATGAGGAAGTATGTGGTGTTTATCTTTCAATCTTGTTGGGCAACTTTCACCAATGGACTAGTGGCTTCATCCGCTTATCCAATAATTTTGCAAAAAGAGCCGGCAATGGGATTCCCAGTCCCAAATTAATTAACCAAAATAGACACTCCTCCATGGTATGTGATTGTTGGACGGCACCCGAGGATTCGGTTAGCCATGGCTTGTGTAAGCAAAGGTTGGGGGGAGTGTCATCATCATAATGAAACTAAAATAAAAAGGCACTCCTTCATGGTATGAGATTGTTGGCGGGCACCCGAGGATTCGGTTAGCCATGGTTTGTGAAAGAAAGGTTGGAAGGAGTGCCACCCAAAAATAAAATAAAATGGGAGCCGCTCTTTGAAGGTTTGTCCGGCGAGGGGTTAGAGTGCCCACTACCATTCGTTGACAACAACAAACACCTCTCAAAACTTTACTTTTATGCTCTCTATATGTTTTCAAAACCAAAGCTCTAGCACAAATATAGCAATCGATGCTTTCCTCTTTGAAGGGCCATTCTTCTACTTTTATGTTGAGTCAGTTTACCTACTTCCTTCCACCATAGAAGCAAACACTTGTGTCAACTTTGCATTGATTCTTACATACTTGCATATTTGCATTCATCATATTACTTTGTGTTGACAATTATCCATGAGATATGCATGTTGAAAGTTGAAAGCAATCGCTGAAACTTATATCTTCCTTTGTGTTGCTTCGATGCCTTTACTTTGAACTTATTGCTTTATGAGTTAACTCTTGTGCGAGATTTTTGATGCTCGTCTTGAAAGTACTCTCCATGAAAAGTTTTGCTACATGTTATCTATTTGTTAGCAACTATAGATCATTGCCTTGAGTCACTTCATTCATTTCATATGCTTTGTAATAGTATGATCAAGGTTATGTAAGTAGCATGTCACTACGAAATTATTCTTTTTATCGTTTACTGCTCGGGACGAGCAGGAACTAAGCTTGGGGATGCGATACGTCCCCGACGTATCCATAATTTCTGTCGTTCCATGCTTGTTTTATGACAATACTTACATGTTTTGCTTGCACTTTATAATGTTTTTATGCGTTTTCCGGAACTAACCTATTAACAAGATGCCACGGTGCCGGTTCTGTTTTCTGCTGTTTTTGGTTCCAGAAAGGCTGTTCGGGCAATATTCTCGGAATTCGACGAAACGAAGACCAAACCTCCTATTTTTCCCGGAAGCATCCAGAACACCGAAGAAGAGTCGGAGAGGGGCCAGAGGGCCACCACACCATATGGCGGCGCGGCCTGACCTGGGCCCGCGCCGGCCTGTGGTGTGGCGCCCCGAGTGCCCCCTGCGCCGCCTCTTCGCCTATAAAATCCCTTTCGACCTAAAAACACCGTAACTCTTGACGAAACTCCGGAAAGACTCCGGGGCGCCGCCGCCATCGCGAAACTCCAATTCGGGGGACGAAGTCTCGTCCCGGCACCTGCCGGGACGGGGAAGTGCCCCGGAAGCCATCTCCATCAACGCCATCGCCACCACCATGCTCCGTGAGTAGTTCCCCCATGGACTACGGGTTCTAGCTGTAGCTAGTTGGTATTCTCTCCCCTATGTACTTCAATACAATGATCTCATGAGCTGCCTTACATGATTGAGATTCATCCGATGTAATCGGTGTTGTGTTTGTCGGGATCCGATGGATTGTTACATTATGATTGTCTATCTACAAAGTTTATGAAGTTATTGTTGCTGCAATCTTGTTATGCTTAATGCTTGTCACTAGGGCCCGAGTGCCATGATCTTAGATTTGAGCTCTATAATTATTGCTTAGATTGTATCTACAAGTTGTATGCACATGTCACTGTCCGGAACCAAAGGCCCCGAAGTGACAGAAATCGGGACAACCGGAGGGGATGGCGGTGATGTGAGGGACACATGTTTTCACGGAGTGTTAATGCTTTGCTCCGGTACTCTATTAAAAGGAGTACCTTAATATCCGAGTAGTTTCCCTTGAGGCCCGGCTGCCACCGGCTGGCAGGACAAAAGATGTTGTGCAAGTTTCTCATTGCGAGCACGTACGACTATTATTGGAAAACATGCCTACATGATTAATGATCTTGATATTCTGTCTTAATGCTATTTCAATCCTATCAATTGCCCGACTGTAATTTGTTCACCCAACACTTGTTATTGGAGAGTTACCACTAGTGTAGATAGCTGGGAACCCCGGTCCATCTTTCATCATCATATACTTGTTCTACATGTCAAGCATAGTTTTACGGTGCCATTGCTCTCATATTACTATTACTGCTGCTGTGTTATTCTGTTACTATTGCTCTCATATCATCTGCTACTTTCACATCACCCCTGTTACTAGTGCTTTTCCAGGTGCAGCTGAATTGACAACTCGGTTGTTAAGGCTTATAAGTATTCTTTACCTCCCCTTGTGTCGAATCAATAAATTGGGTTTTACTTCCCTCGAAGACTGTTGCGATCCCCTATACTTGTGGGTCATCAAGACTATTTTCACGGCGCCGTTGCCGGGGAGGCATAGCTCTACTCATAAGTTCACCTGGGGAGTACACTCTACCTCTCTCTCTGTTTTTATTTTGTTTTACTTTGTTTTGCTTAGTTTACTTTTGTCTAGTTTATTTGTGCTTAGTTTATTTCTGTCTAGTATTACTTTGCTTAGTTTACTTTTGTCTAGTTTATTTTCGTCTTGTTTTATTTGTCTCATATACCCAAAAATCCATAAAAATTTGAAAAACCAAAAAATTAAAAACTGCTGTTATGGGAGAACCTACAACCTACTTGGAGCTTATAGAATGCTATAATAATTATAGAGAATCAAGAGCTGGTAAAATAATGAGTGCTATGATAGAAAAATTGAATACAATTGCTAAAATCTTGCTTGAACGCCATGATATAAACTGTTGCTCTCAACGGGATACTAAACATCTTAAATTTCAATGTGGCTTTAGTGAGGAATTTTTAATTAAGAACTATAATCGGAATTGCTATATTCATTATGGGTTCGAAGAGGTAGAACAATTTGTCTTATTTATGGGAGCCTCCGAGATAGAATCCTTCATGGTTGAGAATTATGAAACTTGTGTTGTTTGTAAGGGCCTTAAAGATTATGTCTCTACTATCCTTAATTCTTGCATAGAATGCTACGGTAGGAATCCTTATATCCTTGATTATAAAGAGAGACACATTAATGCACAAGAATGCACTCACAATTTGCGGGAACCTGCGGAAGAAGAAATTGATGAACTCTGAAAGCTCATTGGATGAAAAGAGGAGGAAATTGATGAACTGAGCTCATTGGATGAAAAAGAAGACGGAACAAAAGGAGGAAGAATGGATTAGCTACCCATGCCAACCTTCTAATGAGAGTAACTCTTTATCTCTTACACTATTTGATTGTCCTCCATGCTTACCGGACGAGGTTGAATGTTATGTTCCTGTGGATTCTCTTGAAATAGTACCTATGAGTAATACTTGTGAGAATGATTATGCTACTGTTATATATGATAATCCATGCTACTTTGATAAATCTTATGATAATGCTTTGTTTGTGCACGATGTCGAAATGCATGGTACTAAAGAATTTTGTTTGGCAAATGTCTATGATAAAGCTCTAGATGATGGTCCTATGTTACTTGATAATATTAATTGTACTACTAATGAAAATGGGATTGGAGAGTTCTTGACTTATTCTATGAGTCCCATATCTATTGAGATTGATCACCTACCTTGTTATATTATTAATAAAAGTAAGTTTGAAAGTTTTAATTCCACTATTCTTGAACTTGATAAAAATTATGTGTTTGGAAATCATGAAAAGTATGCTGCATGTGATAGCTATATTGTTGAGTTTGTTCATGAAGCTACTGAAAATTATTATGAGAGAGGAAAATATGGTTGTAGAAATTTTCATGGTACTAATACACCTCTCTATATGCTTGAAATTTTTGAAGTTATTCTTGTTTTATCTTCCTATGCTTGTCACTTTGTTCTTCATGAATTCATTTGTGTACAAGATTCCTCTTGCATAGGAAGCATGTTAGACTTAAATGTGTTTTGAATTTGCCTCTTGATGCTCTCTTTTGCTTCACATACTATCTTTTGCGAGTGCATCATTAAAACTGCTGAGCCCATCTTAATGGCTATAAAGAAAGCAACTTCTTGGGAGATAACCCATGTGTTATTTTGCTACAGTACTTTGTTTTATATTTGTGTCTTGGAAGTTGTTTACTACTGTAGCAACCTCTCCTTATCTTAGTTTTGTGTTTTGTTGTGCCAAGTGAAGCCTCTAATCGAAGGTTGATACTAGATTTGGATTTCTGCGCAGAAACAGATTTCTATCTGTCACGAATCTGGGCTGTTTTCTCTGTAGGTAACTCAGAAAAATATGCCAATTTACGTGCGTGTTCCTCAGATATGTACGCAACTTTCATTAGTTTTGAGTTTTCTGATTTGAGCAACGGAAGTATTTTATTAAAATTCGTTTTTACTGGCTGTTCTGTTTTGGCAGATTCTGTCTCTGTTTTTTTGCATTGTCTCTTGTGGACTTTAAGCGAGGTTTTCTAGACGTAGAGGGCTGTAGCTAATGTTTTATTGAGTTCTTGCAATGTGCCACTACAGGACCAAGGTGGATTCAAATTTTTTGAGTACTAACCCCTCTAATGAAGTTTATGAGAAGTTTGGTGTGAAGGAAGTTTTCAAGGGTCAAGAGAGGAGGATGATATATGATCAAGAAGAGTGAAAAGTCTAAGCTTGGGGATGCCCCCGTGGTTCATCCCTGCATATTTCAAGAAGACTCAAGCGTCTAAGCTTGGGGATGCCCAAGGCATCCCCTTCTTCATCAACTTATCGAGGTTCTTCCCCTGAAACTATATTTTTATTCGGTCACATCTTATGTGCTTTACTTGGAGCGTCTGTGTGTTTATTTTCGTTTTGTTTATGTTTGAATAAATTCGGATCCTAGCAATCCTTGTTTGGGAGAGAGACACGCTCCGCTTTTTCATATGAACACTCGTGTTCTTCGTTTTACTTTTAATGTTCAATGAATAAAAGTTGGAAGCTACAATATTTATCTTTATTTGGTTGGGAAAAGAAAATGCCTCATATGTCTTGGATAATTTGACACTTGGCAATTGTTTTGAGCTCTCAAGTAGATCATGATTAAGTTTTTTCATGTAGTCTAAACCTATTAGTGGAGAACTACTGTAGAGCTTGTTAAAATTGGTTTGCATAATTGATCTCTCTTAAGGTCTAGATATTTTCTGGTAAAAGTGTTTGAGCAACAAGGAAGACAGTGTAGAGTATTATAATGCTTGCAATATGTTCTTATGTAAGTTTTCTTGTACCGGTTCATACTTGTGTTTGCTTCAAACAACCTTGCTAGCCTAAGCCTTGTATCGAGAGGGAATACTTCTCATGCATCCAAAACCTTGAGCCAACAACTATGCCATTTGTGTCCACCATACCTACCTACTATGTGGTATTTCCTGCCATTCCAAAGTAAATTGCTTGAGTGCTACCTTTAAACAATTCAAAATGCATTACCTCAATTTGTGTCAATGTTTTATAGCTCATGAGGAAGTATGTGGTGTTTATCTTTCAATCTTGTTGGGCAACTTTCACCAATGGACTAGTGGCTTCATCCGCTTATCCAATAATTTTGCAAAAAGAGTCGGCAATGGGATTCCCGGTCCCAAATTAATTAACCAAAATAGACACTCCTCCATGGTATGTGATTGTTGGACGGCACCCGAGGATTCGGTTAGCCATGGCTTGTGTAAGCAAAGGTTGGGAGGAGTGTCATCATCATAATGAAACTAAAATAAAAGGCACTCCTTCATGGTATGAGATTGTTGGCAGGCACCCGAGGATTCGGTTAGCCATGGTTTGTGAAAGAAAGGTTGGAAGGAGTGCCACCCAAAAATAAAAATAATTCATGGGAGCCGCTCTTTGAAGGTTTGTACTGGCGAGGGGGTTAGAGTGCCCACTACCATTCGTTGACAACAACAAACACCTCTCAAAACTTTACTTTTATGCTCTCTATATGTTTTCAAAACCAAAGCTCTAGCACAAATATAGCAATCGATGCTTTCCTCTTTGAAGGGCCATTCTTTTACTTTTATGTTGAGTCAGTTTACCTACTTCCTTCCACCTTAGAAGCAAACACTTGTGTTAACTGTGCATTGATTCTTACATACTTGCATATTTGCATTCATCATATTACTTTGTGTTGACAATTATCCATGAGATATGCATGTTGACAAGTTGAAAGCAATCGCTGAAACTTATATCTTCCTTTGTGTTGCTTCGATGCCTTTACTTTGAACTTATTGCTTTATGAGTTAACTCTTGTGCAAGACTTTTGATGCTTGTCTTGAAAGTACTCTTCATGAAAAGTTTTGCTATATGTTATCTATTTGTTAGCAACTATAGATCATTGCCTTGAGTCACTTCATTCATTTCATATGCTTTGTAATAGTATGATCAAGGTTATGTAAGTAGCATGTCACTACAGAAATTATTCTTTTTATCGTTTACTGCTCGGGACGAGCGAGAACTAAGCTTGGGGATGCTGATACGTCCCCGACGTATCCATAATTTCTGTCGTTCCATGCTTGTTTTATGACAATACTTACATGTTTTGCTTGCACTTTATGATGTTTTTATGCGTTTTCCGGAACTAACCTATTAACAAGATGCCACGGTGCCGGTTCTGTTTTACTGCTGTTTTTGGTTCCGGAAAGGCTGTTCGGGCAATATTCTCGGAATTCGACGAAACGAAGACCAAACCTCCTATTTTTCCCGGAAGCATCCAGAACACCGAAGAAGAGTCGGAGAGGGGCCGAGAGGGCCACCACACCATAGGGCGGCGCGGCACTGGCCTGGGCCGCGCCGGCTGTGGTGTGGCGCCCCCAGTGCCCCCTGCGCCGCCTCTTCGCCTATAAAATCCCTTTCGACCTAAAAACACCGTAACTCTTGACGAAACTCCGAGAAAGACTCCGGGGCGCCGCCGCCATCGCGAAACTCCAATTCGGGGGACAGAAGTCTCGTCCGGCACCCTGCCGGGACGGGGAAGTGCCCCGGAAGCCATCTCCATCAACGCCATCGCCTCCATCATGCTCCGTGAGTAGTTCCCCCATGGACTACGGGTTCTAGCTGTAGCTAGTTGGTATTCTCTCCCCCATGTACTTCAATACAATGATCTCATGAGCTGCCTTACATGATTGAGATTCATCTGATGTAATCGGTGTTGTGTTTGTCGGGATCCGATGGATTGTTACATTATGATTGTCTATCTACAAAGTTTATGAAGTTATTGTTGCTGCAATCTTGTTATGCTTAATGCTTGTCACTAGGGCCCGAGTGGCATGATCTTAGATTTGAGCTCTATACTTATTGCTTAGATTGTATCTACAAGTTGTATGCACATGTCACTTGTCCGGAACCAAAGGCCCCGAAGTGACGAAATCGGGACAACCGGAGGGGATGGCGGTGATGTGAGGGACACATGTTTTCACGGAGTGTTAATGCTTTGCTCCGGTACTCTATTAAAAGGAGTACCTTAATATCCGGTAGTTTCCCTTGAGGCCGGCTGCCTGCAGTTGGTAGGACAAAAGATGTTGTGCAAGTTTCTCATTGCGAGCACGTACGACTATTATTGGAAAACATGCCTACATGATTAATGATCTTGATATTACTGTCTTAATGCTATTTCAATCCTATCAATTGCCCGACTGTAATTTGTTCACCCAACACTTGTTATTGGAGAGTTACCACTAGTGTAGATAGTTGGGAACCCCGGTCCATCTTTCATCATCATATACTTGTTCTACATGTCATAGCATTGTTTTTACGGTGCCATTGCTCTCATATTACTATTACTGTCTTTCGTGTTACTTGTTACTATTGCTCTCATATCACTTGCTACTTTCACATCACCCCTGTTACTAGTGCTTTTCCAGGTGCGAGCTGAATTGACAACTCGGTTGTTAAGGCTTATAAGTATTCTTTACCTCCCCTTGTGTCGAATCAATAAATTTGGGTTTTACTTCCCTCGAAGAGCTATTGCGATCCCCTATACTTGTGGGTCATCAAGACTATTTTACGGCGCCGTTGCCGGGGAGGCATAGCTCTACTCATAAGTTCACACTGGGAGTACACTCTACCTCTCTCTCTGTTTTTATTTTGTTTTATTTTGTTTTGCTTAGTTTACTTTTGTCTAGTTTATTTGTGCTTAGTTTATTTCTGTCTAGTATTACTTTGCTTAGTTTACTTTTGTCTAGTTTATTTTTGTCTTGTTTTATTTGTCTCATATACCCAAAAATCCATAAAAATTTGAAAAACCAAAAAATTAAAAACTGTTGTTATGGGAGAACCTACAACCTACTTGGAGCTTATAGAATGTTATAATAATTATAGAGAATCAAGAAGCTGGTAAAATAATGAGTGCTATGATAGAAAAATTGAATACAATTGCTAAAATCTTGCTTGAACGCCATGATATAAACTGTTGCTCTCAACGGGATACTAAACATCTTAAATTTCAATGTGGCTTTAGTGAGGAATTTTTAATTAAGAACTATAATCGGAATTGCTATATTCATTATGGGTTCGAAGAGGTAGAACAATTTGTCTTATTTATGGGAGCCTCTGAGATAGAATCCTTCATGGTTGAGAATTATGAAACTTGTGTTGTTTGTAAGGGCCTTAAAGATTATGTCTCTACTATCCTTAATTCTTGCATAGAATGCTACGGTAGGAATCCTTATATCCTTGATTATAAAGAGAGACACATTAATGCACAAGAATGCACTCACAATTTGCGGGAACCGATGGAAGAAGAAATTGATGAACTGAAAGCTCATTGGATGAAAAGAGGAGGAAATTGATGAACCTGAAAGCTCATTGGATGAAAAAGAAGAGGAGAGCGACGAACAAAAGGAGGAAGAATGGATTAGCTACCCATGCCAACCTTCTAATGAGAGTAACTCTTTATCTCTTACACTATTTGATTGTCCTCCATGCTTACCGGAAGAGGTTGAATGTTATGTTCCTGTGGATTCTCTTGAAATAGTACCTATGAGTAATACTTGTGAGAATGATTATGCTACTGTTATATATGATAATCCATGCTACTTTGATAAATCTTATGATAATGCTTTGTTTGTGCACTGATGTCGAAATGCATGGTACTAAAGAATTTTGTTTGGCAAATGTCTATGATAAAGCTCTAGATGATGGTCCTATGTTACTTGATAATATTAATTGTACTACTAATGAAAATGGGATTGGAGAGTTCTTGACTTATTCTATGAGTCCCATATCTATTGAGATTGATCACCTACCTTGTTATATTATTAATAAAAGTAAGTTTGAAAGTTTTAATTCCACTATTCTTGAACTTGATAAAAATTATGTGTTTGGAAATCATGAAAAGTATGCTGCATGTGATAGTTATATTGTTGAGTTTGTTCATGAAGCTACTGAAAATTATTATGAGAGAGGAAAATATGGTTGTAGAAATTTTCATGGTACTAATACACCTCTCTATATGTTGAAATTTTTGAAGTTATTCTTGTTTTATCTTCTTATGCTTGTCACTTTGTTCTTCATGAATTTATTTGTGTACAAGATTCCTTTGCATAGGAAGCATGTTAGACTTAAATGTGTTTTGGATTTGCCTCTTGATGCTCTCTTTTGCTTCAAATACTATTTCTTGCGAGTGCATCATTAAAACTGCTTGAGCCCATCTTAATGGCTATAAAGAAAGAACTTCTTGGGAGATAACCCATGTGTTATTTTGCTACAGTACTTTGTTTTATATTTGTGTCTTGGAAGTTGTTTACTACTGTAGCAACCTCTCCTTATCTTAGTTTTGTGTTTTGTTGTGCCAAGTGAAGCCTCTAATCGAAGGTTGATACTAGATTTGGATTTCTGCGCAGAAACAGATTTCTATCTGTCACGAATCTGGGCTGTTTTCTCTGTAGGTAACTCAGAAAAATATGCCAATTTACGTGCGTGTTCCTCAGATATGTACGCAACTTTCATTAGTTTTGAGTTTTCTGATTTGAGCAACGGAAGTATTTTATTAAAATTCGTCTTTACTGGCTGTTCTGTTTTGGCAGATTCTGTCTCTGTTTTTTTGCATTGTCTCTTGTGGACTTTAAGCGAGGTTTTCTAGACGTAGAGGGCTGTAGCTAATGTTTTATTGAGTTCTTGCAATGTGCCACTACAGGACCAAGGTGGATTCAAATTTTTTGAGTACTAACCCCTCTAATGAAGTTTATGAGAAGTTTGGTGTGAAGGAAGTTTTCAAGGGTCAAGAGAGGAGGATGATATATGATCGAGAAGAGTGAAAAGTCTAAGCTTGGGGATGCCCCCGTGGTTCATCCCTGCATATTTCAAGAAGACTCAAGCGTCTAAGCTTGGGGATGCCCAAGGCATCCCCTTCTTCATCAACTTATCG